>NC_064626.1:120092454-120410787 GCF_023864275.1 Schistocerca cancellata
GTCGACATTTTGCCTTTTGTATTCAATATCGATGAAATTTCTGTGTTTCATCGTTGATTTGAAGGTCCAAGGGATACAGTAAACCTGCAATGGTGCATCGGAATGTAATACTGCTGTTCCGGGAGGGGCTAAAAGCACGAACTATTAGAAGAGTTACTTCTCTTGTAAATAAGTCGATATTTTGCCTTTTGTATTCAATATCGATGCAATTTCTGTGTTTCATCGTTGATTTGAAGGTCCAAGGGATACAGTAAACCTGCAATGGTGCATCGGAATCTAATACTGCTGTCCCAGGAAAGGCTCAAAGCACGAACTATTAGAAGAATTACTCTTCTTATAAATAAGTCGATATCTTGCCTTTTGTATTCAATATCGATGCAATTTCTGTGTTTCATCGGTGATTTGAAGGTCCAAGGGATACAGTAAACCTGCAATGGTGCATCGGAATGTAATACTGCTGTTCCATGCGAGGCTACAAGCACGAACTATTAGAAGAGTTACTCCTCTTGTAAATAGGTCGACATTTTGCCTTTTGTATTCAATATCGATGCAATTTCTGTGTTTCATCGTTGATTTGAAGGTCCAAGGGATACAGTAAACCTGCAATGGTGCATCGGAATGTAATACTGCTGTTCCGGGAGGGGCTAAAAGCACGAACTATTAGAAGAGTTACTCCTCTTGTAAATAAGTCGATATTTTGCCTTTTGTATTCAATATCGATGCAATTTCTGTGTTTCATCGTTGATTTGAAGGTCCAAGGGATACAGTAAACCTGCAATGGTGCATCGGAATCTAATACTGCTGTCACAGGAAAAGCTCAAAGCACGAACTATTAGAAGAGTTACTCCTCTTGTAAATAAGTCGACATTTTGCCTTTTTTTTCAATATCGATGCAATTTCTGTGTTTCATCGTCTTTTGAAGGTCCAAGGGACACAGTAAACCTGCAATGGTGCATCGGAATCTAATACTGCTGTCCCAGGAAAGGTTCAAACCACGAACTATTAGAAGAGTTACTCCTCTTGTAAATAAGTCGACATTTTGCCTTTTGTATTCAATATCGATGCAATTTCTGTGTTTCATCCTTGATTTGAAGGTCCAAGGGATACAGTAAACCTGCAATGGTGCATCGGAATCTAATACTGCTGTCCCAGGAAAAGCTCAAAGCACGAACTATTAGAAGAGTTACTCCTCTTGTAAATAAGTCGACATTTTGCCTTTTGTATTCAATATCGATGCAATTTCTGTGTTTCATCGTTGATTTGAAGGTCCAAGGGATACTGTAAACCTGCAATGGTGCATCGGAATCTAATACTGCTGTCCCAGGAAAGGCTCAAAGCACGAGTTATTAGAAGAATTACTCCTCTTATAAATAAGTTGATATTTTGCCTTTTGTATTCAATATCGATGCAATTTCTGTGTTTCATCGTTGATTTGAAGGTCCAAGGGATACAGAAAACCTGCAATGGTGCATCGGAATGTAATACTGCTGTTCCAGGAGAGGCTAAAATCACGAACTATTAGAAGAGTTACTCCTCTTGTAAATAAGTCGACATTTTGCCTTTTGTATTCAATATCGATGCAATTTCTGTGTTTCATCGTTGATTTGAAGGTCCAAGGGATACAGTAAACCTGCAATGGTACATCGGAATGTAATACTGCTGTTCCGGGAGGGTCTAAAATCACGAACTATTAGAAGAGTTACTCCTCTTGTAAATAAGTCGACATTTTGCCTTTTGTATTCAATATCGATGCAATTTCTGTGTTTCATCGTTGATTTGAAGGTCCAAGGGATACAGTAAACCTGCAATGGTGCATCGGAATGTAATACTTCTGTTCCAGGAGAGGCCAAAACACGAACTATTAGAAGAGTTACTCCTCTTGTAAGTAAGTCGACATTTTGCCTTTTGTATTCAATATCTATGCAATTTCTGTGTTTCATCGGTGATTTGAAGGCCCAAGGGATACAGTAAACCTGCAATGGTGCATCGGAATGTAACACTGCTGTTCCAGGAAAGGCTAAAATCACGAACTATTAGAAGAATTACTCCTGTTGTAAATAAGTCGACATTTTGCCTTTTGTATTCAATATCGATGCAATTTCTGTGTTTCATCGTTGATTTGAAGGTCCAAGGGATACAGTAAACCTGCAATGGTGCATCGGAATCTAATACTGCTGTCACAGGAAAAGCTCAAAGCACGAACTATTAGAAGAGTTACTCCTCTTGTAAATAAGTCGACATTTTGCCTTTTGTATTCAATATCGATTTAATTTCTGTGTTTCATCGTTGATTTGAAGGTCCAAGGGATACAGTAAACCTGCAATGGTGCATCGGAATCTAATACTGCTGTCCCAGGAAAGGCTCAAAGCACGAACTATTAGAAGAATTACTCCTCTTATAAATAAGTCGATATTTTGCCTTTTGTATTCAATATCGATGCAATTTCTGTGTTTCATCGGTGATTTGAAGGTCCAAGGGATACAGTAAACCTGCAATGGTGCATCGGAATGTAATACTGCTGTTCCAGGCGAGGCTACAAGCACGAACTATTAGAAGAGTTACTCCTCTTGTAAATAGGTCGACATTTTGCCTTTTGTATTCAATATCGATGCAATTTCTGTGTTTCATCGTTGATTTGAAGGTCCAAGGGATACAGTAAACCTGCAATGGTGCATCGGAATGTAATACTGCTGTTCCGGGAGGGGCTAAAAGCACGAACTATTAGAAGAGTTACTCCTCTTGTAAATAAGTCGATATTTTGCCTTTTGTATTCAATATCGATGCAATTTCTGTGTTTCATCGTTGATTTGAAGGTCCAAGGGATACAGTAAACCTGCAATGGTGCATCGGAATCTAATACTGCTGTCACAGGAAAAGCTCAAAGCACGAACTATTAGAAGAGTTACTCCTCTTGTAAATAAGTCGACATTTTGCCTTTTGTATTCAATATCGATGCAATTTCTGTGTTTCATCGTTGATTTGAAGGTCTAAGGGATACAGTAAACCTGCAATGTTGCATCGGAATGTAATACTGCTGTCCCAGGAAAGGCTCAAAGCACGAACTATTAGAAGAATTACTCCTCTTATAAATAAGTCGGTATTTTGCCTTTTGTATTCAATATCGATGCAATTTCTGTGTTTCATCGTTGATTTGAAGGTCCAAGGGATACAGTAAACCTGCAATGGTGCATCGGAATGTAATACTGCTGTTCCGGGAGGGGCTAAAAGCACGAACTATTAGAAGAGTTACTCCTCTTGTAAATAAGTCGACATTTTGCCTTTTTTTTCAATATTGATGCAATTTCTGTGTTTCAACGTCTTTTGAAGGTCCAAGGGATACAGTAAATCTGCAATGGTGCATCGGAATCTAATACTGCTGTCCCAGGAAAGGTTCAAAGCACGAACTATTAGAAGAGTTACTCCTCTTGTAAATAAGTCGACATTTTGCCTTTTGTATTCAATATCGATGCAATTTCTGTGTTTCATCGTTGATTTGAAGGTCCAAGGGATATAGTAAACCTGCAATGGTGCATCGGAATGTAATACTGCTGTTCCGGGAGGGGCTAAAAGCACGAACTATTAGAAGAGTTACTTCTCTTGTAAATAAGTCGATATTTTGCCTTTTGTATTCAATATCGATGCAATTTCTGTGTTTCATCGTTGATTTGAAGGTCCAAGGGATACAGTAAACCTGCAATGGTGCATCGGAATCTAATACTGCTGTCACAGGAAAAGCTCAAAACACGAAATATTAGAAGAGTTACTTCTCTTGTAAATAAGTCGACATTTTGCCTTTTGTATTCAATATCGATGCAATTTCTGTGTTTCATCGTTGATTTGAAGGTCCAAGGGATATAGTGAACCAGCAATGGTGCATCGGAATCTAATACTGCTGTCCCAGGAAAGCCTCAAAGCACGAACTATTAGAAGAGTTACTCCTCTTGTAAATAAGTCGACATTTTGCCTTTTGTATTCAATATTGATGCAACTTCTGTGTTTCATCGTTGATTTGAAGGTCTAAGGGATATAGTAAACCTGCAATGGTGCATCGGAATCTAATACTACTGTCCCAGGAAAGCCTCAAAGCACGAACTATTAGAAGAGTTACTCCTCTTGTAAATAAGTCGACATTTTGCCTTTTGTATTCAATATCGATGCAACTTCTGTGTTTCATCGTTGATTTGAAGGTCTAAGGGATACAGTAAACCTGCAATGTTGCATCGGAATGTAATACTGCTGTCCCAGGAAAGGCTCAAAGCACGAACTATTAGAAGAATTACTCCTCTTATAAATAAGTCAATATTTTGCCTATTGTTTTCAATATCGATGCAATTTCTGTGTTTCATCGTTGATTTGAAGGTCCAAGGGATACAGTAAACCTGCAATGGTGCATCGGAATGTAATACTGCTGTTCCAGGAGGGGCTAAAAGCACGAACTATTAGAAGAGTTACTCCTCTTGTAAATAAGTCGACATTTTGCCTATTTTTTCAATATCGATGCAATTTCTGTGTTTCATCGTCTTTTGAAGGTCCAAGGGACACAGTAAACCTGCAATGGTGCATCGGAATCTAATACTGCTGTCCCAGGAAAGGTTCAAAGCACGAACTATTAGAAGAGTTACTCCTCTTGTAAATAAGTCGACATTTTGCCTTTTGTATTCAATATCGATGCAATTTCTGTGTTTCATCCTTGATTTGAAGGTCCAAGGGATACAGTAAACCTGCAATGGTGCATCGGAATCTAATACTGCTGTCCCAGGAAAAGCTCAAAGCACGAACTATTAGAAGAGTTACTCCTCTTGTAAATAAGTCGACATTTTGCCTTTTGTATTCAATATCGATGCAATTTCTGTGTTTCATCGTTGATTTGAAGGTCCAAGGGATACTGTAAACCTGCAATGGTGCATCGGAATGTAATACTGCTGTTCCGGGCGGGGCTAAAAGCACGAACTATTAGAAGAGTTACTCCTCTTGTAAATAAGTCGACATTTTGCCTTTTTTTTTCAATATCGATGCAATTTCTGTGTTTCATCGTCTTTTGAAGGTCCAAGGGACACAGTAAACCTGCAATGGTGCATCGGAATCTAATACTGCTGTCCCAGGAAAGGTTCAAAGCACGAACTATTAGAAGAGTTACTCCTCTTGTAAATAAGTCGACATTTTGCCTTTTGTATTCAATATCGATGCAATTTCTGTGTTTCATCGTTGATTTGAAGGTCCAAGGGATACAGTAAACCTGCAATTGTGCATCGGAATCTAATACTGCTGTCCCAGGAAAAGCTCAAAGCACAAACTATTAGAAGAGTTACTCCTCTTGTAAATAAGTCGACATTTTGCCTTTTGTATTCAATATCGATGCAGTTTCTGTGTTTCATCGTTGATTTGAAGGTCCAAGGGATACAGTAAACCTGCAATGGTGCATCGGAATGTAATACTGCTGTTCCGGGAGTGGCTAAAAGCACGAACTATTAGAAGAGTTACTCCTCTTGTAAATAAGTCGACATTTTGCTTTTTTTTCAATATCGATGCAATTTCTGTGTTTTATCGTCTTTTGAAGGTCCAAGGGATACAGTAAACCTGCAATGGTGCATCGGAATCTAATACTGCTGTCCCAGGAAAGGTTCAAAGCACGAACTATTGGAAGAGTTACTCCTCTTGTAAATAAGTCGACATTTTGCCTTTTGTATTCAATATCGATGCAATTTCTGTGTTTCATCCTTGATTTGAAGGTCCAAGGAATACAGTAAACCTGCAATGGTGCATCGGAATCTAATACTGCTGTCACAGGAAAAGCTCAAAGCACGAACTATTAGAAGAGTTACTCATCTTGTAAATAAGTCGACATTTTGCCTTTTGTATTCAATATCGATGCAATTTCTGTGTTTCATCGTTGATTTAAAGGTCCAAGGGATACAGTAAACCTGCAATGGTGCATCGGAATCTAATACTGCTGTCCCAGGAATGGCTCAAAGCACGAACTATTAGAAGAATTACTCCTCTTATAAATAAGTCGATATTTTGCCTTTTGTATTCAATATCTATGCAATTTCTGTGTTTCATCGGTGATTTGAAGGTCCAAGGGATACAGTAAACCTGCAATGGTGCATCGGAATGTAATACTGCTGTTCCAGGAGAGGCTACAAGCACGAACTATTAGAAGAGTTACTCCTCTTGTAAATAAGTCGACATTTTGCCTTTTGTATTCAATATTGATGCAATTTCTGTGTTTCATCGTAGATTTGAAGGTCCAAGGGATACAGTAAACCTGCAATGGTGCATCGGAATGTAATACTGTTGTTCCGGGAGGGGCTAAAAGCACGAAGTATTAGATGAGTTACTCCTCTTGTAAATAAGTCGATATTTTGCCTTTTGTATTCAATATCGATGCAATTTCTGTGTTTCATCGTTGATTTGAAGGTCCAAGGGATACAGTAAACCTGCAATGGTGCATCGGAATCTAATACTGCTGTCACAGGAAAGCCTCAAAGCACGAACTATTAGAAGAGTTACTCCTCTTGTAAATAAGTCGACATTTTGCCTTTTGTATTCTATATCGATGCAACTTCTGTGTTTCATCGTTGATTTGAAGGTCTAAGGGATACAGTAAACCTGCAATGTTGCATCGGAATGTAATACTGCTGTCCCAGGAAAGGCTCAAAGCACGAACTATTAGAAGAATTACTCCTCTTATAAATAAGTCGATATTTTGCCTTTTGTATTCAATATCGATGCAATTTCTGTGTTTCATCGTTGATTTGAAGGTCCAAGGGATACAGTAAACCTGCAATGCTGCATCGGAATGTAATACTGCTGTTCCGGGAGGGGCTAAAAGCACGAACTATTAGGAGAGTTACTCCTCTTGTAAATAAGTCGACATTTTGCGTTTTTTTTTCAATATCGATGCAATTTCTGTGTTTCATCGTCTTTTGAAGGTCCAAGGGATACAGTAAACCTGCAATGGTGCATCGGAATCTGATACTGCTGTCCCAGGAAAGGTTCAAAGCACGAACTATTAGAAGAGTTACTCCTCTTGTAAATAAGTCGACATTTTGCCTTTTGTATTCAATATCGATGCAATTTCTGTGTTTCATCCTTGATTTGAAGGTCCAAGGGATACAGTAAACCTGCAATGGTGCATCGGAATCTAATACTGCTGTCCCAGGAAAAGCTCAAAGCACGAACTATTAGAAGAGTTACTCCTCTTGTAAATAAGTCGACATTTTGCCTTTTGTATTCAATATCGATGCAATTTCCGTGTTTCATCGTTGATTTGAAGGTCCAAGGGATACAGTAAACCAGCAATGGTGCATCGGAATCTAATACTGCTGTCCCAGGAAAGGCTCAAAGCACGAACTATTAGAAGAATTACTCCTCTTATAAATAAGTCGATATTTTGCCTTTTGTATTCAATATCGATGCAATTTCTGTGTTTCATCGTTGATTTGAAGGTCCAAGGGATACAGTAAACCTGCAATGGTGCATCGGAATCTAATACTGCTGTCCCAGGAAAGGCTAAAACACGAACTATTAGAAGAGTTACTCCTCTTGTAAGTAAGTCGACATTTTGCCTTTTGTATTCAATATCTATGCAATTTCTGTGTCATCGGTGATTTGAAGGCCCAAGGGATACAGTAAACCTGCAATGGTGCAGCGGAATGTAATACTGCTGTTCCGGGAGGGGCTAAAAGCACGAACTATTAGAAGAGTTACTCCTCTTGTAAATAAGTCGATATTTTGCCTTTTGTATTCAATATCGATGCAATTTCTGTGTTTCATCGTTGATTTGAAGGTCCAAGGGATACAGTAAACCTGCAATGGTGCATCGGAGTCTAATACTGCTGTCACAGGAAAAGCTCAAAACACGAACTATTAGAATAGTTACTCCTCTTGTAAATAAGTCGACATTTTGCCTTTTGTATTCAATATCGATGCAATTTCTGTGTTTCATCGTTGATTTGAAGGTCCAAGGGATATAGTAAACCTGCAATGGTGCATCGGAATCTAATACTGCATTTCCAGGAGAGGCTAAAAGCACGAACTATTAGAAGAGTTACTCCTCTAGTAAATAAGTCGACATTTTGCCTTTTGTATTCAATATCGATGCAATTTCTGTGTTTCATCGTTGATTTGAAGGTCTAACGGATACAGTAAACCTGCAATTTTGCATCGGAATGTAATACTGCTGTCCCAGAAAAGGCTCAAAGCACGAAATATTAGAAGAATTACTCCTCTTATAAATAAGTCGATATTTTGCCTTTTGTATTCAATATCGATGCAATTTCTGTGTTTCATCGTTGATTTGAAGGTCCAAGGGATACAGTAAACCTGCAATGGTGCATCGGAATCTAATACTGCTGTCCCAGGAAAAGCTCAAAGCACGAACTATTAGAAGAGTTACTCCTCTTGTAAATAAGCCGACATTTTGCTTTTCGTATTCAATATCGATGCGATTTCTGTGTTTCATCGGTGATTTGAAGGTCCAAGGGATACAGTAAACCTGCAGTGGTGCATCGGAATCTAATACTGCTGTCCCAGGAAAGCCTCAAAGCACGAACTATTAGAAGAGTTACTCCTCTTGTAAATAAGTAGACATTTTCCTTTTGTATTCAATATCGATGCAATTTCTGTATTTCATCGTTGATTTGAAGGTCCAAGGGATACAGTAAACCTGCAATGGTGCATCGGAATCTAATACTGCTGTCCCAGGAAAGCCTCAAAGCACGAACTATTAGAAGAGTTACTCCTCTTGTAAATAAGTCGACATTTTGCCTTTTGTATTCAATATCGATGCAATTTCTGTGTTTCATCCTTGATTTGAAGGTCCAAGGAATACAGTAAACCTGGAATGGTGCATCGGAATCTAATACTGCTGTCCCAGGAAATGCTCAAAGCACAAACTATTAGAAGAGTTACTCCTCTTGTAAATAAGTCGATATTTTGCCTTTGGTATTCAATATGGGGGCAATTTCTGTGTTTCATCGTCGATTTGAATGTTCAAGGGATACAGTAAACCTGCAATGGTGCATCGGAATCTAATACTGCTGTCCCAGGAAAGGCTCAAAACACGAACTATTAGAAGAATTACTCCTCTTATAAATAAGTCAATATTTTGCCTTTTGTATTCAATATCGATGCAATTTCTGTGTTTCATCGGTGATTTGAAGGTCCAAGGGATACAGTAAACCTGCAATGGTGCATCGGAATCTAATACTGCTGTCCCAGGAAAGCCTCAAAGCACGAACTATTAGAAGAGTTACTCCTCTTGTAAATAAGTCGACATTTTGCCTTTTGTATTCAATATCGATGCTATTTCTGTGTTTCATCCTTGATTTGAAGGTCCAAGGGATACAGTAAACCTGCAATGGTGCATCGGAATCTAATACTGCTGTCCCAGGAAAAGCTCAAAGCACGAAGTATTAGAAGGGTTACTCCTCTTGTAAATAAGTCGATATTTTGCCTTTTGTATTCAATATCGATGCAATTTCTGTGTTTCATCGTTGATTTGAAGGTCCAAGGGATACAGTAAACCTGCAATGGTGCATCGGAATCTAATACTGCTGTCCCAGGAAAGGCTAAAACACGAACTATTAGAAGAATCACTCCTCTTGTAAATAAGTCGACATTTTGCCTTTTGTATTCAATATCTATGCAATTTCTGTGTTTCATCGGTGATTTGAAGGTCCAAGGAATACAGTAAACCTGCAATGGTGCATCGGAATGTAATACTGCTGTTCCAGGAGAGGCTAATATCACGAACTATTAGAAGAGTTACTCCTCTGGTAAATAAGTCGACATTTTGCCTTTTGTATTCAATATCGATGCAATTTCTGTGTTTCATCGTTGATTTGAAGGTCCAAGGGATACAGTAAACCTGCAATGGTGCATCGGAATGTAATACTGCTGTTCCGGGAGGGGCTAAAAGCACGAACTATTAGAGGAGTTACTCCTCTTGTAAATAAGTCGATATTTTGCCTTTTGTATTCAATATCGATTCAATTTCTGTGTTTCATCGTTGATTTGAAGGTCCAAGGGATACAGTAAACCTGCAATGGTGCATCGGAATCTAATACTGCTGTCACAGGAAAAGCTCAAAGCACGAACTATTAGAAGAGTTACTCCTCTTGTAAATAAGTCGACATTTTGCCTTTTGTATTCAATATCGATGCAATTTCTGTGTTTCATCGTTGATTTGAAGGTCCAAGGGATATAGTAAACCTGCAATGGTGCATCGGAATCTAATACTGCTGTTCCAGGAGAGGCTAAAAGCACGAACTATTAGAAGAGTTACTCCTCTTGTAAATAAGTCGACATTTTGCCTTTTGTATTCAATATCGATGCAATTTCTGTGTTTCATCGTTGATTTGAAGGTCTAACGGATACAGTAAACCTGCAATTTTGCGTCGGAATGTAATATTGCTGTCCCAGGAAAGGCTCAAAGCACGAAATATTATAAGAATTACTCCTCTTATAAATAAGTCGATATTTTGCCTTTTGTATTCAATATCGATGCAATTTCTGTGTTTCATCGTTGATTTGAAGGTCCAAGGGATACAGTAAACCTGCAATGGTGCATCGGAATCTAATACTGCTGTCCCAGGAAAAGCTCAAAGCACGAACTATTAGAAGAATTACTCCTTTTGTAAATAAGTCGACATTTTGCCTTTTGTATTCAATATCTATGCAATTTCTGTGTATCATCGGTGATTTGAAGGTCCAAGGGATACAGTAAACCTGCAATGGTGCATCGGAATGTAATACTGCTGTTCCAGGAGAGGCTAAAAGCACGAACTATTAGAAGAGTTACTCCTCTTGTAAATAAGTCGACATTTTGCCTTTTGTATTCAATATCGATGCAATTTCTGTGTTTCAGCGTTGATTTGAAGGTCCAAGGGATACAGTAAACCTGCAATGGTGCATCGGAATCAAATACTGCTGTCCCAGGAAAGGCTAAAACACGAACTATTAGAAGAGTTGCTCCTCTTGTAAGTAAGTCGACATTTTGCCTTTTGTATTCAATATCTATGCAATTTCTGTGTTTCATCGGTGATTTGAAGGCCCAAGGGATACAGTAAACCTGCAATGGTGCATCGGAATGTAATACTGCTGTTCCAGGAGAGGCTAAAATCACGGACTATTAGAAGAGTTACTCCTCTTGTAAATAAGTCGACATTTTGCCTTTTCTATTCAATATCGATGCAATTTCTCTGTTTCATCGTTGATTTGAAGGTCCAAGGGATACAGTAAACCTGCAATGGTGCATCGGAATGTAATACTGCTGTTCCGGGAGGGGCTAAAAGAACGAACTATTGGAAGAGTTACTCCTCTTGTAAATAAGTCGATATTTTGCCTTTTGTATTCAATATCTATGCAATTTCTGTGTTTCATCGGTGATTTGAAGGTCCAAGGGATACAGTAAACCTGCAATGGTGCATCGGAATCTAATACTGCTGTCACAGGAAAAGCTCAAAACACGAACTATTAGAATAGTTACTCCTCTTGTAAATAAGTCGACATTTTGCCTTTTGTATTCAATATCTATGCAATTTCTGTGTTTCATCGGTGATTTGAAGGTCCAAGGGATACAGTAAACCTGCAATGGTGCATCGGAATGTAATACTGCTGTTCCAGGAGAGGCTAAAATCACGAACTATTAGAAGAGTTACTCCTCTGGTAAATAAGTCGACATTTTGCTTTTTGTATTCAATATCGATGCAATTTCTGTGTTTCATCGTTGATTTGAAGGTCCAAGGGATACAGTAAACCTGCAATGGTGCATCGGAATGTAATACTGCTGTTCCGGGAGGGGCTAAAAGCACGAACTATTAGAGGAGTTACTCCTCTTGTAAATAAGTCGATATTTTGCATTTTGTATTCAATATCGATGCAATTTCTGTGTTTCATCGTTGATTTGAAGGTCCAAGGGATACAGTAAACCTGCAATGGTGCATCGGAATCTAATACTGCTGTCACAGGAAAAGCTCAAAGCACGAACTATTAGAAGAGTTACTCTTCTTGTAAATAAGTCGACATTTTGCCTTTTGTATTCAATATCGATGCAATTTCTGTGTTTCATCGTTGATTTGAAGGTCCAAGGGATATAGTAAACCTGCAATGGTGCATCGGAATCTAATACTGCTGTTCCAGGAGAGGCTAAAAGCACGAACTATTAGAAGAGTTACTCCTCTTGTAAATAAGTCGACATTTTGCCTTTTGTATTCAATATCGATGCAATTTCTGTGTTTCATCGTTGATTTGAAGGTCTAACGGATACAGTAAACCTGCAATTTTGCGTCGGAATGTAATACTGCTGTCCCAGGAAAGGCTCAAAGCACGAAATATTAGAAGAATTACTCCTCTTATAAATAAGTCGATATTTTGCCTTTTGTATTCAATATCGATGCAATTTCTGTGTTTCATCGTTGATTTGAAGGTCCAAGGGATACAGTAAACCTGCAATGGTGCATCGGAATCTAATACTGCTGTCCCAGGAAAAGCTCAAAGCACGAACTATTAGAAGAATTACTCCTTTTGTAAATAAGTCGACATTTTGCCTTTTGTATTCAATATCTATGCAATTTCTGTGTATCATCGGTGATTTGAAGGTCCAAGGGATACAGTAAACCTGCAATGGTGCATCGGAATGTAATACTGCTGTTCCAGGAGAGGCTAAAAGCACGAACTATTAGAAGAGTTACTCCTCTTGTAAATAAGTCGACATTTTGCCTTTTGTATTCCATATCGATGCAATTTCTGTGTTTCAGCGTTGATTTGAAGGTCCAAGGGATACGGTAAACCTGCAATGGTGCATCGGAATCAAATACTGCTGTCCCAGGAAAGGCTAAAACACGAACTATTAGAAGAGTTGCTCCTCTTGTAAGTAAGTCGACATTTTGCCTTTTGTATTCAATATCTATGCAATTTCTGTGTTTCATCGGTGATTTGAAGGCCCAAGGGATACAGTAAACCTGCAATGGTGCATCGGAATGTAATACTGCTGTTCCAGGAGAGGCTAAAATCACGGACTATTAGAAGAGTTACTCCTCTTGTAAATAAGTCGACATTTTGCCTTTTGTATTCAATATCGATGCAATTTCTGTGTTTCATCGTTGATTTGAAGGTCCAAGGGATACAGTAAACCTGCAATGGTGCATCGGAATGTAATACTGCTGTTCCGGGATGGGCTAAAAGAACGAACTATTGGAAGAGTTACTCCTCTTGTAAATAAGTCGATATTTTGCGTTTTGTATTCAATATCTATGCAATTTCTGTGTATCATCGGTGATTTGAAGGTCCAAGGGATACAGTAAACGTGCAATGGTGCATCGGAATGTAATGCTGCTAATCCAGGAGAGGCTAAAAACACGAACTATTAGAAGAGTTACTCCTCTTGTAAATAAGTCGACATTTTGCCTTTTGTATTCAATATCGATGCAATTTCTGTGTTTCATCGTTGATTTGAAGGTCCAAGGGATACAGTAAACCTGTAATGGTGCATCGGAATGTAATACTGCTGTTCCGGGAGGGGCTAAAAGCACGAACTATTAGAAGAGTTACTACTCTTGTAAATAAGTCGACATTTTGCCTTCTTTTTCAATATCGATGCAATTTCTGTGTTTCATCGTCTTTTGAAGGTCCAAGGGATACAGTAAACCTGCAATGGTGCATCGGAATCTAATACTGCTGTCCCAGGAAAGGCTCAAAGCACGAACTATTAGAAGAGTTACTCCTCTTGTAAATAAGTCGACATTTTGCCTTTTGTATTCAATATCGATGCAATTTCTGTGTTTCATCCTTGATTTGAAGGTCCAAGGTATACAGTAAACCTGCAATGGTGCATCGGAATCTAATACTTCTGTCCCAGGAAAAGCTCAAAGCACGAACTAATAGAAGAGTTACTCCTCTTGTAAATAAGCCGACATTTTGCTTTTTGTATTCAATATCGATGCGATTTCTGTGTTTCATCGGTGATTTGAAGGTCCAAGGGATACAGTAAACCTGCAGTGGTGCATCGGAATTTAATACTGCTGTCCCAGGAAAGCCTCAAAGCACGAACTATTAGAAAAGTTACTCCTCTTGTAAATAAGTAGACATTTTCCTTTTGTATTCAATATCGATGCAATTTCAGTCTTTCATCGTTGATTTGAAGGTCCAAGGGATACAGTAAACCTGCAATGGTGCATCGGAATCTAATACTGCTGTCCCAGGAAAGCCTCAAAGCACGAACTATTAGAAGAGTTACTCCTCTTTTAAATAAGTCGACATTTTGCCTTTTGTATTCAATATCGTTGCAATTTCTGTGTTTCATCCTTGATTTGAAGGTCCAAGGGATACAGTAAACCTGCAATGGTGCATCGGAATCTAATACTGCTGTCCCAGGAAAAGCTCAAAGCACAAACTATTAGAAGAGTTACTCCTCTTGTAAATAAGTCGATATTTTGCCTTTGTTATTCAATATGGATGCAATTTCTGTGTTTCATCGTTGATTTGAATGTCCAAGGGATACAGTAAACCTGCAATGGTGCATCGGAATCTAATACTGCTGTCCCAGGAAAGCCTCAAAGCACGAACTATTAGAAGAGTTACTCCTCTTGTAAATAAGTCGACATTTTGCCTTTTGTATTCAATATCGATGCAATTTCTGTGTTTCATCGGTGATTTGAAGGTCTAAGGGATACAGTAAACCTGCAATGGTGCATCGGAATCTAATACTGCTGTCCCAGGAAAGCCTCAAAGCACGAACTATTAGAAGAGTCACTCCTCTTGTAAATAAGTCGACATTTTGCCTTTTGTATTCAATATCTATGCAATTTCTGTGTTTCGTCGGTGATTTGTAGGTCCAAGGGATACAGTAAACCTGCAATGGTGCATCGGAATGTAATACTGCTGTTCCAGGAGAGGCTAAAAGCACGAACTATTAGAAGAGTTACTCCTCTTGTAAATAAGTCGACATTTTGCCTTTTGTATTCAATATCGATGCAATTTCTGTGTTTCATCGTTGATTTGAAGGTCCAAGGGATACAGTAAACCTGCAATGGTGCATCGGAATCTAATACTGCTGTTCCGGGAGGGGCTGAAAGCACGAACTATTAGAAGAGTTACTCGTCCTGTAAATAAGTCGACATTTTGCCTTTTTTGTCAATATCAATGCAATTTCTGTGTTTCAGCGTTGATTTGAAGGTCCAAGGGATACAGTAAACCTGCAATGGTGCATCGGAATCTAATACTGCTGTTCCGGGAGGGGCTAAAAGCACGAACTATTAGAAGAGTTACTCCTCTTGTAAATAAGTCGATATTTTGCCTTTTGTATTCAATATCGATGCAATTTCTGTGTCTCATCGTTGATTTGAAGGTCCAAGGGATACAGTAAACCTGCAATGGTGCATCGGAAACTAATACTGCTGTCACATGAAAAGCTCAAAACACGAACTATTAGATGAGTTACTCCTCTTGTAAATAAGTCGACATTTTGCCTTTTGTATTCAATATCGATGCAATTTCTGTGTTTCATCGTTGATTTGAAGGTCCAAGGGATATAGTAAACCTGCAATGGTGCATCGGAATCTAATACTGCTGTCCCAGGAAAGCCTCAAAGCACGAACTATTAGAAGAGTTACTCCTCTTGTAAATAAGTCGACATTTTGCCTTTTTGTATTCAATATCGATGCAATTTCTGTGTTTCATCGTTGATTTGAAGGTCTAACGGATACAGTAAACCTGCAATTTTGCATCGGAATGTAATACTGCTGTCCCAGGAAAGGCTCAAAGCACGAAATATTAGAAGAATTACTCCTCTTATAAATAAGTCGATATTTTGCCTTTTGTATTCAATATCGATGCAATTTCTGTGTTTCATCGTTGATTTGAAGGTCCAAGGGATACAGTAAACCTGCAATGGTGCATCGGAATCTAATACTGCTGTCCCAGGAAAAGCTCAAAGCACGAACTATTAGAAGAATTACTCCTCTTGTAAATAAGTCGACATTTTGGCTTTTGTATTCAATATCTATGCAATTTCTGTGTATCATCGGTGATTTGAAGGTCCAAGGGATACAGTAAACCTGCAATGGTGCATCGGAATGTAATACTGCTGTTCCAAGAGAGGCTAAAAGCACGAACTATTAGAAGAGTTACTCCTCTTGTAAATAAGTCGAAATTTTGCCTTTTGTATTCAATATCGATGCAATTACTGTGTTTCAGCGTTGATTCGAAGGTCCAAGGGATACAGTAAACCTGCAATGGTGCATCGGAATCTAATACTGCTGTCCCAGGAAAGGCTAAAAGACGAACTATTAGAAGAGTTGCTCCTCTTGTAAGTAAGTCGACATTTTGCCTTTTGTATTCAATATCTATGCAATTTCTGTGTTTCATCGGTGATTTGAAGGCCCAAGGGATACAGTAAACCTGCAATGGTGCATCGGAATGTAATACTGCTGTTCCAGGAGAGGCTAAAATCACGAACTATTAGAAGAGTTACTCCTCTTGTAAATAAGTCGACATTTTGCCTTTTGTATTCAATATCGATGCAATTTCTGTGTTTCATCGTTGATTTGAAGGTCCAAGGGATACAGTAAACCTGCAATGGTGCATCGGAATGTAATACTGCTGTTCCGGGAGGGGCTAAAAGAACGAACTATTGGAAGAGTTACTCCTCTTGTAAATAAGTCGATATTTTGCCTTGTGTATTCAATATCTATGCAATTTCTGTGTATCATCGGTGATTTGAAGGTCCAAGGGATACAGTAAACCTGCAATGGTGCATCGGAATGTAATACTGCTAATCCAGGAGAGGCTAAAAGCACGAACTATTAGAAGAGTTACTCCTCTTGTAAATAAGTCGACATTTTGCCTTTTGTATTCAATATCGATGCAATTTCTGTGTTTCATCGTTGATTTGAAGGTCCAAGGGATACAGTAAACCTGTAATGGTGCATCGGAATGTAATACTGCTGTTCCGGGAGGGGCTAAAGCACGAACTATTAGAAGAGTTACTCCTCTTGTAAATAAGTCGACATTTTGCCTTCTTTTTCAATATCGATGCAATTTCTGTGTTTCATCGTATTTTGAAGGTCCAAGGGATACAGTAAACCTGCAATGGTGCATCGGAATCTAATAGTGCTGTCCCAGGAAAGGCTCAAAGCACGAACTATTAGAAGAGTTACTCCTCTTGTAAATAAGTCGACATTTTGCCTTTTGTATTCAATATCGATGCAATTTCTGTGTTTCATCCTTGATTTGAAGGTCCAAGGGATACAGTAAACCTGCAATGGTTCATCGGAATCTAATACTGCTGTCCCAGGAAAAGCTCAAAGCACGAACTATTAGAAGAGTTACTCCTCTTGTAAATGAGCCGACATTTTGCTTTTTGTATTCAATATCGATGCGATTTCTGTGTTTCATCGGTGATTTGAAGGTCCAAGGGATACAGTAAACCTGCAGTGGTGCATCGGAATCTAATACTGCTGTCCCAGGAAAGCCTCAAAGCACGAACTATTAGAAGAGTTACTCCTCTTGTAAATAAGTCGACATTTTGCCTTTTGTATTCAATATCGATGCAATTTCTGTGTTTCATTCTTGATTTGAAGGTCCAAGGGATACAGTAAACCTGCAATGGTGCATCGGAATCTAATACTGCTGTCCCAGGAAAAGCTCAAAGCACAAACTATTAGAAGAGTTACTCCTCTTGTAAATAAGTCGATATTTTGCCTTTGGTATTCAATATGGATGCAATTTCTGTGTTTCATCGTTGATTTGAATGTCCAGGGGATACAGTAAACCTGCAATGGTGCATCGGAATCTAATACTGCTGTCCCAGGAATGCCTCAAAGCACGAACTATTAGAAGAGTTACTCCTCTTGTAAATAAGTCGACATTTTGCCTTTTGTATTCAATATCGATGCAATTTCTGTGTTTCATCGGTGATTTGAAGGCCTAAGGGATACAGTAAACCCGCAATGGTGCATCGGAATCTAATACTGCTGTCCCAGGAAAGCCTCAAAGCACGAACTATTAGAAGAGTTACTCCTCTTGTAAATAAGTCGACATTTTGCCTTTTGTATTCAATATCGATGCTATTTCTGTGTTTCATCCTTGATTTGAAGGTCCAAGGGATACAGTAAACCTGCAATGGTGCATCGGAATCTAATACTGCTGTCCCAGGAAAAGCTCAAACACGAACTATTAGAAGGGTTACTCCTCTTGTAAATAAGTCGATATTTTGCCTTTTGTATTCAATATCGATGCAATTTCTGTGTTTCATCGTTGATTTGAAGGTCCAAGGGATACAGTAAACCTGCAATGGTGCGTCGGAATCTAATACTGCTGTCCCAGGAAAGGCTAAAAGCACGAACTATTAGAAGAGTTACTCCTCTTGTAAATAAGTCGACATTTTGCCTTTTGTATTCAATATCTATGCTATTTCTGTGTTTCATCGGTGATTTGAAGGTCCAAGGGATCCAGTAAACCTGCAATGGTGCATCGGAATGTAATACTGCTGTTCCAGGAGAGGCTAAAAGCACGAACTATTAGAAGAGTTACTCCTCTTGTAAATAAGTCGACATTTTGCCTTTTGTATTCAATATCGATGCAATTTCTGTGTTTCATCGTTGATTTGAAGGTCCAAGGGATACAGTAAACCTGCAATGGTGCATCGGAATCTAATACTGCTGTCCCAGAAAAGGCTAAAACACGAACTATTAGAAGAATTACTCCTCTTGTAAATAAGTCGACATTTTGCCTTTTGTATTCAATATCGATGCAATTTCTGTGTATCATCGGTGATTTGAAGGTCCAAGGGATACAGTAAACCTGCAATGGTGCATCGGAATGTAATACTGCTGTTCCAAGAGAGGCTAAAAGCACGAACTATTAGAAGAGATACTCCTCTTGTAAATAAGTCGAAATTTTGCCTTTTGTATTCAATATCGATGCAATTACTGTGTTTCAGCGTTGATTTGAAGGTCCAAGGGATACAGTAAACCTGCAATGGTGCATCGGAATCTAATACTGCTGTCCCAGGAAAGGCTAAAACACGAACTATTAGAAGAGTTGCTCCTCTTGTAAGTAAGTCGACATTTTGCCTTTTGTATTCAATATCTATGCAATTTCTGTGTTTCATCGGTGATTTGAAGGCCCAAGGGATACAGTAAACCTGCAATGGTGCATCGGAATGTAATACTGCTGTTCCAGGAGAGGCTAAAATCACGAACTATTAGAAGAGTTACTCCTCTTGTAAATAAGTCGACATTTTGCCTTTTGTATTCAATATCGATGCAATTTCTGTGTTTCATCGTTGATTTGAAGGTCCAAGGGATACAGTAAACCTGCAATGGTGCATCGGAATGTAATACTGCTGTTCCGGGAGGGGCTAAAAGAACGAACTATTTGAAGAGTTACTCCTCTTGTAAATAAGTCGATATTTTGCCTTTTGTATTCAATATCTATGCAATTTCTGTGTATCATCGGTGATTTGAAGGTCCAAGGGATACAGTAAACCTCCAATGGTGCATCGTAATGTAATACTGCTAATCCAGGCGAGGCTAAAAGCACGAACTATTAGAAGAGTTACTCCTCTTGTAAATAAGTCGACATTTTGCCTTTTGTATTCAATATCGATGCAATTTCTGTGTTTCATCCTTGATTTGAAGGTCCAAGGGATACAGTAAACCTGCAATGGTTCATCGGAATCTAATACTGCTGTCCCAGGAAAAGCTCAAAGCACGAACTATTAGAAGAGTTACTCCTCTTGTAAATGAGCCGACATTTTGCTTTTTGTATTCAATATCGATGCGATTTCTGTGTTTCATCGGTGATTTGAAGGTCCAAGGGATACAGTAAACCTGCAGTGGTGCATCGGAATCTAATACTGCTGTCCCAGGAAAGCCTCAAAGCACGAACTATTAGAAGAGTTACTCCTCTTGTAAATAAGTCGACATTTTGCCTTTTGTATTCAATATCGATGCAATTTCTGTGTTTCATTCTTGATTTGAAGGTCCAAGGGATACAGTAAACCTGCAATGGTGCATCGGAATCTAATACTGCTGTCCCAGGAAAAGCTCAAAGCACAAACTATTAGAAGAGTTACTCCTCTTGTAAATAAGTCGATATTTTGCCTTTGGTATTCAATATGGATGCAATTTCTGTGTTTCATCGTTGATTTGAATGTCCAGGGGATACAGTAAACCTGCAATGGTGCATCGGAATCTAATACTGCTGTCCCAGGAATGCCTCAAAGCACGAACTATTAGAAGAGTTACTCCTCTTGTAAATAAGTCGACATTTTGCCTTTTGTATTCAATATCGATGCAATTTCTGTGTTTCATCGGTGATTTGAAGGCCTAAGGGATACAGTAAACCCGCAATGGTGCATCGGAATCTAATATTGCTGTCCCAGGAAAGCCTCAAAGCACGAACTATTAGAAGAGTTACTCCTCTTGTAAATAAGTCGACATTTTGCCTTTTGTATTCAATATCGATGCTATTTCTGTATTTCATCCTTGATTTGAAGGTCCATGGGATACAGTAAACCTGCAATGGTGCATCGGAATCTAATACTGCTGTCCCAGGAAAAGCTCAAACACGAACTATTAGAAGGGTTACTCCTCTTGTAAATAAGTCGATATTTTGCCTTTTGTATTCAATATCGATGCAATTTCTGTGTTTCATCGTTGATTTGAAGGTCCAAGGGATACAGTAAACCTGCAATGGTGCGTCGGAATCTAATACTGCTGTCCCAGGAAAGGCTAAAAGCACGAACTATTAGAAGAGTTACTCCTCTTGTAAATAAGTCGACATTTTGCCTTTTGTATTCAATATCTATGCTATTTCTGTGTTTCATCGGTGATTTGAAGGTCCAAGGGATCCAGTAAACCTGCAATGGTGCATCGGAATGTAATACTGCTGTTCCAGGAGAGGCTAAAAGCACGAACTATTAGAAGAGTTACTCCTCTTGTAAATAAGTCGACATTTTGCCTTTTGTATTCAATATCGATGCAATTTCTGTGTTTCATCGTTGATTTGAAGGTCCAAGGGATACAGTAAACCTGCAATGGTGCATCGGAATCTAATACTGCTGTCCCAGAAAAGGCTAAAACACGAACTATTAGAAGAATTACTCCTCTTGTAAATAAGTCGACATTTTGCCTTTTGTATTCAATATCGATGCAATTTCTGTGTATCATCGGTGATTTGAAGGTCCAAGGGATACAGTAAACCTGCAATGGTGCATCGGAATGTAATACTGCTGTTCCAAGAGAGGCTAAAAGCACGAACTATTAGAAGAGATACTCCTCTTGTAAATAAGTCGAAATTTTGCCTTTTGTATTCAATATCGATGCAATTACTGTGTTTCAGCGTTGATTTGAAGGTCCAAGGGATACAGTAAACCTGCAATGGTGCATCGGAATCTAATACTGCTGTCCCAGGAAAGGCTAAAACACGAACTATTAGAAGAGTTGCTCCTCTTGTAAGTAAGTCGACATTTTGCCTTTTGTATTCAATATCTATGCAATTTCTGTGTTTCATCGGTGATTTGAAGGCCCAAGGGATACAGTAAACCTGCAATGGTGCATCGGAATGTAATACTGCTGTTCCAGGAGAGGCTAAAATCACGAACTATTAGAAGAGTTACTCCTCTTGTAAATAAGTCGACATTTTGCCTTTTGTATTCAATATCGATGCAATTTCTGTGTTTCATCGTTGATTTGAAGGTCCAAGGGATACAGTAAACCTGCAATGGTGCATCGGAATGTAATACTGCTGTTCCGGGAGGGGCTAAAAGAACGAACTATTGGAAGAGTTACTCCTCTTGTAAATAAGTCGATATTTTGCCTTTTGTATTCAATATCTATGCAATTTCTGTGTATCATCGGTGATTTGAAGGTCCAAGGGATACAGTAAACCTCCAATGGTGCATCGTAATGTAATACTGCTAATCCAGGCGAGGCTAAAAGCACGAACTATTAGAAGAGTTACTCCTCTTGTAAATAAGTCGACATTTTGCCTTTTGTATTCAATATCGATGCAATTTCTGTGTTTCATCGTTGATTTGAAGGTCCAAGGGATACAGTAAACCTGTAATGGTGCATCGGAATGTTATACTGCTGTTCCGGGAGGGGCTAAAAGCACGAACTATTAGAAGAGTTACTCCTCTTGTAAATAAGTCGACATTTTGCCTTCTTTTTCAATATCGATGCAATTTCTGTGTTTCATCGTCTTTTGAAGGTCCAAGGGATACAGTAAACCTGCAATGGTGCATCGGAATCTAATACTGCTGTCCCAGGAAAGGCTCAAAGCACGAACTATTAGAAGAGTTACTCCTCTTGTAAATAAGTCGACATTTTGCCTTTTGTATTCAATATCGATGCAATTTCTGTGTTTCATCCTTGATTTGAAGGTCCAAGGGATACAGTAAACCTGCAATGGTGCATCGGAATCTAATACTGCTGTCCCAGGAAAAGCTCAAAGCACGAACTATTAGAAGAGTTACTCCTCTTGTAAATGAGTCGACATTTTGCTTTTTGTATTCAATATCGATGCGATTTCTGTGTTTCATCGGTGATTTGAAGGTCCAAGGGATACAGTAAACCTGCAGTGGTGCATCGGAATCTAATACTGCTGTCCCAGGAAAGCCTCAAAGCACGAATTATTAGAAGAGTAACTCCTCTTGTAAATAAGTAACATTTTCCTTTTGTATTCAATATCGATGCAATTTCTGTCTTTCATCGTTGATTTGAAGGTCCAAGGGATACAGTAAACCTGCAATGGTGCATCGGAATCTAATACTGCTGTCCCAGGAAAGCCTCAAAGCACGAACTATTAGAAGAGTTACTCCTCTTGTAAATAAGTCGACATTTTGCATTTTGTATTCAATATCGATGCAATTTCTGTGTTTCATTCTTGATTTGAAGGTCCAAGGGATACAGTAAACCTGCAATGGTGCATCGGAATCTAATACTGCTGTCCCAGGAAAAGCTCAAAGCACAAACTATTAGAAGAGTTACTCCTCTTGTAAATAAGTCGATATTTTGCCTTTGGTAGTCAATATGGATGCAATTTCTGTGTTTCATCGTTGAGTTGAATGTCCAAGGGATACAGTAAACCTGCAATGGTGCATCGGAATCTAATACTGCTGTCCCAGGAATGCCTCAAAGCACGAACTATTAGAAGAGTTACTCCTCTTGTAAATAAGTCGACATTTTGCCTTTTGTATTCAATATCGATGCAATTTCTGTGTTTCATCGGTGATTTGAAGGCCCAAGGGATACAGTAAACCTGCAATGGTGCATCGGAATCTAATACTGCTGTCCCAGGAAAGCCTCAAAGCACGAACTATTAGAAGAGTTACTCCTCTTGTAAATAAGACGACATTTTGCCTTTTGTATTCAATATCTATGCAATTTCTGTGTTTCATCGGTGATTTGAAGGTCCAAGGGATACAGTAAACCTGCAATGGTGCATCGGAATGTAATACTGCTGTTCCAGGAGAGGCTAAAACCACGAACTATTAGAAGAGTTACTCCTCTTGTAAATAAGTCGATATTTTGCCTTTTGTATTCAATATCGATGCAATTTCTGTGTTTCATCGTTGATTTGAAGGTCCAAGGGATGCAGTAAACCTGCAATGGTGCATCGGAATCTAATACTGCTGTCCCAGAAAAGGCTAAAACGCGAACTATTAGAAGAGTTACTCCTCTTGTAAGTAAGTGGACATTTTGCCTTTTGTATTCAATATCTATGCAATTTCTGTGTTTTCTCGGTGGTTTGAAGGTCCAAGGGGTACAGTAAACCTGCAATGGTGCATCGGAATGTAATACTGCTGTTCCAGGAGAGGCTACAAGCACGAACTATTAGAAGAGTTACTCCTCTTGTAAATAACTCGACATTTTGCCTTTTGTTTCAATATCGATGCAATTTCTGTGTTTCATCGTTGATTTGAAGGTCCAAGGGATACAGTAAACCTGCAATGGTGCATCGGAATCTAATACTGGTGTTCCGGGATGGGCTAAAAGCACGAACTATTAGAAGAGTTACTCCTCTTGTAAATAAGTCGATATTTTGCCCTTTGTATTCAATATCGATGCAATTTCTGTGTTTCATCGTTGATTTGAAGGTCCAAGGGATACAGTAAACCTGCAATGGTGCATCGGAATCTAATACTGCTGTCCCAGGAAAAGCTCAAAGCACGAACTATTGGAAGAATTACTCCTCTTGTAAATAAGTCGACATTTTGCCTTTTGTATTCAATATCTATGCAATTTCTGTGTATCATCGGTGATTTGAAGGTCCAAGGGATACAGTAAACCTGCAATGGTGCATCGGAATGTAATACTGCTGTTCCAAGAGAGGCTAAAAGCACGAACTATTAGAAGAGTTACTCCTCTTGTAACTAAGTCGAAATTTTGCCTTTTGTATTCAATATCGATGCAATTACTGTGTTTCAGCGTTGATTTGAAGGTCCAAGGGATACAGTAAACCTGCAATGGTGCATCGGAATCTAATACTGCTGTCCCAGGAAAGGCTAAAACACGAACTATTAGAAGAGTTGCTCCTCTTGTAAGTAAGTCGACATTTTGCCTTTTGTATTCAATATCTATGCAATTTCTGTGTTTCATCGGTGATTTGAAGGCCCAAGGGATACAGTAAACCTGCAATGGTGCATCGGAATGTAATACTGCTGTTCCAGGAGAGGCTAAAATCACGAACTATTAGAAGAGTTACACCTCTTGTAAATAAGTCGACATTTTGCCTTTTGTATTCAATATCGATGCAATTTCTGTGTTTCATCGTTGATTTGAAGGTCCAAGGGATACAGTAAACCTGTAATGGTGCATCGGAATGTAATACTGCTGTTCCGGGAGGGGCCAAAAGAACGAACTATTGGAAGAGTTACTCCTCTTGTAAATAAGTCGATATTTTGCCTTTTGTATTCAATATCTATGCAATTTCTGTGTATCATCGGTGATTTGAAGGTCCAAGGGATACAGTAAACCTGCAATGGTGCATCGGAATGTAATACTGCTAATCCAGGAGAGGCTAAAAGCACGAACTATTAGAAGAGTTACTCCTCTTGTAAATAAGTCGACATTTTGCCTTTTGTATTCAATATCGATGCAATTTCTGTGTTTCATCGTTGATTTGAAGGTCCAAGGGATACAGTAAACCTGTAATGGTGCATCGGAATGTTATACTGCTGTTCCGGGAGGGGCTAAAAGCACGAACTATTAGAAGAGTTACTCCTCTTGTAAATAAGTCGACATTTTGCCTTCTTTTTCAATATCGATGCAATTTCTGTGTTTCATCGTCTTTTGAAGGTCCAAGGGATACAGTAAACCTGCAATGGTGCATCGGAATCTAATACTGCTGTCCCAGGAAAGGCTCAAAGCACGAACTATTAGAAGAGTTACTCCTCTTGTAAATAAGTCGACATTTTGCCTTTTGTATTCAATATCGATGCAATTTCTGTGTTTCATCCTTGATTTGAAGGTCCAAGGGATACAGTAAACCTGCAATGGTGCATCGGAATCTAATACTGCTGTCCCAGGAAAAGCTCAAAGCACGAACTATTAGAAGAGTTACTCCTCTTGTAAATGAGCCGACATTTTGCTTTTTGTATTCAATATCGATGCGATTTCTGTGTTTCATCGGTGATTTGAAGGTCCAAGGGATACAGTAAACCTGCAGTGGTGCATCGGAATCTAATACTGCTGTCCCAGGAAAGCCTCAAAGCACGAATTATTAGAAGAGTAACTCCTCTTGTAAATAAGTAACATTTTCCTTTTGTATTCAATATCGATGCAATTTCTGTCTTTCATCGTTGATTTGAAGGTCCAAGGGATACAGTAAACCTGCAATGGTGCATCGGAATCTAATACTGCTGTCCCAGGAAAGCCTCAAAGCACGAACTATTAGAAGAGTTACTCCTCTTGTAAATAAGTCGACATTTTGCATTTTGTATTCAATATCGATGCAATTTCTGTGTTTCATTCTTGATTTGAAGGTCCAAGGGATACAGTAAACCTGCAATGGTGCATCGGAATCTAATACTGCTGTCCCAGGAAAAGCTCAAAGCACAAACTATTAGAAGAGTTACTCCTCTTGTAAATAAGTCGATATTTTGCCTTTGGTATTCAATATGGATGCAATTTCTGTGTTTCATCGTTGAGTTGAATGTCCAAGGGATACAGTAAACCTGCAATGGTGCATCGGAATCTAATACTGCTGTCCCAGGAATGCCTCAAAGCACGAACTATTAGAAGAGTTACTCCTCTTGTAAATAAGTCGACATTTTGCCTTTTGTATTCAATATCGATGCAATTTCTGTGTTTCATCGGTGATTTGAAGGCCCAAGGGATACAGTAAACCCGCAATGGTGCATCGGAATCTAATACTGCTGTCCCAGGAAAGCCTCAAAGCACGAACTATTAGAAGAGTTACTCCTCTTGTAAATAAGTCGACATTTTGCCTTTTGTATTCAATATCTATGCAATTTCTGTGTTTCATCGGTGATTTGAAGGTCCAAGGGATACAGTAAACCTGCAATGGTGCATCGGAATGTAATACTGCTGTTCCAGGAGAGGCTAAAACCACGAACTATTAGAAGAGTTACTCCTCTTGTAAATAAGTCGATATTTTGCCTTTTGTATTCAATATCGATGCAATTTCTGTGTTTCATCGTTGATTTGAAGGTCCAAGGGATGCAGTAAACCTGCAATGGTGCATCGGAATCTAATACTGCTGTCCCAGAAAAGGCTAAAACACGAACTATTAGAAGAGTTACTCCTCTTGTAAGGAAGTGGACATTTTGCCTTTTGTATTCAATATCTATGCAATTTCTGTGTTTTCTCGGTGGTTTGAAGGTCCAAGGGGTACAGTAAACCTGCAATGGTGCATCGGAATGTAATACTGCTGTTCCAGGAGAGGCTACAAGCACGAACTGTTAGAAGAGTTACTCCTCTTGTAAATAACTCGACATTTTGCCTTTTGTTTCAATATCGATGCAATTTCTGTGTTTCATCGTTGATTTGAAGGTCCAAGGGATACAGTAAACCTGCAATGGTGCATCGGAATCTAATACTGGTGTTCCGGGAGGGGCTAAAAGCACGAACTATTAGAAGAGTTACTCCTCTTGTAAATAAGTCGATATTTTGCCCTTTGTAATCAATATCGATGCAATTTCTGTGTTTCATCGTTGATTTGAAGGTCCAAGGGATACAGTAAACCTGCAATGGTGCATCGGAATCTAATACTGCTGTCCCAGGAAAAGCTCAAAGCACGAACTATTGGAAGAATTACTCCTCTTGTAAATAAGTCGACATTTTGCCTTTTGTATTCAAGATCTATGCAATTTCTGTGTATCATCGGTGATTTGAAGGTCCAAGGGATACAGTAAACCTGCAATGGTGCATCGGAATGTAATACTGCTGTTCCAAGAGAGGCTAAAAGCACGAACTATTAGAAGAGTTACTCCTCTTGTAACTAAGTCGAAATTTTGCCTTTTGTATTCAATATCGATGCAATTACTGTGTTTCAGCGTTGATTTGAAGGTCCAAGGGATACAGTAAACCTGCAATGGTGCATCGGAATCTAATACTGCTGTCCCAGGAAAGGCTAAAACACGAACTATTAGAAGAGTTGCTCCTCTTGTAAGTAAGTCGACATTTTGCCTTTTGTATTCAATATCTATGCAATTTCTGTGTTTCATCGGTGATTTGAAGGCCCAAGGGATACAGTAAACCTGCAATGGTGCATCGGAATGTAATACTGCTGTTCCAGGAGAGGCTAAAATCACGAACTATTAGAAGAGTTACTCCTCTTGTAAATAAGTCGACATTTTGCCTTTTGTATTCAATATCGATGCAATTTCTGTGTTTCATCGTTGATTTGAAGGTCCAAGGGATACAGTAAACCTGCAATGGTGCATCGGAATGTAATACTGCTGTTCCGGGAGGGGCCAAAAGAACGAACTATTGGAAGAGTTACTCCTCTTGTAAATAAGTCGATATTTTGCCTTTTGTATTCAATATCTATGCAATTTCTGTGTATCATCGGTGATTTGAAGGTCCAAGGGATACAGTAAACCTGCAATGGTGCATCGGAATGTAATACTGCTAATCCAGGAGAGGCTAAAAGCACGAACTATTAGAAGAGTTACTCCTCTTGTAAATAAGTCGACATTTTGCCTTTTGTATTCAATATCGATGCAATTTCTGTGTTTCATCGTTGATTTGAAGGTCCAAGGGATACAGTAAACCTGTAATGGTGCATCGGAATGTAATACTGCTGTTCCGGGAGGGGCTAAAAGCACGAACTATTAGAAGAGTTACTCCTCTTGTAAATAAGTCGACATTTTGCCTTCTTTTTCAATATCGATGCAATTTCTGTGTTTCATCGTCTTTTGAAGGTCCAAGGGATACAGTAAACCTGCAATGGTGCATCGGAATCTAATACTGCTGTCCCAGGAAAGGCTCAAAGCACGAACTATTAGAAGAGTTACTCCTCTTGTAAATAAGTCGACATTTTGCCTTTTGTATTCAATATCGATGCAATTTCTGTGTTTCATCCTTGATTTGAAGGTCCAAGGGATACAGTAAACCTGCAATGGTGCATCGGAATCTAATACTGCTGTCCCAGGAAAAGCTCAAAGCACGAACTATTAGAAGAGTTACTCCTCTTGTAAATGAGCCGACATTTTGCTTTTTGTATTCAATATCGATGCGATTTCTGTGTTTCATCGGTGATTTGAAGGTCCAAGGGATACAGTAAACCTGCAGTGGTGCATCGGAATCTAATACTGCTGTCCCAGGAAAGCCTCAAAGCACGAATTATTAGAAGAGTAACTCCTCTTGTAAATAAGTAACATTTTCCTTTTGTATTCAATATCGATGCAATTTCTGTCTTTCATCGTTGATTTGAAGGTCCAAGGGATACAGTAAACCTGCAATGGTGCATCGGAATCTAATACTGCTGTCCCAGGAAAGCCTCAAAGCACGAACTATTAGAAGAGTTACTCCTCTTGTAAATAAGTCGACATTTTGCATTTTGTATTCAATATCGATGCAATTTCTGTGTTTCATTCTTGATTTGAAGGTCCAAGGGATACAGTAAACCTGCAATGGTGCATCGGAATCTAATACTGCTGTCCCAGGAAAAGCTCAAAGCACAAACTATTAGAAGAGTTACTCCTCTTGTAAATAAGTCGATATTTTGCCTTTGGTATTCAATATGGATGCAATTTCTGTGTTTCATCGTTGAGTTGAATGTCCAAGGGATACAGTAAACCTGCAATGGTGCATCGGAATCTAATACTGCTGTCCCAGGAATGCCTCAAAGCACGAACTATTAGAAGAGTTACTCCTCTTGTAAATAAGTCGACATTTTGCCTTTTGTATTCAATATCGATGCAATTTCTGTGTTTCATCGGTGATTTGAAGGCCCAAGGGATACAGTAAACCCGCAATGGTGCATCGGAATCTAATACTGCTGTCCCAGGAAAGCCTCAAAGCACGAACTATTAGAAGAGTTACTCCTCTTGTAAATAAGTCGACATTTTGCCTTTTGTATTCAATATCTATGCAATTTCTGTGTTTCATCGGTGATTTGAAGGTCCAAGGGATACAGTAAACCTGCAATGGTGCATCGGAATGTAATACTGCTGTTCCAGGAGAGGCTAAAACCACGAACTATTAGAAGAGTTACTCCTCTTGTAAATAAGTCGATATTTTGCCTTTTGTATTCAATATCGATGCAATTTCTGTGTTTCATCGTTGATTTGAAGGTCCAAGGGATGCAGTAAACCTGCAATGGTGCATCGGAATCTAATACTGCTGTCCCAGAAAAGGCTAAAACACGAACTATTAGAAGAGTTACTCCTCTTGTAAGGAAGTGGACATTTTGCCTTTTGTATTCAATATCTATGCAATTTCTGTGTTTTCTCGGTGGTTTGAAGGTCCAAGGGGTACAGTAAACCTGCAATGGTGCATCGGAATGTAATACTGCTGTTCCAGGAGAGGCTACAAGCACGAACTGTTAGAAGAGTTACTCCTCTTGTAAATAACTCGACATTTTGCCTTTTGTTTCAATATCGATGCAATTTCTGTGTTTCATCGTTGATTTGAAGGTCCAAGGGATACAGTAAACCTGCAATGGTGCATCGGAATCTAATACTGGTGTTCCGGGAGGGGCTAAAAGCACGAACTATTAGAAGAGTTACTCCTCTTGTAAATAAGTCGATATTTTGCCCTTTGTAATCAATATCGATGCAATTTCTGTGTTTCATCGTTGATTTGAAGGTCCAAGGGATACAGTAAACCTGCAATGGTGCATCGGAATCTAATACTGCTGTCCCAGGAAAAGCTCAAAGCACGAACTATTGGAAGAATTACTCCTCTTGTAAATAAGTCGACATTTTGCCTTTTGTATTCAAGATCTATGCAATTTCTGTGTATCATCGGTGATTTGAAGGTCCAAGGGATACAGTAAACCTGCAATGGTGCATCGGAATGTAATACTGCTGTTCCAAGAGAGGCTAAAAGCACGAACTATTAGAAGAGTTACTCCTCTTGTAACTAAGTCGAAATTTTGCCTTTTGTATTCAATATCGATGCAATTACTGTGTTTCAGCGTTGATTTGAAGGTCCAAGGGATACAGTAAACCTGCAATGGTGCATCGGAATCTAATACTGCTGTCCCAGGAAAGGCTAAAACACGAACTATTAGAAGAGTTGCTCCTCTTGTAAGTAAGTCGACATTTTGCCTTTTGTATTCAATATCTATGCAATTTCTGTGTTTCATCGGTGATTTGAAGGCCCAAGGGATACAGTAAACCTGCAATGGTGCATCGGAATGTAATACTGCTGTTCCAGGAGAGGCTAAAATCACGAACTATTAGAAGAGTTACTCCTCTTGTAAATAAGTCGACATTTTGCCTTTTGTATTCAATATCGATGCAATTTCTGTGTTTCATCGTTGATTTGAAGGTCCAAGGGATACAGTAAACCTGCAATGGTGCATCGGAATGTAATACTGCTGTTCCGGGAGGGGCCAAAAGAACGAACTATTGGAAGAGTTACTCCTCTTGTAAATAAGTCGATATTTTGCCTTTTGTATTCAATATCTATGCAATTTCTGTGTATCATCGGTGATTTGAAGGTCCAAGGGATACAGTAAACCTGCAATGGTGCATCGGAATGTAATACTGCTAATCCAGGAGAGGCTAAAAGCACGAACTATTAGAAGAGTTACTCCTCTTGTAAATAAGTCGACATTTTGCCTTTTGTATTCAATATCGATGCAATTTCTGTGTTTCATCGTTGATTTGAAGGTCCAAGGGATACAGTAAACCTGTAATGGTGCATCGGAATGTGATACTGCTGTTCCGGGAGGGGCTAAAAGCACGAACTATTAGAAGAGTTACTCCTCTTGTAAATAAGTCGTTATTTTGCCTTCTTTTTCAATATCGATGCAATTTCTGTGTTTCATCGTCTTTTGAAGGTCCAAGGGATACAGTAAACCTGCAATGGTGCATCGGAATCTAATACTGCTGTCCCAGGAAAGGCTCAAAGCACGAACTATTAGAAGAGTTACTCCTCTTGTAAATAAGTCGACATTTTGCCTTTTGTATTCAATATCGATGCAATTTCTGTGTTTCATCCTTGATTTGAAGGTCCAAGGGATACAGTAAACCTGCAATGGTGCATCGGAATCTAATACTGCTGTCCCAGGAAAAGCTCAAAGCACGAACTATTAGAAGAGTTACTCCTCTTGTAAATGAGCCGACATTTTGCTTTTTGTATTCAATATCGATGCGATTTCTGTGTTTCATCGGTGATTTGAAGGTCCAAGGGATACAGTAAACCTGCAGTGGTGCATCGGAATCTAATACTGCTGTCCCAGGAAAGCCTCAAAGCACGAACTATTAGAAGAGTAACTCCTCTTGTAAATAAGTAACATTTTCCTTTTGTATTCAATATCGATGCAATTTCTGTCTTTCATCGTTGATTTGAAGGTCCAAGGGATACAGTAAACCTGCAATGGTGCATCGGAATCTAATACTGCTGTCCCAGGAAAGCCTCAAAGCACGAACTATTAGAAGAGTTACTCCTCTTGTAAATAAGGCGACATTTTTTCTTTTGGATTCAATATCGATGCAATTTCTTTGTTTCATTCTTGATTTGAAGGTCCAAGGGATACAGTAAACCTGCAATGGTGCATCGGAATCTAATACTGCTGTCCCAGAAAAGGCTAAAACACGAACTATTAGAAGAGTTACTCCTCTTGTAAGTAAGTGGACATTTTGCCTTTTGTATTCAATATCTATGCAATTTCTGTGTTTCCTCGGTGGTTTGAAGGTCCAAGGGGTACAGTAAACCTGCAATGGTGCATCGGAATGTAATACTGCTGTTCCAGGAGAGGCTACAAGCACGAACTATTAGAAGAGTTACTCCTCTTGTAAATAACTCGACATTTTGCCTTTTGTTTCAATATCGATGCAATTTCTGTGTTTCATCGTTGATTTGAAGGTCCAAGGGATACAGTAAACCTGCAATGGTGCATCGGAATCTAATACTGGTGTTCCGGGAGGGGCTAAAAGCACGAACTATTAGAAGAGTTACTCCTCTTGTAAATAAGTCGATATTTTGCCCTTTGTATTCAATATCGATGCAATTTCTGTGTTTCATCGTTGATTTGAAGGTCCAAGGGATACAGTAAACCTGCAATGGTGCATCGGAATCTAATACTGCTGTCCCAGGAAAAGCTCAAAGCACGAACTATTGGAAGAATTACTCCTCTTGTAAATAAGTCGACATTTTGCCTTTTGTATTCAATATCTATGCAATTTCTGTGTATCATCGGTGATTTGAAGGTCCAAGGGATACAGTAAACCTGCAATGGTGCATCGGAATGTAATACTGCTGTTCCAAGAGAGGCTAAAAGCACGAACTATTAGAAGAGTTACTCCTCTTGTAACTAAGTCGAAATTTTGCCTTTTGTATTCAATATCGATGCAATTACTGTGTTTCAGCGTTGATTTGAAGGTCCAAGGGATACAGTAAACCTGCAATGGTGCATCGGAATCTAATACTGCTGTCCCAGGAAAGGCTAAAACACGAACTATTAGAAGAGTTGCTCCTCTTGTAAGTAAGTCGACATTTTGCCTTTTGTATTCAATATCTATGCAATTTCTGTGTTTCATCGGTGATTTGAAGGCCCAAGGGATACAGTAAACCTGCAATGGTGCATCGGAATGTAATACTGCTGTTCCAGGAGAGGCTAAAATCACGAACTATTAGAAGAGTTACTCCTCTTGTAAATAAGTCGACATTTTGCCTTTTGTATTCAATATCGATGCAATTTCTGTGTTTCATCGTTGATTTGAAGGTCCAAGGGATACAGTAAACCTGCAATGGTGCATCGGAATGTAATACTGCTGTTCCGGGAGGGGCCAAAAGAACGAACTATTGGAAGAGTTACTCCTCTTGTAAATAAGTCGATATTTTGCCTTTTGTATTCAATATCTATGCAATTTCTGTGTATCATCGGTGATTTGAAGGTCCAAGGGATACAGTAAACCTGCAATGGTTCATCGGAATGTAATACTGCTAATCCAGGAGAGGCTAAAAGCACGAACTATTAGAAGAGTTACTCCTCTTGTAAATAAGTCGACATTTTGCCTTTTGTATTCAATATCGATGCAATTTCTGTGTTTCATCGTTGATTTGAAGGTCCAAGGGATACAGTAAACCTGTAATGGTGCATCGGAATGTAATACTGCTGTTCCGGGAGGGGCTAAAAGCACGAACTATTAGAAGAGTTACTCCTCTTGTAAATAAGTCGTTATTTTGCCTTCTTTTTCAATATCGATGCAATTTCTGTGTTTCATCGTCTTTTGAAGGTCGAAGGGATACAGTAAACCTGCAATGGTGCATCGGAATCTAATACTGCTGTCCCAGGAAAGGCTCAAAGCACGAACTATTAGAAGAGTTACTCCTCTTGTAAATAAGTCGACATTTTGCCTTTTGTATTCAATATCGATGCAATTTCTGTGTTTCATCCTTGATTTGAAGGTCCAAGGGATACAGTAAACCTGCAATGGTGCATCGGAATCTAATACTGCTGTCCCAGGAAAAGCTCAAAGCACGAACTATTAGAAGAGTTACTCCTCTTGTAAATGAGCCGACATTTTGCTTTTTGTATTCAATATCGATGCGATTTCTGTGTTTCATCGGTGATTTGAAGGTCCAAGGGATACAGTAAACCTGCAGTGGTGCATCGGAATCTAATACTGCTGTCCCAGGAAAGCCTCAAAGCACGAACTATTAGAAGAGTAACTCCTCTTGTAAATAAGTAACATTTTCCTTTTGTATTCAATATCGATGCAATTTCTGTCTTTCATCGTTGATTTGAAGGTCCAAGGGATACAGTAAACCTGCAATGGTGCATCGGAATCTAATACTGCTGTCCCAGGAAAGCCTCAAAGCACGAACTATTAGAAGAGTTACTCTTCTTGTAAATAAGTCGACATTTTTTCTTTTGGATTCAATATCGATGCAATTTCTTTGTTTCATTCTTGATTTGAAGGTCCAAGGGATACAGTAAACCTGCAATGGTGCATCGGAATCTAATACTGCTGTCCCAGGAAAAGCTCAAAGCACAAACTATTAGAAGAGTTACTCCTCTTGTAAATAAGTCGATATTTTGCCTTTGGTATTCAATATGGATGCAATTTCTGTGTTTCATCGTTGATTTGAATGTCCAAGGGATACAGTAAACCTGCAATGGTGCATCGGAATCTAATACTGCTGTCACAGGAATGCCTCAAAGCACGAACTATTAGAAGAGTTACTCCTCTTGTAAATAAGTCGACATTTTGCCTTTTGTATTCAATATCGATGCAATTTCTGTGTTTCATCGGTGATTTGAAGGCCTAAGGGATACAGTAATCCCGCAATGGTGCATCGGAATCTAATACTGCTGTCCCAGGAAAGTCTCAAAGCACGAACTATTAGAAGAGTTACTCCTCTTGTAAATAAGTCGACATTTTGCCTTATGTATTCAATATCGATGCTATTTCTGTGTTTCATCCTTGATTTGAAGGTCCAAGGGATACAGTAAACCTGCAATGGTGCATCGGAATCTAATACTGCTGTCCCAGGAAAAGCTCAAACACGAACTATTAGAAGGGTTACTCCTCTTGTAAATAAGTCGATATTTTGCCTTTTGTATTCAATATCGATGCAATTTCTGTGTTTCATCGGTGATTTGAAGGTCCAAGGGATACAGTAAACCTGCAATGGTGCATCGGAATGTAATACTGCTGTTCCAGGAGAGGCTAAAAGCACGAACTATTAGAAGAGTTACTCCTCTTGTAAATAAGTCGACATTTTGCCTTTTGTATTCAATATCGATGCAATTTCTGTGTTTCATCGTTGATTTGAAGGTCCAAGGGATACAGTAAACCTGCAATGGTGCATCGGAATCTAATACTGCTGTTCCGGGAGGGGCTGAAAGCACGAACTATTAGAAGAGTTACTCATCCTGTAAATAAGTCGACATTTTGCCTTTTTTTTTCAATATCAATGCAATTTCTGTGTTTCAGCGTTGATTTGAAGGTCCAAGGGATACAGTAAACCTGCAATGGTGCATCGGAATCTAATACTGCTGTCCCAGGAAAGGCTAAAAGCACAAACTATTAGAAGAGTTACTCCTCTTGTAAATAAGTCGACATTTTGCCTTTTGTATTCAATATCGATGCAATTTCTGTGATTCATCGTTGATTTGAAGGTCCAAGGGATACAGTAAACCTGCAATGGTGCTTCGGAATCTAATACTGCTGTCCCAGGAAAGCCTCAAAGCACGAACTATTAGAAGAGTTACTCCTCTTGTAAATAAGTCGACATTTTGCCTATTGTATTCAATATCGATGCAATTTCTGTGTTTCATCGTTGATTTGAGGGTCCAAGGGATACAGTAAACCTGCAATGGTGCATCGGAATCTAATACTGCTGTCCCAGGAAAAGCTCAAAGCACAAACTATTAGAAGAGTTACTCCTCTTGTAAATAAGTCGACATTTTGCCTTTTGTATTCAATATCGATGCAATTTCTGTGTTTCATCCTTGATTTGAAGGTCCAAGGGATACAGTAAACCTGCAATGGTTCATCGGAATCTAATACTGCTGTCCCAGGAAAAGCTCAAAACACGAACTATTAGAAGAGTTGCTCCTCTTGTAATTAAGTCGACATTTTGCCTTTTGTACTCAATATCGATGCAATTTCTGTGTTTCATCGTTGATTTGAAGGTCCAAGGGATACAGTAAACCTGCAATGGTGCATCGGAATCTAATACTGCTGTCACATGAAAAGCTCAAAACACGAACTATTAGAAGAGTTACTCCTCTTGTAAATAAGTCGATATTTTGCCTTTTGTATTCAATATCTATGCAATTTCTGTGTATCATCGGTGATTTGAAGGTCCAAGGGATACAGTAAACCTGCAATGGTGCATCGGAATGTAATACTGCTGTTCCAAGAGAGGCTAAAAGCACGAACTATTAGAAGAGTTACTCCTCTTGTAAATAAGTCGACATTTTGCCTTTTGTATTCAATATCGATGCAATTTCTGTGTTTCATCCTTGATTTGAAGGTCCAAGGGATACAGTAAACCTGCAATGGTGCATCGGAATCTAATACTGCTGTCCCAGGAAAAGCTCAAAGCACGAACTATTAGAAGAGTTACTCCTCTTGTAAATGAGCCGACATTTTGCTTTTTGTATTCAATATCGATGCGATTTCTGTGTTTCATCGGTGATTTGAAGGTCCAAGGGATACAGTAAACCTGCAGTGGTGCATCGGAATCTAATACTGCTGTCCCAGGAAAGCCTCAAAGCACGAACTATTAGAAGAGTAACTCCTCTTGTAAATAAGTAACATTTTCCTTTTGTATTCAATATCGATGCAATTTCTGTCTTTCATCGTTGATTTGAAGGTCCAAGGGATACAGTAAACCTGCAATGGTGCATCGGAATCTAATACTGCTGTCCCAGGAAAGCCTCAAAGCACGAACTATTAGAAGAGTTACTCCTCTTGTAAATAAGGCGACATTTTTTCTTTTGGATTCAATATCGATGCAATTTCTTTGTTTCATTCTTGATTTGAAGGTCCAAGGGATACAGTAAACCTGCAATGGTGCATCGGAATCTAATACTGCTGTCCCAGAAAAGGCTAAAACACGAACTATTAGAAGAGTTACTCCTCTTGTAAGTAAGTGGACATTTTGCCTTTTGTATTCAATATCTATGCAATTTCTGTGTTTCCTCGGTGGTTTGAAGGTCCAAGGGGTACAGTAAACCTGCAATGGTGCATCGGAATGTAATACTGCTGTTCCAGGAGAGGCTACAAGCACGAACTATTAGAAGAGTTACTCCTCTTGTAAATAACTCGACATTTTGCCTTTTGTTTCAATATCGATGCAATTTCTGTGTTTCATCGTTGATTTGAAGGTCCAAGGGATACAGTAAACCTGCAATGGTGCATCGGAATCTAATACTGGTGTTCCGGGAGGGGCTAAAAGCACGAACTATTAGAAGAGTTACTCCTCTTGTAAATAAGTCGATATTTTGCCCTTTGTATTCAATATCGATGCAATTTCTGTGTTTCATCGTTGATTTGGAGGTCCAAGGGATACAGTAAACCTGCAATGGTGCATCGGAATCTAATACTGCTGTCCCAGGAAAAGCTCAAAGCACGAACTATTGGAAGAATTACTCCTCTTGTAAATAAGTCGACATTTTGCCTTTTGTATTCAATATCTATGCAATTTCTGTGTATCATCGGTGATTTGAAGGTCCAAGGGATACAGTAAACCTGCAATGGTGCATCGGAATGTAATACTGCTGTTCCAAGAGAGGCTAAAAGCACGAACTATTAGAAGAGTTACTCCTCTTGTAACTAAGTCGAAATTTTGCCTTTTGTATTCAATATCGATGCAATTACTGTGTTTCAGCGTTGATTTGAAGGTCCAAGGGATACAGTAAACCTGCAATGGTGCATCGGAATCTAATACTGCTGTCCCAGGAAAGGCTAAAACACGAACTATTAGAAGAGTTGCTCCTCTTGTAAGTAAGTCGACATTTTGCCTTTTGTATTCAATATCTATGCAATTTCTGTGTTTCATCGGTGATTTGAAGGCCCAAGGGATACAGTAAACCTGCAATGGTGCATCGGAATGTAATACTGCTGTTCCAGGAGAGGCTAAAATCACGAACTATTAGAAGAGTTACTCCTCTTGTAAATAAGTCGACATTTTGCCTTTTGTATTCAATATCGATGCAATTTCTGTGTTTCATCGTTGATTTGAAGGTCCAAGGGATACAGTAAACCTGCAATGGTGCATCGGAATGTAATACTGCTGTTCCGGGAGGGGCCAAAAGAACGAACTATTGGAAGAGTTACTCCTCTTGTAAATAAGTCGATATTTTGCCTTTTGTATTCAATATCTATGCAATTTCTGTGTATCATCGGTGATTTGAAGGTCCAAGGGATACAGTAAACCTGAAATGGTGCATCGGAATGTAATACTGCTAATCCAGGAGAGGCTAAAAGCACGAACTATTAGAAGAGTTACTCCTCTTGTAAATAAGTCGACATTTTGCCTTTTGTATTCAATATCGATGCAATTTCTGTGTTTCATCGTTGATTTGAAGGTCCAAGGGATACAGTAAACCTGTAATGGTGCATCGGAATGTAATACTGCTGTTCCGGGAGGGGCTAAAAGCACGAACTATTAGAAAAGTTACTCCTCTTGTAAATAAGTCGTTATTTTGCCTTCTTTTTCAATATCGATGCAATTTCTGTGTTTCATCGTCTTTTGAAGGTCGAAGGGATACAGTAAACCTGCAATGGTGCATCGGAATCTAATACTGCTGTCCCAGGAAAGGCTCAAAGCACGAACTATTAGAAGAGTTACTCCTCTTGTAAATAAGTCGACATTTTGCCTTTTGTATTCAATATCGATGCAATTTCTGTGTTTCATCCTTGATTTGAAGGTCCAAGGGATACAGTAAACCTGCAATGGTGCATCGGAATCTAATACTGCTGTCCCAGGAAAAGCTCAAAGCACGAACTATTAGAAGAGTTACTCCTCTTGTAAATGAGCCGACATTTTGCTTTTTGTATTCAATATCGATGCGATTTCTGTGTTTCATCGGTGATTTGAAGGTCCAAGGGATACAGTAAACCTGCAGTGGTGCATCGGAATCTAATACTGCTGTCCCAGGAAAGCCTCAAAGCACGAACTATTAGAAGAGTAACTCCTCTTGTAAATAAGTAACATTTTCCTTTTGTATTCAATATCGATGCAATTTCTGTCTTTCATCGTTGATTTGAAGGTCCAAGGGATACAGTAAACCTGCAATGGTGCATCGGAATCTAATACTGCTGTCCCAGGAAAGCCTCAAAGCACGAACTATTAGAAGAGTTACTCCTCTTGTAAATAAGTCGACATTTTTTCTTTTGGATTCAATATCGATGCAATTTCTTTGTTTCATTCTTGATTTGAAGGTCCAAGGGATACAGTAAACCTGCAATGGTGCATCGGAATCTAATACTGCTGTCCCAGGAAAAGCTCAAAGCACAAACTATTAGAAGAGTTACTCCTCTTCTAAATAAGTCGATATTTTGCCTTTGGTATTCAATATGGATGCAATTTCTGTGTTTCATCGTTGATTTGAATGTCCAAGGGATACAGTAAACCTGCAATGGTGCATCGGAATCTAATACTGCTGTCACAGGAATGCCTCAAAGCACGAACTATTAGAAGAGTTACTCCTCTTGTAAATAAGTCGACATTTTGCCTTTTGTATTCAATATCGATGCAATTTCTGTGTTTCATCGGTGATTTGAAGGCCTAAGGGATACAGTAATCCCGCAATGGTGCATCGGAATCTAATACTGCTGTCCCAGGAAAGTCTCAAAGCACGAACTATTAGAAGAGTTACTCCTCTTGTAAATAAGTCGACATTTTGCCTTATGTATTCAATATCGATGCTATTTCTGTGTTTCATCCTTGATTTGAAGGTCCAAGGGATACAGTAAACCTGCAATGGTGCATCGGAATCTAATACTGCTGTCCCAGGAAAAGCTCAAACACGAACTATTAGAAGGGTTACTCCTCTTGTAAATAAGTCGATATTTTGCCTTTTGTATTCAATATCGATGCAATTTCTGTGTTTCATCGGTGATTTGAAGGTCCAAGGGATACAGTAAACCTGCAATGGTGCATCGGAATGTAATACTGCTGTTCCAGGAGAGGCTAAAAGCACGAACTATTAGAAGAGTTACTCCTCTTGTAAATAAGTCGACATTTTGCCTTTTGTATTCAATATCGATGCAATTTCTGTGTTTCATCGTTGATTTGAAGGTCCAAGGGATACAGTAAACCTGCAATGGTGCATCGGAATCTAATACTGCTGTCCCAGAAAAGGCTAAAACACGAACTATTAGAAGAGTTACTCCTCTTGTAAATAAGTCGACATTTTGCCTTTTGTATTCAATATCGATGCAATTTCTGTGATTCATCGTTGATTTGAAGGTCCAAGGGATACAGTAAACCTGCAATGGTGCTTCGGAATCTAATACTGCTGTCCCAGGAAAGCCTCAAAGCACGAACTATTAGAAGAGTTACTCCTCTTGTAAATAAGTCGACATTTTGCCTATTGTATTCAATATCGATGCAATTTCTGTGTTTCATCGTTGATTTGAAGGTCCAAGGGATACAGTAAACCTGCAATGGTGCATCGGAATCTAATACTGCTGTCCCAGGAAAAGCTCAAAGCACAAACTATTAGAAGAGTTACTCCTCTTGTAAATAAGTCGACATTTTGCCTTTTGTATTCAATATCGATGCAATTTCTGTGTTTCATCCTTGATTTGAAGGTCCAAGGGATACAGTAAACCTGCAATGGTTCATCGGAATCTAATACTGCTGTCCCAGGAAAAGCTCAAAACACGAACTATTAGAAGAGTTACTCCTCTTGTAATTAAGTCGACATTTTGCCTTTTGTACTCAATATCGATGCAATTTCTGTGTTTCATCGTTGATTTGAAGGTCCAAGGGATACAGTAAACCTGCAATGGTGCATCGGAATCTAATACTGCTGTCACATGAAAAGCTCAAAACACGAACTATTAGAAGAGTTACTCCTCTTGTAAATAAGTCGATATTTTGCCTTTTGTATTCAATATCTATGCAATTTCTGTGTATCATCGGTGATTTGAAGGTCCAAGGGATACAGTAAACCTGCAATGGTGCATCGGAATGTAATACTGCTGTTCCAAGAGAGGCTAAAAGCACGAACTATTAGAAGAGTTACTCCTCTTGTAACTAAGTCGAAATTTTGCCTTTTGTATTCAATATCGATGCAATTACTGTGTTTCAGCGTTGATTTGAAGGTCCAAGGGATACAGTAAACCTGCAATGGTGCATCGGAATCTAATACTGCTGTCCCAGGAAAGGCTAAAACACGAACTATTAGAAGAGTTGCTCCTCTTGTAAGTAAGTCGACATTTTGCCTTTTGTATTCAATATCTATTTAATTTCTGTGTTTCATCGGTGATTTGAAGGCCCAAGGGATACAGTAAACCTGCAATGGTGCATCGGAATGTAATACTGCTGTTCCAGGAGAGGCTAAAATCACGAACTATTAGAAGAGTTACTCCTCTTGTAAATAAGTCGACATTTTGCCTTTTGTATTCAATATCGATGCAATTTCTGTGTTTCATCGTTGATTTGAAGGTCCAAGGGATACAGTAAACCTGCAATGGTGCATCGGAATCTAATACTGCTGTCCCAGGAAAAGCTCAAAGCACAAACTATTAGAAGAGTTACTCCTCTTGTAAATAAGTCGACATTTTGCCTTTTGTATTCAATATCGATGCAATTTCTGTGTTTCATCCTTGATTTGAAGGTCCAAGGGATACAGTAAACCTGCAATGGTTCATCGGAATCTAATACTGCTGTCCCAGGAAAAGCTCAAAACACGAACTATTAGAAGAGTTACTCCTCTTGTAATTAAGTCGACATTTTGCCTTTTGTACTCAATATCGATGCAATTTCTGTGTTTCATCGTTGATTTGAAGGTCCAAGGGATACAGTAAACCTGCAATGGTGCATCGGAATCTAATACTGCTGTCACATGAAAAGCTCAAAACACGAACTATTAGAAGAGTTACTCCTCTTGTAAATAAGTCGATATTTTGCCTTTTGTATTCAATATCTATGCAATTTCTGTGTATCATCGGTGATTTGAAGGTCCAAGGGATACAGTAAACCTGCAATGGTGCATCGGAATGTAATACTGCTGTTCCAAGAGAGGCTAAAAGCACGAACTATTAGAAGAGTTACTCCTCTTGTAACTAAGTCGAAATTTTGCCTTTTGTATTCAATATCGATGCAATTACTGTGTTTCAGCGTTGATTTGAAGGTCCAAGGGATACAGTAAACCTGCAATGGTGCATCGGAATCTAATACTGCTGTCCCAGGAAAGGCTAAAACACGAACTATTAGAAGAGTTGCTCCTCTTGTAAGTAAGTCGACATTTTGCCTTTTGTATTCAATATCTATTTAATTTCTGTGTTTCATCGGTGATTTGAAGGCCCAAGGGATACAGTAAACCTGCAATGGTGCATCGGAATGTAATACTGCTGTTCCAGGAGAGGCTAAAATCACGAACTATTAGAAGAGTTACTACTCTTGTAAATAAGTCGACATTTTGCCTTTTGTATTCAATATCGATGCAATTTCTGTGTTTCATCGTTGATTTGAAGGTCCAAGGGATACAGTAAACCTGCAATGGTGCATCGGAATGTAATACTGCTGTTCCGGGAGGGGCCAAAAGAACGAACTATTGGAAGAGTTACTCCTCTTGTAAATAAGTCGATATTTTGCCTTTTGTATTCAATATCTATGCAATTTCTGTGTATCATCGGTGATTTGAAGGTCCAAGGGATACAGTAAACCTGCAATGGTGCATCGGAATGTAATAATGCTAATCCAGGAGAGGCTAAAAGCACGAACTATTAGAAGAGTAACTCCTCTTGTAAATAAGTCGACATTTTGCCTTTTGTATTCAATATCGATGCAATTTCTGTGTTTCATCGTTGATTTGAAGGTCCAAGGGATACAGTAAACCTGTAATGGTGCATCGGAATGTAATACTGCTGTTCCGGGAGGGGCTAAAAGCACGAACTATTAGAAGAGTTACTCCTCTTGTAAATAAGTCGTTATTTTGCCTTCTTTTTCAATATCGATGCAATTTCTGTGTTTCATCGTCTTTTGAAGGTCCAAGGGATACAGTAAACCTGCAATGGTGCATCGGAATCTAATACTGCTGTCCCAGGAAAGGCTCAAAGCACGAACTATTAGAAGAGTTACTCCTCTTGTAAATAAGTCGACATTTTGCCTTTTGTATTCAATATCGATGCAATTTCTGTGTTTCATCCTTGATTTGAAGGTCCGAGGGATACAGTAAACCTGCAATGGTGCATCGGAATCTAATACTGCTGTCCCAGGAAAAGCTCAAAGCACGAACTATTAGAAGAGTTACTCCTCTTGTAAATGAGCCGACATTTTGCTCTTTGTATTCAATATCGATGCGATTTCTGTGTTTCATCGGTGATTTGAATGTCCAAGGGATACAGTAAACCTGCAATGGTGCATCGGAATCTAATACTGCTGTCACAGGAATGCCTCAAAGCACGAACTATTAGAAGAGTTACTCCTCTTGTAAATAAGTCGACATTTTGCCTTTTGTATTCAATATCGATGCAATTTCTGTGTTTCATCGGTGATTTGAAGGCCTAAGGGATACAGTAAACCCGCAATGGTGCATCGGAATCTAATACTGCTGTCCCAGGAAAAGCTCAAACACGAACTATTAGAAGGGTTACTCCTCTTGTAAATAAGTCGATATTTTGCCTTTTGTATTCAATATCGATGCAATTTCTGTGTTTCATCGGTGATTTGAAGGTCCAAGGGATACAGTAAACCTGCAATGGTGCATCGGAATGTAATACTGCTGTTCCAGGAGAGGCTAAAAGCACGAACTATTAGAAGAGTTACTCCTCTTATAAATAAGTCGACATTTTGCCTTTTGTATTCAATATCGATGCAATTTCTGTGTTTCATCGTTGATTTGAAGGTCCAAGGGATACAGTAAACCTGCAATGGTGCATCGGAATCTAATACTGCTGTTCCGGGAGGGGCTGAAAGCACGAACTATTAGAAGAGTTACTCCTCCTGTAAATAAGTCGACATTTTGCCTTTTTTTTTCAATATCAATGCAATTTCTGTGTTTCAGCGTTGATTTGAAGGTCCAAGGGATACAGTAAACCTGCAATGGTGCATCGGAATCTAATACTGCTGTCCCAGGAAAGGCTAAAAGCCTAAACTATTAGAAGAGTTACTCCTCTTGTAAATAAGTCGACATTTTGCCTTTTGTATTCAACATCGATGCAATTTCTGTGATTCATCGTTGATTTGAAGGTCCAAGGGATACAGTAAACCTGCAATGGTGCTTCGGAATCTAATACTGCTGTCCCAGGAAAGCCTCAAAGCACGAACCATTAGAAGAGTTACTCCTCTTGTAAATAAGTCGACATTTTGCCTATTGTATTCAATATCGATGCAATTTCTGTGTTTCATCGTTGATTTGAAGGTCCAAGGGATACAGTAAACCTGCAATGGTGCATCGGAATCTAATACTGCTGTCCCAGGAAAAGCTCAAAGCACAAACTATTAGAAGAGTTACTCCTCTTGTAAATAAGTCGACATTTTGCCTTTTGTATTCAATATCGATGCAATTTCTGTGTTTCATCCTTGATTTGAAGGTCCAAGGGATACAGTAAACCTGCAATGGTTCATCGGAATCTAATACTGCTGTCCCAGGAAAAGCTCAAAACACGAACTATTAGAAGAGTTACTCCTCTTGTAATTAAGTCGACATTTTGCCTTTTGTATTCAATATCGATGCAATTTCTGTGTTTCATCGTTGATTTGAAGGTCCAAGGGATACAGTAAACCTGCAATGGTGCATCGGAATCTAATACTGCTGTCACATGAAAAGCTCAAAACACGAACTATTAGAAGAGTTACTCCTCTTGTAAATAAGTCGACATTTTGCCTTTTGTATTCAATATCGATGCAATTTCTGTGTTTCATCGTTGATTTGAAGGTCTAAGGGATACAGTAAACCTGCAATGGTGCATCGGAATCTAATACTGCTGTCCCAGGAAAGCCTCAAAGCACGAACTATTAGAAGAGTTACTCCTCTTGTAAATAAGTCGACATTTTGCCTTTTGTATTCAATATCGATGCAATTTCTGTGTTTCATCCTTGATTTGAAGGTCCAAGGGATACAGTAAACCTGCAATGGTGAATCGGAATCTAATACTGCTGTCCCAGGAAAAGCTCAAAGCACAAACTATTACAAGAGTAACTCCTCTTGTAAATAAGTCGACATTTTGCCTTTTGTATTCAATATCGATGCAATTTCTGTGTTTCATCCTTGATTTGAAGGTCCAAGGGATACAGTAAACCTGAAATGGTGCATCGGAATCTAATACTGCTGTCCGAGGAAAAGCTCAAAACACGAACTATTAGAAGAGTTACTCCTCTTGTAATTAAGTCGACATTTTGCCTTTTGTATTCAATATCGATGCAATTTCTGTGTTTCATCGTTGATTTGAAGGTCCAAGGGATACAGTAAACCTGCAATGGTGCATCGGAATCTAATACTGCAGTCCCAGGAAAGGCTCAAAGCACGAACTATTAGAAGAATTACTCCTCTTATAAATAAGTCGATATTTTGCCTTTTGTATTCAATATCGATGCAATTTCTGTGTCTCAGCGTTGATTTGAAGGTCCAAGGGATACAGTAAACCTGCAATGGTGCATCGGAATCTAATACTGCTGTCCCAGGAAAGGCTAAAACACGAACTATTAGAAGAGTTACTCCTCTTGTAAAGAAGTCGAAATTTTGCCTTTTGTATTCAATATCTATGCAATTTCTGTGTTTCATCGGTGATTTGAAGGCCCAAGGGATACAGTAAACCTGCAATGGTGCATCGGAATGTAATACTGCTGTTCCAGGAGAGGCTAGAATCACGAACTATTAGAAGAGTTACTCCTGTTGTAAATAAGTCGACATTTTGCCTTTTGTATTCAATATCGATGCAATTTCTGTGTTTCATCTTTGATCTGAAGGTCCAAGGGATACAGTAAACCTGCAATGGTGCATCGGAATGTAATACTGCTGTTCCGGGAGGGGCTAAAAGCACGAACTATTAGAAGACTTACTCCTCTTGTAAATAAGTACATATTTTGCCTTTTTTATTCAATATCGATGCAATTTCTGTATTTCATCGTTGATTTGAAGGTCCAAGGGATACAGTAAACCTGCAATGGTGCTTCGGAATCTAATACTGCTGTCACAGGAAAAGCTCAAAACACGAACTATTAGAAGAGTTACTCCTCTTGTAAATAAGTCGACATTTTGCCTTTTGTATTCAATATCGATGCAATTTCTGTGTTTCATCGTTGATTTGAAGGTCCAAGGGATATAGTAAACCTGCAATGGTGCATCGGAATCTAATACTGCTGTTCCAGGAGAGGCTAAAAGCTTGAACTATTAGAAGAGTTACTCCTCTTGTAAATAAGTCGACATTTTGCCTTTTGTATTCAATATCGATGCAATTTCTGTGTTTCATCGGTGATTTGAAGGTCTAAGGGATACAGTAAACCTGCAATGGTGCATCGGAATCTAATACTGCTGTCCCAGGAAAAGCTCAAAGCACGAACTATTAGAAGAGTTACTCCTCTTGTAAATAAGCCGACATTTTGCTTTTTGTATTCAATATCGATGCGATTTCTGTGTTTCATCGGTGATTTGAAGGTCCAAGGGATACAGTAAACCTGCAGTGGTGCATCGGAATCTAATACTGCTGTCCCAGGAAAGCCTCAAAGCACGAAATATTAGAAGAGTTACTCCTCTTGTAAATAAGTCGACATTTTGCCTTTTGTATTCAATATCGATGCAATTTCTGTGTTTCATCCTTGATTTGAAGGTCCAAGGGATACAGTAAACCTGCAATGGTGCATCGGAATCTAATACTGCTGTCCCAGGAAAAGCTCAAAGCACAAACTATTAGAAGAGTTACTACTCTTGTAAATAAGTCGATATTTTGCCTTTGGTATTCAATATGGATGCAATTTCTGTGTTTCATCGTTGATTTGAATGTCCAAGGGATACAGTAAACCTGCAATGGTGCATCGGAATCTAATACTGCTGTCCCAGGAAAGCCTCAAGGCACGAACTATTAGAAGAGTTACTCCTCTCGTAAATAAGTCGACATTTTGCCTTTCGTATTCAATATCGATGCAATTTCTGTGTTTCATCGGTGATTTGAAGGTCTAAGGGATACAGTAAACCTGCAATGGTGCATCGGAATCTAATACTGCTGTCCCAGGAAAGGCTCAAAACACGAACTATTAGAAGAATTACTCCTCTTATAAATAAGTCGATATTTTGCCTTTTGTATTCAATATCGATGCAATTTCTGTGTTTCATCGGTGATTTGAAGGTCCAAGGGATACAGTAAACCTGCAATGGTGCATCGGAATCTAATACTGCTGTCCCAGGAAAGCCTCAAAGCACGAACTATTAGAAGAGTTACTCCTCTTGTAAATAAGTCGACATTTTGCCTTTTGTATTCAATATCGATGCTATTTCTGTGTTTCATCCTTGATTTGAAGGTCCAAGGGATACAGTAAACCTGCAATGGTGCATCGGAATCTAATACTGCTGTCCCAGGAAAAGCTCAAACACGAACTATTAGAAGGGTTACTCCTCTTGTAAATAAGTCGATATTTTGCCTTTTGTATTCAATATCGATGCAATTTCTGTGTTTCATCGTTGATTTGAAGGTCCAAGGGATACAGTAAACCTGCAATGGTGCATCGGAATCTAATACTGCTGTCCCAGGAAAGGCTAAAAGCACGAACTATTAGAAGAGTCACTCCTCTTGTAAATAAGTCGACATTTTGCCTTTTGTATTCAATATCTATGCAATTTCTGTGTTTCATCGGTGATTTGAAGGTCCAAGGGATACAGTAAACCTGCAATGGTGCATCGGAATGTAATACTGCTGTTCCAGGAGAGGCTAAAAGCACGAACTATATGAAGAGTTACTCCTCTTGTAAATAAGTCGACATTTTGCCTTTTGTATTCAATATCAATGCGATTTCTGTGTTTCATCCTTGATTTGAAGGTCCAAGGGATACAGTAAACCTGCAATGGTGCATCGGAATCTAATACTGCTGTCCCAGGAAAAGCTCAAAGCACGAACTATTAGAAGAGTTACTCCACTTGTAAATAAGACGACATTTTGCCTTTTGTATTCAATATCGATGCAATTTCCGTGTTTCATCGTTGATTTGAAGGTCCAAGGGATACAGTAAACCTGCAATGGTGCATCGGAATCTAATACTGCTGTCCCAGGAAAGGCTCAAAGCACGAACTATTAGAAGAATTACTCCTCTTATAAATAAGTCGATATTTTGCCTTTTGTATTCAATATCGATGCAATTTCTGTGTTTCATCGTTGATTTGAAGGTCCAAGGGATACAGTAAACCTGCAATGGTGCATCGGAATCTAATACTGCTGTCCCAGGAAAGGCTAAAACACGAACTATTAGAAGAGTTACTCCTCTTGTAAGTAAGTCGACATTTCGCCTTTTGTATTCAATATCTGTGCAATTTCTGTGTTTCATCGGTGATTTGAACGCCCAAGGGATACAGTAAACCTGCAATGGTGCATCGGAATGTAATACTGCTGATCCAGGAAAGGCTAAAATCACGAACTATTAGAAGAGTTACTCCTCTGTTAAATAAGTCGACATTTTGCCTTTTGTAATCAATATCGATGCAATTTCTGTGTTTCATCGTTGATTTGAAGGTCCAAGGGATACAGTAAACCTGCAATGGTGCATCGGAATGTGTTACTGCTGTTCCGGGAGGGGCTAAAACCACGAACTATTAGAAGAGTTACTCCTCTTGTAAATAAGTCGATATTTTGCCTTTTGTATTCAATATCGATGCAATTTCTGTGTTTCATCGTTGATTTGAAGGTCCAAGGGATACAGTAAACCTGCAATGGTGCATCGGAATCTAATACTGCTGTCCCAGGAAATGCTCAAAGCACGAAATATTAGAAGAATTACTCCTCTTATAAATAAGTCGATATTTTGCCTTTTCTATTCAATATCGATGCAATTTCTGTGTTTCATCGTTGATTTTAAGGTCCAAGGGATACAGTAAACCTGCAATGGTGCATCGGAATCTAATACTGCTGTCCCAGGAAAAGCTCAAAGCACGAACTATTAGAAGAATTACTCCTCTTGTAAATAAGTCGACATTTTGCCTTTTGTATTCAATATCTATGCAATTTCTGTGTATCATCGGTGATTTGAAGGTACAAGGGATACAGTAAACCTGCAATGGTGCATCGGAATGTAATACTGCTGTTCCAGGAGAGGCTAAAAGCACGAACTATTAGAAGAGTTACTCCTCTTGTAAATAAGTCGACATTTTGCCTTTTGTATTCAATATCGATGCAATTTCTGTGTTTCAGCGTTGATTTGAAGGTCCAAGGGATACAGTAAACCTGCAATGGTGCATCGGAATCTAATACTGCTGTCCCAGGAAAGCCTAAAACACGAACTATTAGAAGAGTTGCTCCTCTTGTAAGTAAGTCGACATTTTGCCTTTTGTATTCAATATCTATGCAATTTCTGTGTTTCATCGGTGATTTGAACGCCCAAGGGATACAGTAAACCTGCAATGGTGCATCGGAATGTAATACTGCTGATCCAGGAAAGGCTAAAATCACGAACTATTAGAAGAGTTACTCCTCTGTTAAATAAGTCGACATTTTGCCTTTTGTAATCAATATCGATGCAATTTCTGTGTTTCATCGTTGATTTGAAGGTCTAACGGATACAGTAAACCTGCAATTTTGCATCGGAATGTAATACTCCTGTCCCAGGAAAGGCTCAAAGCACGAAATATTAGAAGAATTACTCCTCTTATAAATAAGTCGATATTTTGCCTTTTGTATTCAATATCGATGCAATTTCTGTGTTTCATCGTTGATTTGAAGGTCCAAGGGATACAGTAAACCTGCAATGGTGCATCGGAATCTAATACTGCTGTCCCAGGAAAAGCTCAAAGCACGAACTATTAGAAGAATTACTCCTCTTGTAAATAAGTCGACATTTTGCCTTTTGTATTCAATATCTACGCAATTTCTGTGTATCATCGGTGATTTGAAGGTCCAAGGGATACAGTAAACCTGCAATGGTGCATCGGAATGTTATACTGCTGTTCCAGGAGAGGCTAAAAGCACGAACTATTAGAAGAGTTACTCCTCTTGTAAATAAGTCGACATTTTGCCTTTTGTATTCAATATCGATGCAATTTCTGTGTTTCAGCGTTGATTTGAAGGTCCAAGGGATACAGTAAACCTGCAATGGTGCATCGGAATCTAATACTGCTGTCCCAGGAAAGCCTAAAACACGAACTATTAGAAGAGTTTCTCCTCTTGTAAGTAAGTCGACATTTTGCCTTTTGTATTCAATATCTATGCAATTTCTGTGTTTCATCGGTGATTTGAAGGCCCAAGGGATACAGTAAACCTGCAATGGTGCATCGGAATGTAATACTGCTGTTCCAGGAGAGGCTAAAATCACGAACTATTAGAAGAGTTACTCCTCTTGTAGATAAGTCGACATTTTGCCTTTTGTATTCAATATCGATGCAATTTCTGTGTTTCGTCGTTGATTTGAAGGTCCAAGGGATACAGTAAACCTGCAATGGTGCATCGGAATGTAATACTGCTGTTCCGGGAGGGGCTAAAAGAACGAACTATTGGAAGAGTTACTACTCTTGTAAATAAGTCGATATTTTGCCTTTTGTATTCAGTATCTATGCAATTTTTGTGTTCCATCGTTGATTTGAAGGTCCAAGGGATACAGTAAACCTGTAATGGTGCATCGGAATGTAATACTGCTGTTCCGGGTGGGGCTAAAAGCACGAACTAGTAGAAGAGTTACTCCTCTTGTAAATAAGTCGACATTTTGCCTCCTTTTTCAATATCGATGCAATTTCTGTGTTTCATCGTTGATTTGAAGGTCCAAGGGATACAGTAAACCTGCAATGGTGCATTGGAATCTAATACTGCTGTCCCAGGAAAAGCTCAAAGCACAAACTATTAGAAGAGTTACTCCTCTTGTAAATAAGTCGATATTTTGCCTTTGGTATTCAATATGGATGCAGTTTCTGTGTTTCATCGTTGATTTGAATGTCCAAGGGATACAGTAAACCTGCAATGGTGCATCGGAATCTAATACTGCGTTCGCAGGAAAGGCTCAAAACGCGAACTATTAGAAGAATTACTCCTCTTATAAATAAGTCGATATTTTGCCTTTTGTATTCAATATCGATGCAATTTCTGTGTTTCATCGGTGATTTGAAGGTCCAAGGGATACAGTAACCTTGCAATGGTGCATCGGAATCTAATACTGCTGTCCCAGGAAAAGCTCAAAGCACAAACTATTAGAAGAGTTACTCCTCTTGTAAATAAGTCGATATTTTGCCTTTGGTATTCAATATGGATGCAACTTCTGTGTTTCATCGTTGATTTGAATGTCCAAGGGATACAGTAAACCTCCAATGGTGCATCGGAATCTAATACTGCTGTCCCAGGAAAGCCTCAAAGCACGAACTATTAGAAGAGTTACCCCTCCTGTAAATAAGTCGAAATTTTGCCTTTTGTATTCAATATCGATGCAATTTCTGTGTTTCATCGGTGATTTGAAAGTCTAAGGGATACAGTACACCTGCAATGGTGCATCGGAATCGAATACTGCTGTCCCAGGAAAGGCTCAAAACGCGAACTATTAGAAGAATTACTCCTCTTATAAATAAGTCGATATTTTGCCTTTTGTATTCAATATCGATGCAATTTCTGTGTTTCATCGGTGATTTGAAGGTCCAAGGGATACAGTAAACCTGCAATGGTGCATCGGAATCTAATACTGCTGTCCCAGGAAAAGCTCAAAGCACGAACTATTAGAAGAGTTACTCCTCTTGTAAATAAGTCGACATTTTGCCTTTTGTATTCAATATCGTTGCTATTTCTGTGTTTCATCCTTGATTTGAACGTCCAAGGGATACAGTAAACCTGCAATGGTGCATCGGAATCTAATACTGCTGTCCCAGGAAAAGCTCAAACACGTACTATTAGAAGAGTTACTCCTCTTGTAAATAAGTCGATATTTTGCCTTTTGTATTCAATATCGATGCAATTTCTGTGTTTCATCGTTGATTTGAAGGTCCAAGGGATACAGTAAACCTACAATGGTGCATCGGAATCTAATACTGCTGTCCCAGGAAAGGCTAAATGCACGAACTATTAGAAGAGTCACTCCTCTTGTAAATAAGTCGACATTTTGCCTTTTGTATTCAATATCTATGCAATTTCTGTGTTTCATCGGTGATTTGAAGGTCCAAGGGATACAGTAAACCTGCAATGGTGCATCGGAATGTAATACTGCTGTTCCAGGAGAGGCTAAAAGCACGAACTATTAGAAGAGTTACTCCTCTTGTAAAAAAGTCGACATTTTGCCTTTTGTATTCAATATCGACGCAATTGCTGTGTTTCATCGTTGATTTGAAGGTCCAAGGGATACAGTAAACCTGCAATGGTGCATCGGAATCTAATACTGCTGTCCCAGGAAAGGCTAAATGCACGAACTATTAGAAGAGTCACTCCTCTTGTAAATAAGTCGACATTTTGCCTTTTGTATTCAATATCTATGCAATTTCTGTGTTTCATCGGTGATTTGAAGGTCCAAGGGATACAGTAAACCTGCAATGGTGCATCGGAATCTAATACTGCTGTCCCAGGAAAGGCTAAAAGCACGAACTATTAGAAGAGTTACTCCTCTTGTAAATAAGTCGACATTTTGCCTTTTGTATTCAATATCGATGCAATTTCTGTGTTTCATCGATGATTTGAAGGTCCAAGGGATGCAGTAAACCTGCAATGGTGCATCGGAATCTAATACTGCTGTCCCATAAAAGGCTAAAACACGAACTATTAGAAGAGTAACTCCTCTTGTAAGTAAGTGGACTTTTTGCCTTTTGTATTCAATATCTATGCAATTTCTGTGTTTCATCGGTGGTTTGAAGGTCCAAGGGATACAGTAAACCTGCAATGGTGCATTGGAATGTAATACTGCTGTTCCAGGAGAGGCTACAAGCACGAACTATTAGAAGAGTTACTCCTCTTGTAAATAAGTCGACATTTTGCCTTTTGTATTCAATATCGATGCAATTTCTGTGTTTCATCGTTGATTTGAAGGTCCAAGGGATACAGTAAACCTGCAATGGTGCATCGGAATCTAATACTGCTGTCCCAGGAAAGCCTCAAAGCACGAACTATTAGAAGAGTTACTCCTCTTGTAAATAAGTCGATATTTTGCCTTTTGTGTTCAATATCGATGCAATTTCTGTGTTTCATCGTTGATTTGAAGGTCCAAGGGATACAGTAAACCTGCAATGGTGCATCGGAATCTAATACTGCTGTCACAGGAAAAGCTCCAAACACGAACTATTAGAAGAGTTACTCCTCTTGTAAATAAGTCGACATTTTGCCTTTTGTATTCAATATCGATGCTATTTCTGTGTTTCATCCTTGATTTGAAGGTCCAAGGGATACAGTAAACCTGCAATGGTGCATCGGAATCTAATACTGCTGTCCCAGGAAAAGCTCAAACACGAACTATTAGAAGGGTTACTCCTCTTGTAAATAAGTCGACATTTTGCCTTTTGTATTCAATATCTATGCAATTTCTGTGTTTCATCGGTGATTTGAAGGTCCAAGGGATACAGTAAACCTGCAATGGTGCATCGGAATCTAATACTGCTTTTCCGGGAGGGGCTGAAAGCACGAACTATTAGAAGAGTTACTCCTCCTGTAAATAAGTCGACATTTTGCCTTTTTTTCAATATCAATGCAATTTCTGTGTTTCAGCGTTGATTTGAAGGTCCAAGGGATACAGTAAACATGCAATGGTGCATCGGAATCTAATACTGCTGTCCCAGGAAAGGCTAAAAGCACGAACTATTAGAAGAGTTACTCCTCTTGAAAATAAGTCGACATTTTGCCTTTTGTATTCAATATCGATGCAATTTCTGTGTTTCATCGTTGATTTGAAGGTCCAAGGGATGCAGTAAACCTGCAATGGTGCATCGGAATCTAATACTGCTGTCCCAGAAAAGGCTAAAACACGAACTATTAGAAGAGTTACTCCTCTTGTAAGTAAGTGGACTTTTTGCCTTTTGTATTCAATATCTATGCAATTTCTGTGTTTCATCGGTGGTTTGAAGGTCCAAGGGATACAGTAAACCTGCAATGGTGCATTGGAATGTAATACTGCTGTTCCAGGAGAGGCTACAAGCACGAACTATTAGAAGAGTTACTCCTCTTGTAAATAAGTCGACATTTTGCCTTTTGTATTCAATATCGATGCAATTTCTGTGTTTCATCGTTGATTTGAAGGTCCAAGGGATACAGTAAACTTGCAATGGTGCATCGGAATCTAATACTGCTGTCCCAGGAAAGCCTCAAAGCACGAACTATTAGAAGAGTTACTCCTCTTGTAAATAAGTCGATATTTTGCCTTTTGTGTTCAATATCGATGCAATTTCTGTGTTTCATCGGTGATTTGAAGGTCCAAGGGATACAGTAAACCTGCAATGGTGCATCGGAATCTAATACTGCTGTCCCAGGAAAGCCTCAAAGCACGAACTATTAGAAGAGTTACTCCTCTTGTAAATAAGTCGATATTTTGCCTTTTGTGTTCAATATCGATGCAATTTCTGTGTTTCATCGGTGATTTGAAGGTCCAAGGGATACAGTAAACCTGCAATGGTGCATCGGAATGTAATACTGCTGTTCCAGGAGAGGCTAAAAGCACGAACTATTAGAAGAGTTACTCCTCTTGTAAATAAGTCGACATTTTGCCTTTTGTATTCAATATCAATGCGATTTCTGTGTTTCATCCTTGATTTGAAGGTCCAAGGGATACAGTAAACCTGCAATGGTGCATCGGAATCTAATACTGCTGTCCCAGGAAAAGCTCAAAGCACGAACTATTAGAAGAGTTACTCCACTTGTAAATAAGACGACATTTTGCCTTTTGTATTCAATATCGATGCAATTTCCGTGTTTCATCGTTGATTTGAAGGTCCAAGGGATACAGTAAACCTGCAATGGTGCATCGGAATCTAATACTGCTGTCCAAGGAAAGGCTCAAAGCACGAACTATTAGAAGAATTACTCCTCTTATAAATAAGTCGATATCTTGCCTTTTGTATTCAATATCGAAGCATTTCCTGTGTTTCATCGTTGATTTGAAGGTCCAAGGGATACAGTAAACCTGCAATGGTGCATCGGAATCTAATACTGCTGTCCCAGGAAAGGCTAAAACACGAACTATTAGAAGAGTTACTCCTCTTGTAAGTAAGTCGACATTTTGCCTTTTGTATTCAATATCTATGCAATTTCTGTGTTTCATCGGTGATTTGAACGCCCAAGGGATACAGTAAACCTGCAATGGTGCATCGGAATGTAATATTGCTGATCCAGGAAAGGCTAAAATCACGAACTATTAGAAGAGTTACTCCTCTGTTAAATAAGTCGACATTTTGCCTTTTGTAATCAATATCGATGCAATTTCTGTGATTCATCGTTGATTTGAAGGTCCAAGGGATACAGTATATCTGCAATGGTGCATCGGAATGTAATACTGCTGTTCCGGGAGGGGCTAAAAGCACGAACTATTAGAAGAGTTACTCCTCTTGTAAATAAGTCGATATTTTGCCTTTTGTATTCAATATCGATGCAATTTCTGTGTTTCATCGTTGATTTGAAGGTCCAAGGGATACAGTAAACCTGCAATGGTGCATCGGAATCTAATACTGCTGTCACAGGAAAAGCTCAAAACACGAACTATTAGAAGAGTTACTCCTCGTGTAAATAACTCGACATTTTGCCTTTTGTATTCAATATCGATGCAATTTCTGTGTTTCATCGTTGATTTGACGGTCCAAGGGATATAGTAAACCTGCAATGGTGCATCAGAATCTAATACTGCTGTTCCAGGAGAGGCTAAAAGCACGAACTATTAGAAGAGTTACTCCTCTTGTAAATAAGTCGACATTTTGCCTTTTGTATTCAATATCGATGCAATTTCTGTGTTTCATCGTTGATTTGAAGGTCTAACGGATACAGTAAACCTGCAATTTTGCATCGAAATGTAATACTGCTGTCCCAGGAAAGGCTCAAAGCACGAAATTTTAGAAGAATTACTCCTCTTATAAATAAGTCAATATTTTGCCATTTGTATTCAATATCGATGCAATTTCTGTGTTTCATCGTTGATTTGAAGGTCCAAGGGATACAGTAAACCTGCAATGGTGCATCGGAATCTAATACTGCTGTCCCAGGAAAAGCTCAAAGCACGAACTATTAGAAGAATTACTCCTCTTGTAAATAAGTCGACATTTTGCCTTTTGTATTCAATATCTATGCAATTTCTGTGTATCATCGGTGATTTGAAGGTCCAAGGGATACAGTAAACCTGCAATGGTGCATCGGAATGTAATACTGCTGTTCCAGGAGAGACTAAAACACGAACTATTAGAAGAGTTACTCCTCTTGTAAATAAGTCGACATTTTGCCTTTTGTATTCAATATCGATGCAATTTCTGTGTTTCAGCGTTGATTTGAAGGTCCAAGGGATACAGTAAACCTGCAATGGTGCATCGGAATCTAATACTGCTGTCCCAGGAAAGCCTAAAACACGAACTATTAGAAGAGTTGCTCCTCTTGTAAGTAAGTCGACATTTTGCCTTTTGTATTCAATATCTATGCAATTTCTGTGTTTCATCGGTGATTTGAACGCCCAAGGGATACAGTAAACCTGCAATGGTGCATCGGAATGTAATACTGCTGATCCAGGAAAGGCTAAAATCACGAACTATTAGAAGAGTTACTCCTCTGTTAAATAAGTCGACATTTTGCCTTTTGTAATCAATATCGATGCAATTTCTTGTTTTCATCGTTGATTTGAAGGTCCAAGGGATACAGTAAACCTGCAATGGTGCATCGGAATGTAATACTGCTGTTCCGGGAGGGGCTAAAAGCACGAACTATTAGAAGAGTTACTCCTCTTGTAAATAAGTCGATATTTTGCCTTTTGTATTCAATATCGATGCAATTTCTGTGTTTCATCGTTGATTTGAAGGTCCAAGGGATACAGTAAACCTGCAATGGTGCATCGGAATCTAATACTGCTGTCACAGGAAAAGCTCAAAACACGAACTATTAGAAGAGTTACTCCTCTTGTAAATAACTCGACATTTTGCCTTTTGTATTCAATATCGATGCAATTTCTGTGTTTCATCGTTGATTTGAAGGTCCAAGGGATATAGTAAACCTGCAATGGTGCATCGGAATCTAATACTGCTGTTCCAGGAGAGGCTAAAAGCACGAACTATTAGAAGAGTTACTCCTCTTGTAAATAAGTCGACATTTTGCCTTTTGTATTCAATATCGATGCAATTTCTGTGTTTCATCGTTGATTTGAAGGTCCAAGGGATACAGTAAACCTGCAATGGTGCATCGGAATGTAATACTGCTGTTCCGGGAGGGGCTAAAAGAACGAACTATTGGAAGAGTTACTACTCTTGTAAATAAGTCGATATTTTGCCTTTTGTATTCAATATCTATGCAATTTTTGTGTTCCATCGTTGATTTGAAGGTCCAAGGGATACAGTAAACCTGTAATGGTGCATCGGAATGTAATACTGCTGTTCCGGGAGGGGCTAAAAGCACGAACTAGTAGAAGAGTTACTCCTCTTGTAAATAAGTCGACATTTTGCCTTCTTTTTCAATATCGATGCAATTTCTGTGTTTCATCGTTGATTTGAAGGTCCAAGGGATACAGTAAACCTGCAATGGTGCATCGGAATCTAATACTGCTGTCCCAGGAAAAGCTCAAAGCACAAACTATTAGAAGAGTTACTCCTCTAGTAAATAAGTCGATATTTTGCCTTTGGTATTCAATATGGATGCAATTTCTGTGTTTCATCGTTGATTTGAATGTCCAAGGGATACAGTAAACCTGCAATGGTGCATCGGAATCTAATACTGCGTTCCCAGGAAAGGCTCAAAACGCGAACTATTAGAAGAATTACTCCTCTTATAAATAAGTCTATATTTTGCCTTTTGTATTCAATATCGATGCAATTTCTGTGTTTCATCGGTGATTTGAAGGTCCAAGGGATACAGTAAACTTGCAATGGTGCATCGGAATCTAATACTGCTGTTCCAGGAAAAGCTCAAAGCACAAACTATTAGAAGAGTTACTCCTCTTGTAAATAAGTCGATATTTTGCCTTTGGTATTCAATATGGATGCAACTTCTGTGTTTCATCGTTGATTTGAATGTCCAAGGGATACAGTAAACCTGCAATGGTGCATCGGAATCTAATACTGCTGTCCCAGGAAAGCCTCAAAGCACGAACTATTAGAAGAGTTACCCCTCCTGTAAATAAGTCGACATTTTGCCTTTTGTATTCAATATCGATGCAATTTCTGTGTTTCATCGGTGATTTGAAAGTCTAAGGGATACAGTACACCTGCAATGGTGCATCGGAATCGAATACTGCTGTCCCAGGAAAGGCTCAAAACGCGAACTATTAGAAGAATTACTCCTCTTATAAATAAGTCGATATTTTGCCTTTTGTATTCAATATCGATGCAATTTCTGTGTTTCATCGGTGATTTGAAGGTCCAAGGGATACAGTAAACCTGCAATGGTGCATCGGAATCTAATACTGCTGTCCCAGGAAAAGCTCAAAACACGAACTATTAGAAGAGTTACTCCTCTTGTAAATAAGTCGACATTTTGCCTTTTGTATTCAATATCGTTGCTATTTCTGTGTTTCATCCTTGATTTGAACGTCCAAGGGATACAGTAAACCTGCAATGGTGCATCGGAATCTAATACTGCTGTCCCAGGAAAAGCTCAAACACGAACTATTAGAAGAGTTACTCCTCTTGTAAATAAGTCGATATTTTGCCTTTTGTATTCAATATCGATGCAATTTCTGTGTTTCATCGTTGATTTGAAGGTCCAAGGGATACAGTAAACCTGCAATGGTGCATCGGAATCTAATACTGCTGTCCCAGGAAAGGCTAAAAGCACGAACTATTAGAAGAGTTACTCCTCTTGTAAATAAGTCGACATTTTGCCTTTTGTATTCAATATCTATGCAATTTCTGTGTTTCATCGGTGATTTGAAGGTCCAAGGGATACAGTAAACCTGCAATGGTGCATCGGAATGTAATACTGCTGTTCGAGGAGAGGCTAAAAGCACGAACTATTAGAAGAGTTACTCCTCTTGTAAAAAAGTCGACATTTTGCCTTTTGTATTCAATATCGACGCAATTTCTGTGTTTCATCGTTGATTTGAAGGTCCAAGGGATACAGTAAACCTGCAATGGTGCATCGGAATCTAATACTGCTGTTCCGGGAGGGGCTGAAAGCACGAACTATTAGAAGAGTTACTCCTCCTGTAAATAAGTCGACATTTTGCCTTTTTTTTCAATATCAATGCAATTTCTGTGTTTCAGCGTTGATTTGAAGGTCCAAGGGATACAGTAAACCTGCAATGGTGCATCGGAATCTAATACTGCTGTCCCAGGAAAGGCTAAAAGCACGAACTATTAGAAGAGTTACTCCTCTTGTAAATAAGTCGACATTTTGCCTTTTGTATTCAATATCGATGCAATTTCTGTGTTTCATCGTTGATTTGAAGGTCCAAGGGATGCAGTAAACCTGCAATGGTGCATCGGAATCTAATACTGCTGTCCCAGGAAAGCCTAAAACACGAACTATTAGAAGAGTTGCTCCTCTTGTAAGTAAGTCGACATTTTGCCTTTTGTATTCAATATCTATGCAATTTCTGTGTTTCATCGGTGATTTGAACGCCCAAGGGATACAGTAAACCTGCAATGGTGCATCGGAATGTAATACTGCTGATCCAGGAAAGGCTAAAATCACGAACTATTAGAAGAGTTACTCCTCTGTTAAATAAGTCGACATTTTGCCTTTTGTAATCAATATCTATGCAATTTCTGTGTTTCATCGTTGATTTGAAGGTCCAAGGGATACAGTAAACCTGCAATGGTGCATCGGAATGTAATACTGCTGTTCCGGGAGGGGCTAAAAGCACGAACTATTAGAAGAGTTACTCCTCTTGTAAATAAGTCGATATTTTGCCTTTTGTATTCAATATCGATGCAATTTCTGTGTTTCATCGTTGATTTGAAGGTCCAAGGGATACAGTAAACCTGCAATGGTGCATCGGAATCTAATACTGCTGTCACAGGAAAAGCTCAAAACACGAACTATTAGAAGAGTTACTCCTCTTGTAAATAACTCGACATTTTGCCTTTTGTATTCAATATCGATGCAATTTCTGTGTTTCATCGTTGATTTGAAGGTCCAAGGGATATAGTAAACCTGCAATGATGCATCGGAATCTAATACTGCTGTTCCAGGAGAGGCTAAAAGCACGAACTATTAGAAGAGTTACTCCTCTTGTAAATAAGCCGACATTTTGCTTTTTGTATTCAATATCGATGCGATTTCTGTGTTTCATCGGTGATTTGAAGGTCCAAGGGATACAGTAAACCTGCAGTGGTGCATCGGAATCTAATACTGCTGTCCCAGGAAAGCCTCAAAGCACGAAATATTAGAAGAGTTACTCCTCTTGTAAATAAGTCGACATTTTGCCTTTTGTATTCAATATCGATGCAATTTCTGTGTTTCATCCTTGATTTGAAGGTCCAAGGGATACAGTAAACCTGCAATGGTGCATCGGAATCTAATACTGCTGTCCCAGGAAAAGCTCAAAGCACAAACTATTAGAAGAGTTACTACTCTTGTAAATAAGTCGATATTTTGCCTTTGGTATTCAATATGGATGCAATTTCTGTGTTTCATCGTTGATTTGAATGTCCAAGGGATACAGTAAACCTGCAATGGTGCATCGGAATCTAATACTGCTGTCCCAGGAAAGCCTCAAGGCACGAACTATTAGAAGAGTTACTCCTCTCGTAAATAAGTCGACATTTTGCCTTTCGTATTCAATATCGATGCAATTTCTGTGTTTCATCGGTGATTTGAAGGTCTAAGGGATACAGTAAACCTGCAATGGTGCATCGGAATCTAATACTGCTGTCCCAGGAAAGGCTCAAAACACGAACTATTAGAAGAATTACTCCTCTTATAAATAAGTCGATATTTTGCCTTTTGTATTCAATATCGATGCAATTTCTGTGTTTCATCGGTGATTTGAAGGTCCAAGGGATACAGTAAACCTGCAATGGTGCATCGGAATCTAATACTGCTGTCCCAGGAAAGCCTCAAAGCACGAACTATTAGAAGAGTTACTCCTCTTGTAAATAAGTCGACATTTTGCCTTTTGTATTCAATATCGATGCTATTTCTGTGTTTCATCCTTGATTTGAAGGTCCAAGGGATACAGTAAACCTGCAATGGTGCATCGGAATCTAATACTGCTGTCCCAGGAAAAGCTCAAACACGAACTATTAGAAGGGTTACTCCTCTTGTAAATAAGTCGATATTTTGCCTTTTGTATTCAATATCGATGCAATTTCTGTGTTTCATCGTTGATTTGAAGGTCCAAGGGATACAGTAAACCTGCAATGGTGCATCGGAATCTAATACTGCTGTCCCAGGAAAGGCTAAAAGCACGAACTATTAGAAGAGTCACTCCTCTTGTAAATAAGTCGACATTTTGCCTTTTGTATTCAATATCTATGCAATTTCTGTGTTTCATCGGTGATTTGAAGGTCCAAGGGATACAGTAAACCTGCAATGGTGCATCGGAATGTAATACTGCTGTTCCAGGAGAGGCTAAAAGCACGAACTATATGAAGAGTTACTCCTCTTGTAAATAAGTCGACATTTTGCCTTTTGTATTCAATATCAATGCGATTTCTGTGTTTCATCCTTGATTTGAAGGTCCAAGGGATACAGTAAACCTGCAATGGTGCATCGGAATCTAATACTGCTGTCCCAGGAAAAGCTCAAAGCACGAACTATTAGAAGAGTTACTCCACTTGTAAATAAAACGACATTTTGCCTTTTGTATTCAATATCGATGCAATTTCCGTGTTTCATCGTTGATTTGAAGGTCCAAGGGATACAGTAAACCTGCAATGGTGCATCGGAATCTAATACTGCTGTCCCAGGAAAGGCTCAAAGCACGAACTATTAGAAGAATTACTCCTCTTATAAATAAGTCGATATTTTGCCTTTTGTATTCAATATCGATGCAATTTCTGTGTTTCATCGTTGATTTGAAGGTCCAAGGGATACAGTAAACCTGCAATGGTGCATCGGAATCTAATACTGCTGTCCCAGGAAAGGCTAAAACACGAACTATTAGAAGAGTTACTCCTCTTGTAAGTAAGTCGACATTTCGCCTTTTGTATTCAATATCTGTGCAATTTCTGTGTTTCATCGGTGATTTGAACGCCCAAGGGATACAGTAAACCTGCAATGGTGCATCGGAATGTAATACTGCTGATCCAGGAAAGGCTAAAATCACGAACTATTAGAAGAGTTACTCCTCTGTTAAATAAGTCGACATTTTGCCTTTTGTAATCAATATCGATGCAATTTCTGTGTTTCATCGTTGATTTGAAGGTCCAAGGGATACAGTAAACCTGCAATGGTGCATCGGAATGTGTTACTGCTGTTCCGGGAGGGGCTAAAACCACGAACTATTAGAAGAGTTACTCCTCTTGTAAATAAGTCGATATTTTGCCTTTTGTATTCAATATCGATGCAATTTCTGTGTTTCATCGTTGATTTGAAGGTCCAAGGGATACAGTAAACCTGCAATGGTGCATCGGAATCTAATACTGCTGTCCCAGGAAATGCTCAAAGCACGAAATATTAGAAGAATTACTCCTCTTATAAATAAGTCGATATTTTGCCTTTTCTATTCAATATCGATGCAATTTCTGTGTTTCATCGTTGATTTTAAGGTCCAAGGGATACAGTAAACCTGCAATGGTGCATCGGAATCTAATACTGCTGTCCCAGGAAAAGCTCAAAGCACGAACTATTAGAAGAATTACTCCTCTTGTAAATAAGTCGACATTTTGCCTTTTGTATTCAATATCTATGCAATTTCTGTGTATCATCGGTGATTTGAAGGTACAAGGGATACAGTAAACCTGCAATGGTGCATCGGAATGTAATACTGCTGTTCCAGGAGAGGCTAAAAGCACGAACTATTAGAAGAGTTACTCCTCTTGTAAATAAGTCGACATTTTGCCTTTTGTATTCAATATCGATGCAATTTCTGTGTTTCAGCGTTGATTTGAAGGTCCAAGGGATACAGTAAACCTGCAATGGTGCATCGGAATCTAATACTGCTGTCCCAGGAAAGCCTAAAACACGAACTATTAGAAGAGTTGCTCCTCTTGTAAGTAAGTCGACATTTTGCCTTTTGTATTCAATATCTATGCAATTTCTGTGTTTCATCGGTGATTTGAACGCCCAAGGGATACAGTAAACCTGCAATGGTGCATCGGAATGTAATACTGCTGATCCAGGAAAGGCTAAAATCACGAACTATTAGAAGAGTTACTCCTCTGTTAAATAAGTCGACATTTTGCCTTTTGTAATCAATATCGATGCAATTTCTGTGTTTCATCGTTGATTTGAAGGTCTAACGGATACAGTAAACCTGCAATTTTGCATCGGAATGTAATACTCCTGTCCCAGGAAAGGCTCAAAGCACGAAATATTAGAAGAATTACTCCTCTTATAAATAAGTCGATATTTTGCCTTTTGTATTCAATATCGATGCAATTTCTGTGTTTCATCGTTGATTTGAAGGTCCAAGGGATACAGTAAACCTGCAATGGTGCATCGGAATCTAATACTGCTGTCCCAGGAAAAGCTCAAAGCACGAACTATTAGAAGAATTACTCCTCTTGTAAATAAGTCGACATTTTGCCTTTTGTATTCAATATCTACGCAATTTCTGTGTATCATCGGTGATTTGAAGGTCCAAGGGATACAGTAAACCTGCAATGGTGCATCGGAATGTTATACTGCTGTTCCAGGAGAGGCTAAAAGCACGAACTATTAGAAGAGTTACTCCTCTTGTAAATAAGTCGACATTTTGCCTTTTGTATTCAATATCGATGCAATTTCTGTGTTTCAGCGTTGATTTGAAGGTCCAAGGGATACAGTAAACCTGCAATGGTGCATCGGAATCTAATACTGCTGTCCCAGGAAAGCCTAAAACACGAACTATTAGAAGAGTTTCTCCTCTTGTAAGTAAGTCGACATTTTGCCTTTTGTATTCAATATCTATGCAATTTCTGTGTTTCATCGGTGATTTGAAGGCCCAAGGGATACAGTAAACCTGCAATGGTGCATCGGAATGTAATACTGCTGTTCCAGGAGAGGCTAAAATCACGAACTATTAGAAGAGTTACTCCTCTTGTAGATAAGTCGACATTTTGCCTTTTGTATTCAATATCGATGCAATTTCTGTGTTTCGTCGTTGATTTGAAGGTCCAAGGGATACAGTAAACCTGCAATGGTGCATCGGAATGTAATACTGCTGTTCCGGGAGGGGCTAAAAGAACGAACTATTGGAAGAGTTACTACTCTTGTAAATAAGTCGATATTTTGCCTTTTGTATTCAGTATCTATGCAATTTTTGTGTTCCATCGTTGATTTGAAGGTCCAAGGGATACAGTAAACCTGTAATGGTGCATCGGAATGTAATACTGCTGTTCCGGGTGGGGCTAAAAGCACGAACTAGTAGAAGAGTTACTCCTCTTGTAAATAAGTCGACATTTTGCCTCCTTTTTCAATATCGATGCAATTTCTGTGTTTCATCGTTGATTTGAAGGTCCAAGGGATACAGTAAACCTGCAATGGTGCATCGGAATGTAATACTGCTGTTCCAGGAGAGGCTAAAATCACGAACTATTAGAAGAGTTACTCCTCTTGTAGATAAGTCGATATTTTGCCTTTTGTATTCAATATCGATGCAATTTCTGTGTTTCATCGGTGATTTGAAGGTCCAAGGGATACAGTAACCTTGCAATGGTGCATCGGAATCTAATACTGCTGTCCCAGGAAAAGCTCAAAGCACAAACTATTAGAAGAGTTACTCCTCTTGTAAATAAGTCGATATTTTGCCTTTGGTATTCAATATGGATGCAACTTCTGTGTTTCATCGTTGATTTGAATGTCCAAGGGATACAGTAAACCTCCAATGGTGCATCGGAATCTAATACTGCTGTCCCAGGAAAGCCTCAAAGCACGAACTATTAGAAGAGTTACCCCTCCTGTAAATAAGTCGAAATTTTGCCTTTTGTATTCAATATCGATGCAATTTCTGTGTTTCATCGGTGATTTGAAAGTCTAAGGGATACAGTACACCTGCAATGGTGCATCGGAATCGAATACTGCTGTCCCAGGAAAGGCTCAAAACGCGAACTATTAGAAGAATTACTCCTCTTATAAATAAGTCGATATTTTGCCTTTTGTATTCAATATCGATGCAATTTCTGTGTTTCATCGGTGATTTGAAGGTCCAAGGGATACAGTAAACCTGCAATGGTGCATCGGAATCTAATACTGCTGTCCCAGGAAAAGCTCAAAGCACGAACTATTAGAAGAGTTACTCCTCTTGTAAATAAGTCGACATTTTGCCTTTTGTATTCAATATCGTTGCTATTTCTGTGTTTCATCCTTGATTTGAACGTCCAAGGGATACAGTAAACCTGCAATGGTGCATCGGAATCTAATACTGCTGTCCCAGGAAAAGCTCAAACACGTACTATTAGAAGAGTTACTCCTCTTGTAAATAAGTCGATATTTTGCCTTTTGTATTCAATATCGATGCAATTTCTGTGTTTCATCGTTGATTTGAAGGTCCAAGGGATACAGTAAACCTGCAATGGTGCATCGGAATCTAATACTGCTGTCCCAGGAAAGGCTAAATGCACGAACTATTAGAAGAGTCACTCCTCTTGTAAATAAGTCGACATTTTGCCTTTTGTATTCAATATCTATGCAATTTCTGTGTTTCATCGGTGATTTGAAGGTCCAAGGGATACAGTAAACCTGCAATGGTGCATCGGAATGTAATACTGCTGTTCCAGGAGAGGCTAAAAGCACGAACTATTAGAAGAGTTACTCCTCTTGTAAAAAAGTCGACATTTTGCCTTTTGTATTCAATATCGACGCAATTGCTGTGTTTCATCGTTGATTTGAAGGTCCAAGGGATACAGTAAACCTGCAATGGTGCATCGGAATCTAATACTGCTGTCCCAGGAAAGGCTAAATGCACGAACTATTAGAAGAGTCACTCCTCTTGTAAATAAGTCGACATTTTGCCTTTTGTATTCAATATCTATGCAATTTCTGTGTTTCATCGGTGATTTGAAGGTCCAAGGGATACAGTAAACCTGCAATGGTGCATCGGAATCTAATACTGCTGTCCCAGGAAAGGCTAAAAGCACGAACTATTAGAAGAGTTACTCCTCTTGTAAATAAGTCGACATTTTGCCTTTTGTATTCAATATCGATGCAATTTCTGTGTTTCATCGATGATTTGAAGGTCCAAGGGATGCAGTAAACCTGCAATGGTGCATCGGAATCTAATACTGCTGTCCCATAAAAGGCTAAAACACGAACTATTAGAAGAGTAACTCCTCTTGTAAGTAAGTGGACTTTTTGCCTTTTGTATTCAATATCTATGCAATTTCTGTGTTTCATCGGTGGTTTGAAGGTCCAAGGGATACAGTAAACCTGCAATGGTGCATTGGAATGTAATACTGCTGTTCCAGGAGAGGCTACAAGCACGAACTATTAGAAGAGTTACTCCTCTTGTAAATAAGTCGACATTTTGCCTTTTGTATTCAATATCGATGCAATTTCTGTGTTTCATCGTTGATTTGAAGGTCCAAGGGATACAGTAAACCTGCAATGGTGCATCGGAATCTAATACTGCTGTCCCAGGAAAGCCTCAAAGCACGAACTATTAGAAGAGTTACTCCTCTTGTAAATAAGTCGATATTTTGCCTTTTGTGTTCAATATCGATGCAATTTCTGTGTTTCATCGTTGATTTGAAGGTCCAAGGGATACAGTAAACCTGCAATGGTGCATCGGAATCTAATACTGCTGTCACAGGAAAAGCTCCAAACACGAACTATTAGAAGAGTTACTCCTCTTGTAAATAAGTCGACATTTTGCCTTTTGTATTCAATATCGATGCTATTTCTGTGTTTCATCCTTGATTTGAAGGTCCAAGGGATACAGTAAACCTGCAATGGTGCATCGGAATCTAATACTGCTGTCCCAGGAAAAGCTCAAACACGAACTATTAGAAGGGTTACTCCTCTTGTAAATAAGTCGACATTTTGCCTTTTGTATTCAATATCTATGCAATTTCTGTGTTTCATCGGTGATTTGAAGGTCCAAGGGATACAGTAAACCTGCAATGGTGCATCGGAATGTAATACTGCTTTTCCGGGAGGGGCTGAAAGCACGAACTATTAGAAGAGTTACTCCTCCTGTAAATAAGTCGACATTTTGCCTTTTTTTCAATATCAATGCAATTTCTGTGTTTCAGCGTTGATTTGAAGGTCCAAGGGATACAGTAAACATGCAATGGTGCATCGGAATCTAATACTGCTGTCCCAGGAAAGGCTAAAAGCACGAACTATTAGAAGAGTTACTCCTCTTGTAAATAAGTCGACATTTTGCCTTTTGTATTCAATATCGATGCAATTTCTGTGTTTCATCGTTGATTTGAAGGTCCAAGGGATGCAGTAAACCTGCAATGGTGCATCGGAATCTAATACTGCTGTCCCAGAAAAGGTTAAAACACGAACTATTAGAAGAGTTACTCCTCTTGTAAGTAAGTGGACTTTTTGCCTTTTGTATTCAATATCTATGCAATTTCTGTGTTTCATCGGTGGTTTGAAGGTCCAAGGGATACAGTAAACCTGCAATGGTGCATTGGAATGTAATACTGCTGTTCCAGGAGAGGCTACAAGCACGAACTATTAGAAGAGTTACTCCTCTTGTAAATAAGTCGACATTTTGCCTTTTGTATTCAATATCGATGCAATTTCTGTGTTTCATCGTTGATTTGAAGGTCCAAGGGATACAGTAAACTTGCAATGGTGCATCGGAATCTAATACTGCTGTCCCAGGAAAGCCTCAAAGCACGAACTATTAGAAGAGTTACTCCTCTTGTAAATAAGTCGATATTTTGCCTTTTGTGTTCAATATCGATGCAATTTCTGTGTTTCATCGGTGATTTGAAGGTCCAAGGGATACAGTAAACCTGCAATGGTGCATCGGAATCTAATACTGCTGTCCCAGGAAAGCCTCAAAGCACGAACTATTAGAAGAGTTACTCCTCTTGTAAATAAGTCGATATTTTGCCTTTTGTGTTCAATATCGATGCAATTTCTGTGTTTCATCGGTGATTTGAAGGTCCAAGGGATACAGTAAACCTGCAATGGTGCATCGGAATGTAATACTGCTGTTCCAGGAGAGGCTAAAAGCACGAACTATTAGAAGAGTTACTCCTCTTGTAAATAAGTCGACATTTTGCCTTTTGTATTCAATATCAATGCGATTTCTGTGTTTCATCCTTGATTTGAAGGTCCAAGGGATACAGTAAACCTGCAATGGTGCATCGGAATCTAATACTGCTGTCCCAGGAAAAGCTCAAAGCACGAACTATTAGAAGAGTTACTCCACTTGTAAATAAGACGACATTTTGCCTTTTGTATTCAATATCGATGCAATTTCCGTGTTTCATCGTTGATTTGAAGGTCCAAGGGATACAGTAAACCTGCAATGGTGCATCGGAATCTAATACTGCTGTCCAAGGAAAGGCTCAAAGCACGAACTATTACAAGAATTACTCCTCTTATAAATAAGTCGATATCTTGCCTTTTGTATTCAATATCGAAGCATTTCCTGTGTTTCATCGTTGATTTGAAGGTCCAAGGGATACAGTAAACCTGCAATGGTGCATCGGAATCTAATACTGCTGTCCCAGGAAAGGCTAAAACACGAACTATTAGAAGAGTTACTCCTCTTGTAAGTAAGTCGACATTTTGCCTTTTGTATTCAATATCTATGCAATTTCTGTGTTTCATCGGTGATTTGAACGCCCAAGGGATACAGTAAACCTGCAATGGTGCATCGGAATGTAATATTGCTGATCCAGGAAAGGCTAAAATCACGAACTATTAGAAGAGTTACTCCTCTGTTAAATAAGTCGACATTTTGCCTTTTGTAATCAATATCGATGCAATTTCTGTGATTCATCGTTGATTTGAAGGTCCAAGGGATACAGTATATCTGCAATGGTGCATCGGAATGTAATACTGCTGTTCCGGGAGGGGCTAAAAGCACGAACTATTAGAAGAGTTACTCCTCTTGTAAATAAGTCGATATTTTGCCTTTTGTATTCAATATCGATGCAATTTCTGTGTTTCATCGTTGATTTGAAGGTCCAAGGGATACAGTAAACCTGCAATGGTGCATCGGAATCTAATACTGCTGTCACAGGAAAAGCTCAAAACACGAACTATTAGAAGAGTTACTCCTCGTGTAAATAACTCGACATTTTGCCTTTTGTATTCAATATCGATGCAATTTCTGTGTTTCATCGTTGATTTGACGGTCCAAGGGATATAGTAAACCTGCAATGGTGCATCAGAATCTAATACTGCTGTTCCAGGAGAGGCTAAAAGCACGAACTATTAGAAGAGTTACTCCTCTTGTAAATAAGTCGACATTTTGCCTTTTGTATTCAATATCGATGCAATTTCTGTGTTTCATCGTTGATTTGAAGGTCTAACGGATACAGTAAACCTGCAATTTTGCATCGAAATGTAATACTGCTGTCCCAGGAAAGGCTCAAAGCACGAAATTTTAGAAGAATTACTCCTCTTATAAATAAGTCAATATTTTGCCATTTGTATTCAATATCGATGCAATTTCTGTGTTTCATCGTTGATTTGAAGGTCCAAGGGATACAGTAAACCTGCAATGGTGCATCGGAATCTAATACTGCTGTCCCAGGAAAAGCTCAAAGCACGAACTATTAGAAGAATTACTCCTCTTGTAAATAAGTCGACATTTTGCCTTTTGTATTCAATATCTATGCAATTTCTGTGTATCATCGGTGATTTGAAGGTCCAAGGGATACAGTAAACCTGCAATGGTGCATCGGAATGTAATACTGCTGTTCCAGGAGAGACTAAAAGCACGAACTATTAGAAGAGTTACTCCTCTTGTAAATAAGTCGACATTTTGCCTTTTGTATTCAATATCGATGCAATTTCTGTGTTTCAGCGTTGATTTGAAGGTCCAAGGGATACAGTAAACCTGCAATGGTGCATCGGAATCTAATACTGCTGTCCCAGGAAAGCCTAAAACACGAACTATTAGAAGAGTTGCTCCTCTTGTAAGTAAGTCGACATTTTGCCTTTTGTATTCAATATCTATGCAATTTCTGTGTTTCATCGGTGATTTGAACGCCCAAGGGATACAGTAAACCTGCAATGGTGCATCGGAATGTAATACTGCTGATCCAGGAAAGGCTAAAATCACGAACTATTAGAAGAGTTACTCCTCTGTTAAATAAGTCGACATTTTGCCTTTTGTAATCAATATCGATGCAATTTCTTGTTTTCATCGTTGATTTGAAGGTCCAAGGGATACAGTAAACCTGCAATGGTGCATCGGAATGTAATACTGCTGTTCCGGGAGGGGCTAAAAGCACGAACTATTAGAAGAGTTACTCCTCTTGTAAATAAGTCGATATTTTGCCTTTTGTATTCAATATCGATGCAATTTCTGTGTTTCATCGTTGATTTGAAGGTCCAAGGGATACAGTAAACCTGCAATGGTGCATCGGAATCTAATACTGCTGTCACAGGAAAAGCTCAAAACACGAACTATTAGAAGAGTTACTCCTCTTGTAAATAACTCGACATTTTGCCTTTTGTATTCAATATCGATGCAATTTCTGTGTTTCATCGTTGATTTGAAGGTCCAAGGGATATAGTAAACCTGCAATGGTGCATCGGAATCTAATACTGCTGTTCCAGGAGAGGCTAAAAGCACGAACTATTAGAAGAGTTACTCCTCTTGTAAATAAGTCGACATTTTGCCTTTTGTATTCAATATCGATGCAATTTCTGTGTTTCATCGTTGATTTGAAGGTCCAAGGGATACAGTAAACTTGCAATGGTGCATCGGAATGTAATACTGCTGTTCCGGGAGGGGCTAAAAGAACGAACTATTGGAAGAGTTACTACTCTTGTAAATAAGTCGATATTTTGCCTTTTGTATTCAATATCTATGCAATTTTTGTGTTCCATCGTTGATTTGAAGGTCCAAGGGATACAGTAAACCTGTAATGGTGCATCGGAATGTAATACTGCTGTTCCGGGAGGGGCTAAAAGCACGAACTAGTAGAAGAGTTACTCCTCTTGTAAATAAGTCGACATTTTGCCTTCTTTTTCAATATCGATGCAATTTCTGTGTTTCATCGTTGATTTGAAGGTCCAAGGGATACAGTAAACCTGCAATGGTGCATCGGAATCTAATACTGCTGTCCCAGGAAAAGCTCAAAGCACAAACTATTAGAAGAGTTACTCCTCTAGTAAATAAGTCGATATTTTGCCTTTGGTATTCAATATGGATGCAATTTCTGTGTTTCATCGTTGATTTGAATGTCCAAGGGATACAGTAAACCTGCAATGGTGCATCGGAATCTAATACTGCGTTCCCAGGAAAGGCTCAAAACGCGAACTATTAGAAGAATTACTCCTCTTATAAATAAGTCTATATTTTGCCTTTTGTATTCAATATCGATGCAATTTCTGTGTTTCATCGGTGATTTGAAGGTCCAAGGGATACAGTAAACTTGCAATGGTGCATCGGAATCTAATACTGCTGTTCCAGGAAAAGCTCAAAGCACAAACTATTAGAAGAGTTACTCCTCTTGTAAATAAGTCGATATTTTGCCTTTGGTATTCAATATGGATGCAACTTCTGTGTTTCATCGTTGATTTGAATGTCCAAGGGATACAGTAAACCTGCAATGGTGCATCGGAATCTAATACTGCTGTCCCAGGAAAGCCTCAAAGCACGAACTATTAGAAGAGTTACCCCTCCTGTAAATAAGTCGACATTTTGCCTTTTGTATTCAATATCGATGCAATTTCTGTGTTTCATCGGTGATTTGAAAGTCTAAGGGATACAGTACACCTGCAATGGTGCATCGGAATCGAATACTGCTGTCCCAGGAAAGGCTCAAAACGCGAACTATTAGAAGAATTACTCCTCTTATAAATAAGTCGATATTTTGCCTTTTGTATTCAATATCGATGCAATTTCTGTGTTTCATCGGTGATTTGAAGGTCCAAGGGATACAGTAAACCTGCAATGGTGCATCGGAATCTAATACTGCTGTCCCAGGAAAAGCTCAAAACACGAACTATTAGAAGAGTTACTCCTCTTGTAAATAAGTCGACATTTTGCCTTTTGTATTCAATATCGTTGCTATTTCTGTGTTTCATCCTTGATTTGAACGTCCAAGGGATACAGTAAACCTGCAATGGTGCATCGGAATCTAATACTGCTGTCCCAGGAAAAGCTCAAACACGAACTATTAGAAGAGTTACTCCTCTTGTAAATAAGTCGATATTTTGCCTTTTGTATTCAATATCGATGCAATTTCTGTGTTTCATCGTTGATTTGAAGGTCCAAGGGATACAGTAAACCTGCAATGGTGCATCGGAATCTAATACTGCTGTCCCAGGAAAGGCTAAAAGCACGAACTATTAGAAGAGTTACTCCTCTTGTAAATAAGTCGACATTTTGCCTTTTGTATTCAATATCTATGCAATTTCTGTGTTTCATCGGTGATTTGAAGGTCCAAGGGATACAGTAAACCTGCAATGGTGCATCGGAATGTAATACTGCTGTTCGAGGAGAGGCTAAAAGCACGAACTATTAGAAGAGTTACTCCTCTTGTAAAAAAGTCGACATTTTGCCTTTTGTATTCAATATCGACGCAATTTCTGTGTTTCATCGTTGATTTGAAGGTCCAAGGGATACAGTAAACCTGCAATGGTGCATCGGAATCTAATACTGCTGTTCCGGGAGGGGCTGAAAGCACGAACTATTAGAAGAGTTACTCCTCCTGTAAATAAGTCGACATTTTGCCTTTTTTTTCAATATCAATGCAATTTCTGTGTTTCAGCGTTGATTTGAAGGTCCAAGGGATACAGTAAACCTGCAATGGTGCATCGGAATCTAATACTGCTGTCCCAGGAAAGGCTAAAAGCACGAACTATTAGAAGAGTTACTCCTCTTGTAAATAAGTCGACATTTTGCCTTTTGTATTCAATATCGATGCAATTTCTGTGTTTCATCGTTGATTTGAAGGTCCAAGGGATGCAGTAAACCTGCAATGGTGCATCGGAATCTAATACTGCTGTCCCAGGAAAGCCTAAAACACGAACTATTAGAAGAGTTGCTCCTCTTGTAAGTAAGTCGACATTTTGCCTTTTGTATTCAATATCTATGCAATTTCTGTGTTTCATCGGTGATTTGAACGCCCAAGGGATACAGTAAACCTGCAATGGTGCATCGGAATGTAATACTGCTGATCCAGGAAAGGCTAAAATCACGAACTATTAGAAGAGTTACTCCTCTGTTAAATAAGTCGACATTTTGCCTTTTGTAATCAATATCTATGCAATTTCTGTGTTTCATCGTTGATTTGAAGGTCCAAGGGATACAGTAAACCTGCAATGGTGCATCGGAATGTAATACTGCTGTTCCGGGAGGGGCTAAAAGCACGAACTATTAGAAGAGTTACTCCTCTTGTAAATAAGTCGATATTTTGCCTTTTGTATTCAATATCGATGCAATTTCTGTGTTTCATCGTTGATTTGAAGGTCCAAGGGATACAGTAAACCTGCAATGGTGCATCGGAATCTAATACTGCTGTCACAGGAAAAGCTCAAAACACGAACTATTAGAAGAGTTACTCCTCTTGTAAATAACTCGACATTTTGCCTTTTGTATTCAATATCGATGCAATTTCTGTGTTTCATCGTTGATTTGAAGGTCCAAGGGATATAGTAAACCTGCAATGGTGCATCGGAATCTAATACTGCTGTTCCAGGAGAGGCTAAAAGCACGAACTATTAGAAGAGTTACTCCTCTTGTAAATAAGTCGACATTTTGCCTTTTGTATTCAATATCGATGCAATTTCTGTGTTTCATCGTTGATTTGAAGGTCCAAGGGATACAGTAAACTTGCAATGGTGCATCGGAATGTAATACTGCTGTTCCGGGAGGGGCTAAAAGAACGAACTATTGGAAGAGTTACTACTCTTGTAAATAAGTCGATATTTTGCCTTTTGTATTCAATATCTATGCAATTTTTGTGTTCCATCGTTGATTTGAAGGTCCAAGGGATACAGTAAACCTGTAATGGTGCATCGGAATGTAATACTGCTGTTCCGGGAGGGGCTAAAAGCACGAACTAGTAGAAGAGTTACTCCTCTTGTAAATAAGTCGACATTTTGCCTTCTTTTTCAATATCGATGCAATTTCTGTGTTTCATCGTTGATTTGAAGGTCCAAGGGATACAGTAAACCTGCAATGGTGCATCGGAATCTAATACTGCTGTCCCAGGAAAAGCTCAAAGCACAAACTATTAGAAGAGTTACTCCTCTAGTAAATAAGTCGATATTTTGCCTTTGGTATTCAATATGGATGCAATTTCTGTGTTTCATCGTTGATTTGAATGTCCAAGGGATACAGTAAACCTGCAATGGTGCATCGGAATCTAATACTGCGTTCCCAGGAAAGGCTCAAAACGCGAACTATTAGAAGAATTACTCCTCTTATAAATAAGTCTATATTTTGCCTTTTGTATTCAATATCGATGCAATTTCTGTGTTTCATCGGTGATTTGAAGGTCCAAGGGATACAGTAAACTTGCAATGGTGCATCGGAATCTAATACTGCTGTTCCAGGAAAAGCTCAAAGCACAAACTATTAGAAGAGTTACTCCTCTTGTAAATAAGTCGATATTTTGCCTTTGGTATTCAATATGGATGCAACTTCTGTGTTTCATCGTTGATTTGAATGTCCAAGGGATACAGTAAACCTGCAATGGTGCATCGGAATCTAATACTGCTGTCCCAGGAAAGCCTCAAAGCACGAACTATTAGAAGAGTTACCCCTCCTGTAAATAAGTCGACATTTTGCCTTTTGTATTCAATATCGATGCAATTTCTGTGTTTCATCGGTGATTTGAAAGTCTAAGGGATACAGTACACCTGCAATGGTGCATCGGAATCGAATACTGCTGTCCCAGGAAAGGCTCAAAACGCGAACTATTAGAAGAATTACTCCTCTTATAAATAAGTCGATATTTTGCCTTTTGTATTCAATATCGATGCAATTTCTGTGTTTCATCGGTGATTTGAAGGTCCAAGGGATACAGTAAACCTGCAATGGTGCATCGGAATCTAATACTGCTGTCCCAGGAAAAGCTCAAAACACGAACTATTAGAAGAGTTACTCCTCTTGTAAATAAGTCGACATTTTGCCTTTTGTATTCAATATCGTTGCTATTTCTGTGTTTCATCCTTGATTTGAACGTCCAAGGGATACAGTAAACCTGCAATGGTGCATCGGAATCTAATACTGCTGTCCCAGGAAAAGCTCAAACACGAACTATTAGAAGAGTTACTCCTCTTGTAAATAAGTCGATATTTTGCCTTTTGTATTCAATATCGATGCAATTTCTGTGTTTCATCGTTGATTTGAAGGTCCAAGGGATACAGTAAACCTGCAATGGTGCATCGGAATCTAATACTGCTGTCCCAGGAAAGGCTAAAAGCACGAACTATTAGAAGAGTTACTCCTCTTGTAAATAAGTCGACATTTTGCCTTTTGTATTCAATATCTATGCAATTTCTGTGTTTCATCGGTGATTTGAAGGTCCAAGGGATACAGTAAACCTGCAATGGTGCATCGGAATGTAATACTGCTGTTCGAGGAGAGGCTAAAAGCACGAACTATTAGAAGAGTTACTCCTCTTGTAAAAAAGTCGACATTTTGCCTTTTGTATTCAATATCGACGCAATTTCTGTGTTTCATCGTTGATTTGAAGGTCCAAGGGATACAGTAAACCTGCAATGGTGCATCGGAATCTAATACTGCTGTTCCGGGAGGGGCTGAAAGCACGAACTATTAGAAGAGTTACTCCTCCTGTAAATAAGTCGACATTTTGCCTTTTTTTTCAATATCAATGCAATTTCTGTGTTTCAGCGTTGATTTGAAGGTCCAAGGGATACAGTAAACCTGCAATGGTGCATCGGAATCTAATACTGCTGTCCCAGGAAAGGCTAAAAGCACGAACTATTAGAAGAGTTACTCCTCTTGTAAATAAGTCGACATTTTGCCTTTTGTATTCAATATCGATGCAATTTCTGTGTTTCATCGTTGATTTGAAGGTCCAAGGGATGCAGTAAACCTGCAATGGTGCATCGGAATCTAATACTGCTGTCCCAGGAAAGCCTAAAACACGAACTATTAGAAGAGTTGCTCCTCTTGTAAGTAAGTCGACATTTTGCCTTTTGTATTCAATATCTATGCAATTTCTGTGTTTCATCGGTGATTTGAACGCCCAAGGGATACAGTAAACCTGCAATGGTGCATCGGAATGTAATACTGCTGATCCAGGAAAGGCTAAAATCACGAACTATTAGAAGAGTTACTCCTCTGTTAAATAAGTCGACATTTTGCCTTTTGTAATCAATATCTATGCAATTTCTGTGTTTCATCGTTGATTTGAAGGTCCAAGGGATACAGTAAACCTGCAATGGTGCATCGGAATGTAATACTGCTGTTCCGGGAGGGGCTAAAAGCACGAACTATTAGAAGAGTTACTCCTCTTGTAAATAAGTCGATATTTTGCCTTTTGTATTCAATATCGATGCAATTTCTGTGTTTCATCGTTGATTTGAAGGTCCAAGGGATACAGTAAACCTGCAATGGTGCATCGGAATCTAATACTGCTGTCACAGGAAAAGCTCAAAACACGAACTATTAGAAGAGTTACTCCTCTTGTAAATAACTCGACATTTTGCCTTTTGTATTCAATATCGATGCAATTTCTGTGTTTCATCGTTGATTTGAAGGTCCAAGGGATATAGTAAACCTGCAATGGTGCATCGGAATCTAATACTGCTGTTCCAGGAGAGGCTAAAAGCACGAACTATTAGAAGAGTTACTCCTCTTGTAAATAAGTCGACATTTTGCCTTTTGTATTCAATATCGATGCAATTTCTGTGTTTCATCGTTGATTTGAAGGTCCAAGGGATACAGTAAACCTGCAATGGTGCATCGGAATGTAATACTGCTGTTCCGGGAGGGGCTAAAAGAACGAACTATTGGAAGAGTTACTACTCTTGTAAATAAGTCGATATTTTGCCTTTTGTATTCAATATCTATGCAATTTTTGTGTTCCATCGTTGATTTGAAGGTCCAAGGGATACAGTAAACCTGTAATGGTGCATCGGAATGTAATACTGCTGTTCCGGGAGGGGCTAAAAGCACGAACTAGTAGAAGAGTTACTCCTCTTGTAAATAAGTCGACATTTTGCCTTTTGTATTCAATATCGATGCAATTTCTGTGTTTCATCGTTGATTTGAAGGTCCAAGGGATACAGTAAACCTGCAATGGTGCATCGGAATGTAATACTGCTGTTCCGGGAGGGGCTAAAAGAACGAACTATTGGAAGAGTTACTACTCTTGTAAATAAGTCGATATTTTGCCTTTTGTATTCAATATCTATGCAATTTTTGTGTTGCATCGTTGATTTGAAGGTCCAAGGGATACAGTAAACCTGTAATGGTGCATCGGAATGTAATACTGCTGTTCCGGGAGGGGCTAAAAGCACGAACTAGTAGAAGAGTTACTCCTCTTGTAAATAAGTCGACATTTTGCCTTCTTTTTCAATATCGATGCAATTTCTGTGTTTCATCGTTGATTTGAAGGTCCAAGGGATACAGTAAACCTGCAATGGTGCATCGGAATTTAATACTGCTGTCCCAGGAAAAGCTCAAAGCACAAACTATTAGAAGAGTTACTCCTCTTGTAAATAAGTCGATATTTTGCCTTTGGTATTCAATATGGATGCAATTTCTGTGTTTCATCGTTGATTTGAATGTCCAAGGGATACAGTAAACCTGCAATGATGCATCGGAATCTAATACTGCGTTCCCAGGAAAGGCTCAAAACGCGAACTATTAGAAGAATTACTCCTCTTATAAATAAGTCTATATTTTGCCTTTTGTATTCAATATCGATGCAATTTCTGTATTTCATCGGTGATTTGAAGGTCCAAGGGATACAGTAAACTTGCAATGGTGCATCGGAATCTAATACTGCTGTCCCAGGAAAAGCTCAAAGCACAAACTATTAGAAGAGTTACTGCTCTTGTAAATAAGTCGATATTTTGCCTTTGGTATTCAATATGGATGCAACTTCTGTGTTTCATCGTTGATTTGAATGTCCAAGGGATACAGTAAACCTGCAATGGTGCATCGGAATCTAATACTGCTGTCCCAGGAAAGCCTCAAAGCACGAACTATTAGAAGAGTTACCCCTCCTGTAAATAAGTCGACATTTTGCCTTTTGTATTCAATATCGATGCAATTTCTGTGTTTCATCGGTGATTTGAAAGTCTAAGGGATACAGTACACCTGCAATGGTGCATCGGAATCGAATACTGCTGTCCCAGGAAAGGCTCAAAACGCGAACTATTAGAAGAATTACTCCTCTTATAAATAAGTCGATATTTTACCTTTTGTATTCAATATCGATGCAATTTCTGTGTTTCATCGGTGATTTGAAGGTCCAAGGGATACAGTAAACCTGCAATGGTGCATCGGAATCTAATACTGCTGTCCCAGGAAAAGCTCAAAACACGAACTATTAGAAGAGTTACTCCTCTTGTAAATAAGTCGACATTTTGCCTTTTGTATTCAATATCGTTGCTATTTCTGTGTTTCATCCTTGATTTGAACGTCCAAGGGATACAGTAAACCTGCAATGGTGCATCGGAATCTAATACTGCTGTCCCAGGAAAAGCTCAAACACGAACTATTAGAAGAGTTACTCCTCTTGTAAATAAGTCGATATTTTGCCTTTTGTATTCAATATCGCTGCAATTTCTGTGTTTCATCGTTGATTTTAAGGTCCAAGGGATACAGTAAACCTGCAATGGTGCATCGGAATCTAATACTGCTGTCCCAGGAAAGGCTAAAAGCACGAACTATTAGAAGAGTTACTCCTCTTGTAAATAAGTCGACATTTTGCCTTTTGTATTCAATATCTATGCAATTTCTGTGTTTCATCGGTGATTTGAAGGTCCAAGGGATACAGTAAACCTGCAATGGTGCATCGGAATGTAATACTGCTGTTCCAGGAGAGGCTAAAAGCACGAACTATTAGAAGAGTTACTCCTCTGGTAAATAAGTCGACATTTTGCTTTTGTATTCAATATCGACGCAATTTCTGTGTTTCATCGTTGATTTGAAGGTCCAAGGGATACAGTAAACCTGCAATGGTGCATCGGAATCTAATACTGCTGTTCCGGGAGGGGCTGAAAGCACGAACTATTAGAAGAGTTACTCCTCCTGTAAATAAGTCGACATTTTGCCTTTTTTTTCAATATCAATGCAATATCTGTGTTTCAGCGTTGATTTGAAGGTCCAAGGGATACAGTAAACCTGCAATGGTGCATCGGAATCTAATACTGCTGTCCCAGGAAAGGCTAAAAGCACGAACTATTAGAAGAGTTACTCCTCTTGTAAATAAGTCGACATTTTGCCTTTTGTATTCAATATCGATGCAATTTCTGTGTTTCATCGTTGATTTGAAGGTCCAAGGGATGCAGTAAACCTGCAATGGTGCATCGGAATCTAATACTGCTGTCCCAGAAAAGGCTAAAACACGAACTATTAGAAGAGTTACTCCTCTTGTAAGTAAGTGGACTTTTTGCCTTTTGTATTCAATATCTATGCAATTTCTGTGTTTCATCGGTGGTTTGAAGGTCCAAGGGATACAGTAAACCTGCAATGGTGCATTGGAATGTAATACTGCTGTTCCAGGAGAGGCTACAAGCACGAACTATTAGAAGAGTTACTCCTCTTGTAAATAAATCGACATTTTGCCTTTTGTATTCAATATCGATGCAATTTCTGTGTTTCATCGTTGATTTGAAGGTCCAAGGGATACAGTAAACCTGCAATGGTGCATCGGAATCTAATACTGCTGTCCCAGGAAAGCCTCAAAGCACGAACTATTAGAAGAGTTACTCCTCTTGTAAATAAGTCGATATTTTGCCTTTTGTGTTCAATATCGATGGAATTTCTGTGTTTCATCGTTGATTTGAAGGTCCAAGGGATACAGTAAACCTGCAATGGTGCATCGGAATCTAATACTGCTGTCACAGGAAAAGCTCAAAACACGAACTATTAGAAGAGTTACTCCTCTTGTAAATAAGTCGACATTTTGCCTTTTGTATTCAATATCGATGCAATTTCTGTGTTTCATCGTTGATTTGAAGGTCCAAGGGATATAGTAAACCTGCAATGGTGCATCGGAATCTAATACTGCTGTCCCAGGAAAGGCTCAAAGCACGAACTATTAGAAGAATTACTCCTCTTATAAAAAAGTCGGTATTTTGCCTTTTGTATTCAATATCGATGCAATTTCTGTGTTTCATCGTTGATTTGAAGGTCCAAGGGATACAGTAAACCTGCAATGGTGCATCGGAATGTAATACTGCTGTTCCGGGAGGGGCTAAAAGCACGAACTATTAGAAGAGTTACCCCTCTTGTAAATAAGTCGACATTTTGCTTTTTTTTTCAATATCGATGCAATTTCTGTGTTTCATCGTCTTTTGAAGGTCGAAGGGATACAGTAAACCTGCAATGGTGCATCGGAATCTAATACTGCTGTCCCAGGAAAGGTTCAAAGCACGAACTATTAGAAGAGTTACTCCTCTTGTAAATAAGTCGACATTTTGCCTTTTGTATTCAATATCGATGCAATTTCTGTGTTTCATCCCTGATTTGAAGGTCCAAGGGATACAGTAAACCTGCAATGGTGCATCGGAATCTACTACTGCTGTCCCAGGAAAGGCTCAAAGCACGAACTATTAGAAGAATTACTCCTCTTATAAATAAGTCGATATTTTGCCTTTGGTATTCAATATTGATGCAATTTCTGTGTTTCATCGTTGATTTGAATGTCCAAGGGATACAGTAAACCTGCAATGGTGCATCGGAATCTAATACTGCTGTCCCAGGAAAGCCTCAAAGCACGAACTATTAGAAGAGTTACTCCTCTTGTAAATAAGTCGACATTTTGCCTTTTGTATTCAATATCGATGCAATTTCTGTGTTTCATCGGTGATTTGAAGGTCTAAGGGATACAGTACACCTGCAATGGTGCATCGGAATCTAATACTGCTGTCCCAGGAAAGGCTCAAAACGCGAACTATTAGAAGAATTACTCCTCTTATAAATAAGTCGATATTTTGCCTTTTGTATTCAATATCGATGCAATTTCTGTGTTTCATCGGTGATTTGATGGTCCAAGGGATACAGTAAACCTGCAATGGTGCATCGGAATCTAATACTGCTGTCCCAGGAAAAGCTCAAAGCACGAACTATTAGAAGAGTTACTCCTCTTGTAAATAAGTCGACATTTTGCATTTTGTATTCAATATCGTTGCTATTTCTGTGTTTCATCCTTGATTTGAACGTCCAAGGGATACAGTAAACCTGCAATGGTGCATCGGAGTCTAATACTGCTGTCCCAGGAAAAGCTCAAACACGAACTATTAGAAGGGTTACTCCTCTTGTAAATAAGTCGATATTTTGCCTTTTGTATTCAATATCGATGCAATTTCTGTGTTTCATCGTTGATTTGAAGGTCCAAGGGATACAGTAAACCTGCAATGGTGCATCGGAATCTAATACTGCTGTCCCAGGAAAGGCTAAAACACGAACTATTAGAAGAGTCACTCCTCTTGTAAATAAGTCGACATTTTGCCTTTTGTATTCAATATCTATGCAATTTCTGTGTTTCATCGGTGATTTGAAGGTCCAAGGGATACAGTAAACCTGCAATGGTGCATCGGAATGTAATACTGCTGTTCCGGGAGGGGCTAAAAGAACGAACTATTGGAAGAGTTACTACTCTTGTAAATAAGTCGATATTTTGCCTTTTGTATTCAATATCTATGCAATTTTTGTGTTCCATCGTTGATTTGAAGGTCCAAGGGATACAGTAAACCTGTAATGGTGCATCGGAATGTAATACTGCTGTTCCGGGAGGGGCTAAAAGCACGAACTAGTAGAAGAGTTACTCCTCTTGTAAATAAGTCGACATTTTGCCTTTTGTATTCAATATCGATGCAATTTCTGTGTTTCATCGTTGATTTGAAGGTCCAAGGGATACAGTAAACCTGCAATGGTGCATCGGAATGTAATACTGCTGTTCCGGGAGGGGCTAAAAGAACGAACTATTGGAAGAGTTACTACTCTTGTAAATAAGTCGATATTTTGCCTTTTGTATTCAATATCTATGCAATTTTTGTGTTGCATCGTTGATTTGAAGGTCCAAGGGATACAGTAAACCTGTAATGGTGCATCGGAATGTAATACTGCTGTTCCGGGAGGGGCTAAAAGCACGAACTAGTAGAAGAGTTACTCCTCTTGTAAATAAGTCGACATTTTGCCTTCTTTTTCAATATCGATGCAATTTCTGTGTTTCATCGTTGATTTGAAGGTCCAAGGGATACAGTAAACCTGCAATGGTGCATCGGAATCTAATACTGCTGTCCCAGGAAAAGCTCAAAGCACAAACTATTAGAAGAGTTACTCCTCTTGTAAATAAGTCGATATTTTGCCTTTGGTATTCAATATGGATGCAATTTCTGTGTTTCATCGTTGATTTGAATGTCCAAGGGATACAGTAAACCTGCAATGATGCATCGGAATCTAATACTGCGTTCCCAGGAAAGGCTCAAAACGCGAACTATTAGAAGAATTACTCCTCTTATAAATAAGTCTATATTTTGCCTTTTGTATTCAATATCGATGCAATTTCTGTATTTCATCGGTGATTTGAAGGTCCAAGGGATACAGTAAACTTGCAATGGTGCATCGGAATCTAATACTGCTGTCCCAGGAAAAGCTCAAAGCACAAACTATTAGAAGAGTTACTGCTCTTGTAAATAAGTCGATATTTTGCCTTTGGTATTCAATATGGATGCAACTTCTGTGTTTCATCGTTGATTTGAATGTCCAAGGGATACAGTAAACCTGCAATGGTGCATCGGAATCTAATACTGCTGTCCCAGGAAAGCCTCAAAGCACGAACTATTAGAAGAGTTACCCCTCCTGTAAATAAGTCGACATTTTGCCTTTTGTATTCAATATCGATGCAATTTCTGTGTTTCATCGGTGATTTGAAAGTCTAAGGGATACAGTACACCTGCAATGGTGCATCGGAATCGAATACTGCTGTCCCAGGAAAGGCTCAAAACGCGAACTATTAGAAGAATTACTCCTCTTATAAATAAGTCGATATTTTACCTTTTGTATTCAATATCGATGCAATTTCTGTGTTTCATCGGTGATTTGAAGGTCCAAGGGATACAGTAAACCTGCAATGGTGCATCGGAATCTAATACTGCTGTCCCAGGAAAAGCTCAAAACACGAACTATTAGAAGAGTTACTCCTCTTGTAAATAAGTCGACATTTTGCCTTTTGTATTCAATATCGTTGCTATTTCTGTGTTTCATCCTTGATTTGAACGTCCAAGGGATACAGTAAACCTGCAATGGTGCATCGGAATCTAATACTGCTGTCCCAGGAAAAGCTCAAACACGAACTATTAGAAGAGTTACTCCTCTTGTAAATAAGTCGATATTTTGCCTTTTGTATTCAATATCGATGCAATTTCTGTGTTTCATCGTTGATTTTAAGGTCCAAGGGATACAGTAAACCTGCAATGGTGCATCGGAATCTAATACTGCTGTCCCAGGAAAGGCTAAAAGCACGAACTATTAGAAGAGTTACTCCTCTTGTAAATAAGTCGACATTTTGCCTTTTGTATTCAATATCTATGCAATTTCTGTGTTTCATCGGTGATTTGAAGGTCCAAGGGATACAGTAAACCTGCAATGGTGCATCGGAATGTAATACTGCTGTTCCAGGAGAGGCTAAAAGCACGAACTATTAGAAGAGTTACTCCTCTGGTAAATAAGTCGACATTTTGCTTTTGTATTCAATATCGACGCAATTTCTGTGTTTCATCGTTGATTTGAAGGTCCAAGGGATACAGTAAACCTGCAATGGTGCATCGGAATCTAATACTGCTGTTCCGGGAGGGGCTGAAAGCACGAACTATTAGAAGAGTTACTCCTCCTGTAAATAAGTCGACATTTTGCCTTTTTTTTCAATATCAATGCAATATCTGTGTTTCAGCGTTGATTTGAAGGTCCAAGGGATACAGTAAACCTGCAATGGTGCATCGGAATCTAATACTGCTGTCCCAGGAAAGGCTAAAAGCACGAACTATTAGAAGAGTTACTCCTCTTGTAAATAAGTCGACATTTTGCCTTTTGTATTCAATATCGATGCAATTTCTGTGTTTCATCGTTGATTTGAAGGTCCAAGGGATGCAGTAAACCTGCAATGGTGCATCGGAATCTAATACTGCTGTCCCAGAAAAGGCTAAAACACGAACTATTAGAAGAGTTACTCCTCTTGTAAGTAAGTGGACTTTTTGCCTTTTGTATTCAATATCTATGCAATTTCTGTGTTTCATCGGTGGTTTGAAGGTCCAAGGGATACAGTAAACCTGCAATGGTGCATTGGAATGTAATACTGCTGTTCCAGGAGAGGCTACAAGCACGAACTATTAGAAGAGTTACTCCTCTTGTAAATAAGTCGACATTTTGCCTTTTGTATTCAATATCGATGCAATTTCTGTGTTTCATCGTTGATTTGAAGGTCCAAGGGATACAGTAAACCTGCAATGGTGCATCGGAATCTAATACTGCTGTCCCAGGAAAGCCTCAAAGCACGAACTATTAGAAGAGTTACTCCTCTTGTAAATAAGTCGATATTTTGCCTTTTGTGTTCAATATCGATGGAATTTCTGTGTTTCATCGTTGATTTGAAGGTCCAAGGGATACAGTAAACCTGCAATGGTGCATCGGAATCTAATACTGCTGTCACAGGAAAAGCTCAAAACACGAACTATTAGAAGAGTTACTCCTCTTGTAAATAAGTCGACATTTTGCCTTTTGTATTCAATATCGATGCAATTTCTGTGTTTCATCGTTGATTTGAAGGTCCAAGGGATATAGTAAACCTGCAATGGTGCATCGGAATCTAATACTGCTGTCCCAGGAAAGGCTCAAAGCACGAACTATTAGAAGAATTACTCCTCTTATAAAAAAGTCGGTATTTTGCCTTTTGTATTCAATATCGATGCAATTTCTGTGTTTCATCGTTGATTTGAAGGTCCAAGGGATACAGTAAACCTGCAATGGTGCATCGGAATGTAATACTGCTGTTCCGGGAGGGGCTAAAAGCACGAACTATTAGAAGAGTTACCCCTCTTGTAAATAAGTCGACATTTTGCTTTTTTTTTTCAATATCGATGCAATTTCTGTGTTTCATCGTCTTTTGAAGGTCGAAGGGATACAGTAAACCTGCAATGGTGCATCGGAATCTAATACTGCTGTCCCAGGAAAGGTTCAAAGCACGAACTATTAGAAGAGTTACTCCTCTTGTAAATAAGTCGACATTTTGCCTTTTGTATTCAATATCGATGCAATTTCTGTGTTTCATCCCTGATTTGAAGGTCCAAGGGATACAGTAAACCTGCAATGGTGCATCGGAATCTACTACTGCTGTCCCAGGAAAGGCTCAAAGCACGAACTATTAGAAGAATTACTCCTCTTATAAATAAGTCGATATTTTGCCTTTGGTATTCAATATTGATGCAATTTCTGTGTTTCATCGTTGATTTGAATGTCCAAGGGATACAGTAAACCTGCAATGGTGCATCGGAATCTAATACTGCTGTCCCAGGAAAGCCTCAAAGCACGAACTATTAGAAGAGTTACTCCTCTTGTAAATAAGTCGACATTTTGCCTTTTGTATTCAATATCGATGCAATTTCTGTGTTTCATCGGTGATTTGAAGGTCTAAGGGATACAGTACACCTGCAATGGTGCATCGGAATCTAATACTGCTGTCCCAGGAAAGGCTCAAAACGCGAACTATTAGAAGAATTACTCCTCTTATAAATAAGTCGATATTTTGCCTTTTGTATTCAATATCGATGCAATTTCTGTGTTTCATCGGTGATTTGATGGTCCAAGGGATACAGTAAACCTGCAATGGTGCATCGGAATCTAATACTGCTGTCCCAGGAAAAGCTCAAAGCACGAACTATTAGAAGAGTTACTCCTCTTGTAAATAAGTCGACATTTTGCATTTTGTATTCAATATCGTTGCTATTTCTGTGTTTCATCCTTGATTTGAACGTCCAAGGGATACAGTAAACCTGCAATGGTGCATCGGAATCTAATACTGCTGTCCCAGGAAAAGCTCAAACACGAACTATTAGAAGGGTTACTCCTCTTGTAAATAAGTCGATATTTTGCCTTTTGTATTCAATATCGATGCAATTTCTGTGTTTCATCGTTGATTTGAAGGTCCAAGGGATACAGTAAACCTGCAATGGTGCATCGGAATCTAATACTGCTGTCCCAGGAAAGGCTAAAACACGAACTATTAGAAGAGTCACTCCTCTTGTAAATAAGTCGACATTTTGCCTTTTGTATTCAATATCTATGCAATTTCTGTGTTTCATCGGTGATTTGAAGGTCCAAGGGATACAGTAAACCTGCAATGGTGCATCGGAATGTAATACTGCTGTTCCAGGAGAGGCTAAAAGCACGAACATTTAGAAGAGTTACTCCTCTTGTAAAAAAGTCGACATTTTGCCTTTTGTATTCAATATCGATGCAATTTCTGTGTTTCATCGTTGATTTGAAGGTCCAAGGGATACAGTAAACCTGCAATGGTGCATCGGAATCTAATACTGCTGTTCCGGGAGGGGCTGAAAGCACGAACTATTAGAAGAGTTACTCCTCTTGTAAATAAGTCGACATTTTGCCTTTTGTATTCAATATCTTTGCTATTTCTGTGTTTCATCCTTGATTTGAACGTCCAAGGGATACAGTAAACCTGCAATGGTGCATCGGAATCTAATACTGCTGTCCCAGGAAAAGCTCAAACACGAACTATTAGAAGGGTTACTCCTCTTGTAAATAAGTCGATATTTTGCCTTTTGTATTCAATATCGATGCAATTTCTGTGTTTCATCGTTGATTCGAAGGTCCAAGGGATACAGTAAACCTGCAATGGTGCATCGGAATCTAATACTGCTGTCCCAGTAAAGGCTAAAAGCACGAACTATTAGAAGAGTCACTCCTCTTGTAAATAAGTCGACATTTTGCCTTTTGTATTCAATATCTATGCAATTTCTGTGTTTCATCGGTGATTTGAAGGTCCAAGGGATACAGTAAACCTGCAATGGTGCATCGGAATGTAATACTGCTGTTCCAGGAGAGGCTAAAAGCACGAACTATTAGAAGAGTTACTCCTCTTGTAAAAAAGTCGACATTTTGCCTTTTGTATTCAATATCGATGCAATTTCTGTGTTTCATCGTTGATTTGAAGGTCCAAGGGATACAGTAAACCTGCAATGGTGCATCGGAATCTAATACTGCTGTTCTGGGAGGGGCTTAAACCACGAACTATTAGAAGAGTTACTCCTCCTGTAAATAAGTCGACATTTTGCCTTCTTTTTCAATATCAATGCAATTTCTGTGTTTCAGCGTTGATTTGAAGGTCCAAGGGATACAGTAAACCTGCAATGGTGCATCGGAATCTAATACTGCTGTCCCAGGAAAGGCTAAAAGCACGAACTATTAGAAGAGTTACTCCTCTTGTAAATAAGTCGACATTTTGCCTTTTGTATTCAATATCTATGCAATTTCTGTGTTTCATCGGTGGTTTGAAGGTCCAAGGGATACAGTAAACCTGCAATGGTGCATCGGAATGTAATACTGCTGTTCCAGGAGAGGCTACAAGCACGAACTATTAGAAGAGTTACTCCTCTTGTAAATAAGTCGACATTTTGCCTTTTGTATTCAATATCGATGCAATTTCTGTGTTTCATCGTTGATTTGACGGTCCAAGGGATACAGTAAACCTGCAATGGTGCATCGGAATCTAATACTGCTGTTCCGGGAGGGGCTAAAAGCACGAACTATTAGAAGAGTTACTCCTCTTGTAAATAAGTCGATATTTTGCCTTTTGTATTCAATATCGATGCAATTTCTGTGTTTCATCGTTGATTTGAAGGTCCAAGGGATACAGTAAACCTGCAATGGTGCATCGGAATCTAATACTGCTGTCACAGGAAAAGCTCAAAACACGAACTATTAGAAGAGTTACTCCTCTTGTAAATAAGTCGACATTTTGCCTTTTGTATTCAATATCGATGCAATTTCTGTGTTTCATCGTTGATTTGAAGGTCCAAGGGATATAGTAAACCTGCAATGGTGCATCGGAATCTAATACTGCTGTCCCAGGAAAGCCTCAAAGCACGAACTATTAGAAGAGTTACTCCTCTTGTAAATAAGTCGACATTTTGCCTTTTGTATTCAATATCGATGCAATTTCTGTGTTTCATCGTTGATTTGAAGGTCTAAGGGATACAGTAAACCTGCAATGTTGCATCGGAATGTAATACTGCTGTCCCAGGAAAGGCTCAAAGCACGAACTATTAGAAGAAATACTCCTCTTATAAAAAAGTCGGTATTTTGCCTTTTGTATTCAATATCGTTGCAATTTCTGTGTTTCATCGTTGATTTGAAGGTCCAAGGGATACAGTAAACCTGCAATGGTGCATCGGAATGTAATACTGCTGTTCCGGGAGGGGCTAAAAGCACGAACTATTAGAAGAGTTACCCCTCTTGTAAATAAGTCGACATTTTGCCTTTTTTTTTCAATATCGATGCAATTTCTGTGTTTCATCGTCTTTTGAAGGTCCAAGGGATACAGTAAACCTGCAATGGTGCATCGGAATCTAATACTGCTGTCCCAGGAAAGGTTCAAAGCACGAACTATTAGAAGAGTTACTCCTCTTGTAAATAAGTCGACATTTTGCCTTTTGTATTCAATATCGATGCAATTTCTGTGTTTCATCCTTGATTTGAAGGTCCAAGGGATACAGTAAACCTGCAATTGTGCATCGGAATCTAATACTGCTGTCCCAGGAAAAGCTCAAAACACGAACTATTAGAAGAGTTACTCCTCTTGTAATTAAGTCGACATTTTGCCTTTTGTATTCAATATCGATGCAATTTCTGTCTTTCATCGTTGATTGGAAGGTCCAAGGGATACAGTAAACCAGCAATGGTGCATCGGAATCTAATACTGCTGTCCCAGGAAAGGCTCAAAGCACGAACTATTAGAAGAATTACTCCTCTTATAAATAAGTCGATATTTTGCCTTTTGTATTCAATATCGATGCAATTTCTGTGTTTCAGCGTTGATTTGAAGGTCCAAGGGATACAGTAAACCTGCAATGGTGCATCGGAATCTAATACTGCTGTCCCAGGAAAGGCTAAAACACGAACTATTAGAAAAGTTACTCCTCTTGTAAAGAAGTCGACATTTTGCCTTTTGTATTCAATATCTATGCAATTTCTGTGTTTCATCGGTGATTTGATGGCCCACGGGATACAGTAAACGTGCAATGGTGCATCGGAATGTAATACTGCTGTTCCAGGAGAGGCTAGAATCACGAACTATTAAAAGAGTTACTCCTCTTGTAAATAAGTCGACATTTTGCCTTTTGTATTCAATATCGATGCAATTTCTGTGTTTCATCGTTGATCTGAAGGTCCAAGGGATACAGTAAACCTGCAATGGTGCATCGGAATGTAATACTGCTGTTCCGGGAGGGGCTAAAAGCACGAACTATTAGAAGAGTTACTCCTCTTGTAAATAAGTCGACATTTTGCCTTTTGTATTCAATATCGATGCAATTTCTGTGTTTCATCCTTGATTTGAAGGTCCAAGGGATACAGTAAACCTGCAATGGTGCATCGGAATCTAATACTGCTGTCCCAGGAAAGGCTCAAACCGCGAACTATTAGAAGAATTACTCCTCTTATAAATAAGTCGATATTTTGCCTTTTGTATTCAATATCGATGCAATTTCTGTGTTTCATCGGTGATTTGAAGGTCCAAGGGATACAGTAAACCTGCAATGGTGCATCCGAATCTAATACTGCTGTCCCAGGAAAAGCTCAAAGCACGAACTATTAGAAGAGTTACTCCTCTTGTAAATAAGTCGACATTTTGCCTTTTGTATTCAATATCGTTGCTATTTCTGTGTTTCATCCTTGATTTGAACGTCCAAGGGATACAGTAAACCTGCAATGGTGCATCGGAATGTAATACTGCTGTCCCAGGAACAGCTCAAACACGAACTATTAGAAGGGTTACTCCTCTTGTAAATAAGTCGATATTTTGCCTTTTGTATTCAATATCGATGCAATTTCTGTGTTTCATCGTTGATTTGAAGGTCCAAGGGATACAGTAAACCTGCAATGGTGCATCGGAATCTAATACTGCTGTCCCAGGAAAGGCTAAAAGCACGAACTATTAGAAGAGTCACTCCTCTTGTAAATAAGTCGACATTTTGCCTTTTGTATTCAATATCTATGCAATTTCTGTGTTTCATCGGTGATTTGAAGGTCCAAGGGATACAGTAAACCTGCAATGGTGCATCGGAATGTAATACTGCTGTTCCAGGAGAGGCTAAAAGCACGAACTATTAGAAGAGTTACTCCTCTTGTAAAAAAGTCGACATTTTGCCTTTTGTATTCAATATCGATGCAATTTCTGTGTTTCATCGTTGATTTGAAGGTCCAAGGGATACAGTAAACCTGCAATGGTGCATCGGAATCTAATACTGCTGTTCCGATAGGGGCTGAAAGCACGAACTATTAGAAGAGTTACTCCTCCTGTAAATAAGTCGACATTTTGCCTTTTTTTTCAATATCAATGCAATTTCTGTGTTTCAGCGTTGATTTGAAGGTCCAAGGGATACAGTAAACCTGCAATGGTGCATCGGAATCTAATACTGCTGTTCCGGGAGGGGCTAAAAGCACGAACTATTAGAAGAGTTACTCCTCTTGTAAATAAGTCGACATTTTGCCTTTTGTATTCAATATCGATGCAATTTCTGTGTTTCATCGTTGATTTGAAGGTCCAAGGGATACAGTAAACCTGCAATGGTGCATCGGAATCTAATACTGCTGTCACAGGAAAAGCTCAAAACACGAACTATTAGAAGAGTTACTCCTCTTGTAAATAAAACGACATTTTGCCTTTCGTATGCAATATCGATGCAATTTCTGTGTTTCATCGTTGATTTGAAGGTCCAAGGGATACAGTAAACCTGCAATGTTGCATCGGAATGTAATACTGCTGTCCCAGGAAAGGCTCAAAGCACGAACTATTAGAAGAATTACTCCTCTTATAAAAAAGTCGGTATTTTGCCTTTTGTATTCAATATCGATGCAATTTCTGTGTTTCATCGTTGATTTGAAGGTCCAAGGGATACAGTAAACCTGCAATGGTGCATCGGAATGTAATACTGCTGTTCCGGGAGGGGCTAAAAGCACGAACTATTAGAAGAGTTACCCCTCTTGTAAATAAGTCGAAATTTTGCCTTTTGAATTCAATATCGATGCAATTTCTGTGTTTCATCGTTGATTTGAAGGTCCAAGGGATACAGTAAACCTGCAATGGTGCATCGGAATGTAATACTGCTGTTCCGGGAGGTCCTAAAAGCACGAACTATTAGAAGAGTTACTCCTCTTGTAAATAAGTCGACATTTTGCCTTTTGTATTCAATATCGATGCAATTTCTGTGTTTCATCGTTGATTTGAAGGTCCAAGGGATACAGTAAACCTGCAATGGTGCATCGGAATCTAATACTGCTGTTCCGGGAGGGGCTAAAAGCACGAACTATTAGAAGAGTTACTCCTCTTGTAAATAAGTCGATATTTTGCCTTTTGTATTCAATATCTATGCAATTTCTGTGTTTCATCGTTGATTTGAAGGTCCAAGGGATACAGTAAACCTGCAATGGTGCATCGGAATGTAATACTGCTAATCCAGGAAAGGCTAAAAGCACGAACTATTAGAAGAGTTACTCCTCTTGTAAATAAGTCGACATTTTGCCTTTTGTATTCAATATCGATGCAATTTCTGTGTTTCATCGGTGATTTGAAAGTCTAAGGGATACAGTACACCTGCAATGGTGCATCGGAATCGAATACTGCTGTCCCAGGAAAGGCTCAAAACGCGAACTATTAGAAGAATTACTCCTCTTATAAATAAGTCGATATTTTGCCTTTTGTATTCAATATCGATGCAATTTCTGTGTTTCATCGGTGATTTGAAGGTCCAAGGGATACAGTAAACCTGCAATGGTGCATCGGAATCTAATACTGCTGTCCCACGAAAAGCTCAAAGCACGAACTATTAGAAGAGTTACTCCTCTTGTAAATAAGTCGACATTTTGCCTTTTGTATTCAATATCGTTGCTATTTCTGTGTTTCATCCTTGATTTGAACGTCCAAGGGATACAGTAAACCTGCAATGGTGCATCGGAATCTAATACTGCTGTCCCAGGAAAAGCTCAAACACGAACTATTAGAAGGGTTACTCCTCTTGTAAATAAGTCGATATTTTGCCTTTTGTATTCAATATCGATGCAATTTCTGTGTTTCATCGTTGATTTGAAGGTCCAAGGGATACAGTAAACCTGCAATGGTGCATCGGAATCTAATACTGCTGTCCCAGGAAAGGCTAAAAGCACGAACTATTAGAAGAGTCACTCCTCTTGTAAATAAGTCGACATTTTGCCTTTTGTATTCAATATCTATGCAATTTCTGTGTTTCATCGGTGATTTGAAGGTCCAAGGGATACAGTAAACCTGCAATGGTGCATCGGAATGTAATACTGCTGTTCCAGGAGAGGCTAAAAGCACGAACTATTAGAAGAGTTACTCCTCTTGTAAAAAAGACGACATTTTGCCTTTTGTATTCAATATCGATGCAATTTCTGTGTTTCATCGTTGATTTGAAGGTCCAAGGGATACAGTAAACCTGCAATGGTGCATCGGAATCTAATACTGCTGTTCCGGGAGGGGCTGAAAGCACGAACTATTAGAAGAGTTACTCCTCCTGTAAATAAGTCGACATTTTGCCTTTTTTTTCAATATCAATGCAATTTCTGTGTTTCAGCGTTGATTTGAAGGTCCAAGGGATACAGTAAACCTGCAATGGTGCATCGGAATCTAATACTGCTGTCCCAGGAAAGGCTAAAAGCACGAACTATTAGAAGAGTTACTCCTCTTGTAAATAAGTCGACATTTTGCCTTTTGTATTCAATATCGATGCAATTTCTGTGTTTCATCGTTGATTTGAAGGTCCAAGGGATGCAGTAAACCTGCAATGGTGCATCGGAATCTAATACTGCTGTCCCAGAAAATGCTAAAACACGAACTATTAGAAGAGTTACTCCTCTTGTAAGTAAGTGGACTTTTTGCCTTTTGTATTCAATATCTATGCAATTTCTGTGTTTCATCGGTGGTTTGAAGGTCCAAGGGATACAGTAAACCTGCAATGGTGCATCGGAATGTAATACTGCTGTTCCAGGAGAGCCTACAAGCACGAACTATTAGAAGAGTTACTCCTCTTGTAAATAAGTCGACATTTTGCCTTTTGTATTCAATATCGATGCAATTTCTGTGTTTCATCGTTGATTTGAAGGTCCAAGGGATACAGTAAACCTGCAATGGTGCATCGGAATCTAATACTGCTGTTCCGGGAGGGGCTAAAAGCACGAACTATTAGAAGAGTTACTCCTCTTGTAAATAAGTCGACATTTTGCCTTTTGTATTCAATATCGATGCAATTTCTGTGTTTCATCGTTGATTTGAAGGTCCAAGGGATACAGTAAACCTGCAATGGTGCATCGGAATCTAATACTGCTGTCACAGGAAAAGCTCAAAACACGAACTATTAGAAGAGTTACTCCTCTTGTAAATAAAACGACATTTTGCCTTTCGTATGCAATATCGATGCAATTTCTGTGTTTCATCGTTGATTTGAAGGTCCAAGGGATACAGTAAACCTGCAATGTTGCATCGGAATGTAATACTGCTGTCCCAGGAAAGGCTCAAAGCACGAACTATTAGAAGAATTACTCCTCTTATAAAAAAGTCGGTATTTTGCCTTTTGTATTCAATATCGATGCAATTTCTGTGTTTCATCGTTGATTTGAAGGTCCAAGGGATACAGTAAACCTGCAATGGTGCATCGGAATGTAATACTGCTGTTCCGGGAGGGGCTAAAAGCACGAACTATTAGAAGAGTTACCCCTCTTGTAAATAAGTCGACATTTTGCCTTTTTTTTCAATATCGATGCAATTTCTGTGTTTCATCGTCTTTTGAACGTCCAAGGGATGCAGTAAACCTGCAATGGTTCTTCGGAATCTAATACTGCTGTCCCAGGAAAGGTTCAAAGCACGAACTATTAGAAGAGTTACTCCTCTTGTAAATAAGTCGAAATTTTGCCTTTTGTATTCAATATCGATGCAATTTCTGTGTTTCATCGTTGATTTGAAGGTCCAAGGGATACAGCAAACCTGCAATGGTGCATCGGAATGTAATACTGCTGTTCCGGGAGGTCCTAAAAGCACGAACTATTAGAAGAGTTACTCCTCTTGTAAATAAGTCGACATTTTGCCTTTTGTATTCAATATCGATGCAATTTCTGTGTTTCATCGTTGATTTGAAGGTCCAAGGGATACAGTAAACCTGCAATGGTGCATCGGAATCTAATACTGCTGTTCCGGGAGGGGCTAAAAGCACGAACTATTAGAAGAGTTACTCCTCTTGTAAATAAGTCGATATTTTGCATTTTGTATTCAATATCTATGCAATTTCTGTGTTTCATCGTTGATTTGAAGGTCCAAGGGATACAGTAAACCTGCAATGGTGCATCGGAATGTAATACTGCTAATCCAGGAGAGGCTAAAAGCACGAACTATTAGAAGAGTTACTCCTCTTGTAAATAAGTCGACATTTTGCCTTTTGTGTTCAATATCGATGCAATTTCTGTGTTTCATCGGTGATTTGAAAGTCTAAGGGATACAGTACACCTGCAATGGTGCATCGGAATCGAATACTGCTGTCCCAGGAAAGGCTCAAAACGCGAACTATTAGAAGAATTACTCCTCTTATAAATAAGTCGATATTTTGCCTTTTGTATTCAATATCGATGCAATTTCTGTGTTTCATCGTTGATTCGAAGGTCCAAGGGATACAGTAAACCTGCAATGGTGCATCGGAATCTAATACTGCTGTCCCAGTAAAGGCTAAAAGCACGAACTATTAGAAGAGTCACTCCTCTTGTAAATAAGTCGACATTTTGCCTTTTGTATTCAATATCTATGCAATTTCTGTGTTTCATCGGTGATTTGAAGGTCCAAGGGATACAGTAAACCTGCAATGGTGCATCGGAATGTAATACTGCTGTTCCAGGAGAGGCTAAAAGCACGAACTATTAGAAGAGTTACTCCTCTTGTAAAAAAGTCGACATTTTGCCTTTTGTATTCAATATCGATGCAATTTCTGTGTTTCATCGTTGATTTGAAGGTCCAAGGGATACAGTAAACCTGCAATGGTGCATCGGAATCTAATACTGCTGTTCTGGGAGGGGCTTAAACCACGAACTATTAGAAGAGTTACTCCTCCTGTAAATAAGTCGACATTTTGCCTTCTTTTTCAATATCAATGCAATTTCTGTGTTTCAGCGTTGATTTGAAGGTCCAAGGGATACAGTAAACCTGCAATGGTGCATCGGAATCTAATACTGCTGTCCCAGGAAAGGCTAAAAGCACGAACTATTAGAAGAGTTACTCCTCTTGTAAATAAGTCGACATTTTGCCTTTTGTATTCAATATCTATGCAATTTCTGTGTTTCATCGGTGGTTTGAAGGTCCAAGGGATACAGTAAACCTGCAATGGTGCATCGGAATGTAATACTGCTGTTCCAGGAGAGGCTACAAGCACGAACTATTAGAAGAGTTACTCCTCTTGTAAATAAGTCGACATTTTGCCTTTTGTATTCAATATCGATGCAATTTCTGTGTTTCATCGTTGATTTGACGGTCCAAGGGATACAGTAAACCTGCAATGGTGCATCGGAATCTAATACTGCTGTTCCGGGAGGGGCTAAAAGCACGAACTATTAGAAGAGTTACTCCTCTTGTAAATAAGTCGATATTTTGCCTTTTGTATTCAATATCGATGCAATTTCTGTGTTTCATCATTGATTTGAAGGTCCAAGGGATACAGTAAACCTGCAATGGTGCATCGGAATCTAATACTGCTGTCACAGGAAAAGCTCAAAACACGAACTATTAGAAGAGTTACTCCTCTTGTAAATAAGTCGACATTTTGCCTTTTGTATTCAATATCGATGCAATTTCTGTGTTTCATCGTTGATTTGAAGGTCCAAGGGATATAGTAAACCTGCAATGGTGCATCGGAATCTAATACTGCTGTCCCAGGAAAGCCTCAAAGCACGAACTATTAGAAGAGTTACTCCTCTTGTAAATAAGTCGACATTTTGCCTTTTGTATTCAATATCGATGCAATTTCTGTGTTTCATCGTTGATTTGAAGGTCTAAGGGATACAGTAAACCTGCAATGTTGCATCGGAATGTAATACTGCTGTCCCAGGAAAGGCTCAAAGCACGAACTATTAGAAGAAATACTCCTCTTATAAAAAAGTCGGTATTTTGCCTTTTGTATTCAATATCGATGCAATTTCTGTGTTTCATCGTTGATTTGAAGGTCCAAGGGATACAGTAAACCTGCAATGGTGCATCGGAATGTAATACTGCTGTTCCGGGAGGGGCTAAAAGCACGAACTATTAGAAGAGTTACCCCTCTTGTAAATAAGTCGACATTTTGCCTTTTTTTTTCAATATCGATGCAATTTCTGTGTTTCATCGTCTTTTGAAGGTCCAAGGGATACAGTAAACCTGCAATGGTGCATCGGAATCTAATACTGCTGTCCCAGGAAAGGTTCAAAGCACGAACTATTAGAAGAGTTACTCCTCTTGTAAATAAGTCGACATTTTGCCTTTTGTATTCAATATCGATGCAATTTCTGTGTTTCATCCTTGATTTGAAGGTCCAAGGGATACAGTAAACCTGCAATTGTGCATCGGAATCTAATACTGCTGTCCCAGGAAAAGCTCAAAACACGAACTATTAGAAGAGTTACTCCTCTTGTAATTAAGTCGACATTTTGCCTTTTGTATTCAATATCGATGCAATTTCTGTCTTTCATCGTTGATTTGAAGGTCCAAGGGATACAGTAAACCAGCAATGGTGCATCGGAATCTAATACTGCTGTCCCAGGAAAGGCTCAAAGCACGAACTATTAGAAGAATTACTCCTCTTATAAATAAGTCGATATTTTGCCTTTTGTATTCAATATCGATGCAATTTCTGTGTTTCAGCGTTGATTTGAAGGTCCAAGGGATACAGTAAACCTGCAATGGTGCATCGGAATCTAATACTGCTGTCCCAGGAAAGGCTAAAACACGAACTATTAGAAAAGTTACTCCTCTTGTAAAGAAGTCGACATTTTGCCTTTTGTATTCAATATCTATGCAATTTCTGTGTTTCATCGGTGATTTGATGGCCCACGGGATACAGTAAACGTGCAATGGTGCATCGGAATGTAATACTGCTGTTCCAGGAGAGGCTAGAATCACGAACTATTAAAAGAGTTACTCCTCTTGTAAATAAGTCGACATTTTGCCTTTTGTATTCAATATCGATGCAATTTCTGTGTTTCATCGTTGATCTGAAGGTCCAAGGGATACAGTAAACCTGCAATGGTGCATCGGAATGTAATACTGCTGTTCCGGGAGGGGCTAAAAGCACGAACTATTAGAAGAGTTACTCCTCTTGTAAATAAGTCGACATTTTGCCTTTTGTATTCAATATCGATGCAATTTCTGTGTTTCATCCTTGATTTGAAGGTCCAAGGGATACAGTAAACCTGCAATGGTGCATCGGAATCTAATACTGCTGTCCCAGGAAAGGCTCAAACCGCGAACTATTAGAAGAATTACTCCTCTTATAAATAAGTCGATATTTTGCCTTTTGTATTCAATATCGATGCAATTTCTGTGTTTCATCGGTGATTTGAAGGTCCAAGGGATACAGTAAACCTGCAATGGTGCATCCGAATCTAATACTGCTGTCCCAGGAAAAGCTCAAAGCACGAACTATTAGAAGAGTTACTCCTCTTGTAAATAAGTCGACATTTTGCCTTTTGTATTCAATATCGTTGCTATTTCTGTGTTTCATCCTTGATTTGAACGTCCAAGGGATACAGTAAACCTGCAATGGTGCATCGGAATCTAATACTGCTGTCCCAGGAAAAGCTCAAACACGAACTATTAGAAGGGTTACTCCTCTTGTAAATAAGTCGATATTTTGCCTTTTGTATTCAATATCGATGCAATTTCTGTGTTTCATCGTTGATTTGAAGGTCCAAGGGATACAGTAAACCTGCAATGGTGCATCGGAATCTAATACTGCTGTCCCAGGAAAGGCTAAAAGCACGAACTATTAGAAGAGTCACTCCTCTTGTAAATAAGTCGACATTTTGCCTTTTGTATTCAATATCTATGCAATTTCTGTGTTTCATCGGTGATTTGAAGGTCCAAGGGATACAGTAAACCTGCAATGGTGCATCGGAATGTAATACTGCTGTTCCAGGAGAGGCTAAAAGCACGAACTATTAGAAGAGTTACTCCTCTTGTAAAAAAGTCGACATTTTGCCTTTTGTATTCAATATCGATGCAATTTCTGTGTTTCATCGTTGATTTGAAGGTCCAAGGGATACAGTAAACCTGCAATGGTGCATCGGAATCTAATACTGCTGTTCCGATAGGGGCTGAAAGCACGAACTATTAGAAGAGTTACTCCTCCTGTAAATAAGTCGACATTTTGCCTTTTTTTTCAATATCAATGCAATTTCTGTGTTTCAGCGTTGATTTGAAGGTCCAAGGGATACAGTAAACCTGCAATGGTGCATCGGAATCTAATACTGCTGTCCCAGGAAAGGCTAAAAGCACGAACTATTAGAAGAGTTACTCCTCTTGTAAATAAGTCGACATTTTGCCTTTTGTATTCAATATCGATGCAATTTCTGTGTTTCATCGTTGATTTGGAGGTCCAAGGGATGCAGTAAACCTGCAATGGTGCATCGGAATCTAATACTGCTGTCCCAGAAAAGGCTAAAACACGAACTATTAGAAGAGTTACTCCTCTTGTAAGTAAGTGGACTTTTTGCCTTTTGTATTCAATAACTATGCAATTTCTGTGTTTCATCGGTGGTTTGAAGGTCCAAGGGATACAGTAAACCTGCAATGGTGCATCGGAATGTAATACTGCTGTTCCAGGAGAGCCTACAAGCACGAACTATTAGAAGAGTTACTCCTCTTGTAAATAAGTCGACATTTTGCCTTTTGTATTCAATATCGATGCAATTTCTGTGTTTCATCGTTGATTTGAAGGTCCAAGGGATACAGTAAACCTGCAATGGTGCATCGGAATCTAATACTGCTGTTCCGGGAGGGGCTAAAAGCACGAACTATTAGAAGAGTTACTCCTCTTGTAAATAAGTCGACATTTTGCCTTTTGTATTCAATATCGATGCAATTTCTGTGTTTCATCGTTGATTTGAAGGTCCAAGGGATACAGTAAACCTGCAATGGTGCATCGGAATCTAATACTGCTGTCACAGGAAAAGCTCAAAACACGAACTATTAGAAGAGTTACTCCTCTTGTAAATAAAACGACATTTTGCCTTTCGTATGCAATATCGATGCAATTTCTGTGTTTCATCGTTGATTTGAAGGTCCAAGGGATACAGTAAACCTGCAATGTTGCATCGGAATGTAATACTGCTGTCCCAGGAAAGGCTCAAAGCACGAACTATTAGAAGAATTACTCCTCTTATAAAAAAGTCGGTATTTTGCCTTTTGTATTCAATATCGATGCAATTTCTGTGTTTCATCGTTGATTTGAAGGTCCAAGGGATACAGTAAACCTGCAATGGTGCATCGGAATGTAATACTGCTGTTCCGGGAGGGGCTAAAAGCACGAACTATTAGAAGAGTTACCCCTCTTGTAAATAAGTCGAAATTTTGCCTTTTGTATTCAATATCGATGCAATTTCTGTGTTTCATCGTTGATTTGAAGGTCCAAGGGATACAGTAAACCTGCAATGGTGCATCGGAATGTAATACTGCTGTTCCGGGAGGTCCTAAAAGCACGAACTATTAGAAGAGTTACTCCTCTTGTAAATAAGTCGACATTTTGCCTTTTGTATTCAATATCGATGCAATTTCTGTGTTTCATCGTTGATTTGAAGGTCCAAGGGATACAGTAAACCTGCAATGGTGCATCGGAATCTAATACTGCTGTTCCGGGAGGGGCTAAAAGCACGAACTATTAGAAGAGTTACTCCTCTTGTAAATAAGTCGATATTTTGCCTTTTGTATTCAATATCTATGCAATTTCTGTGTTTCATCGTTGATTTGAAGGTCCAAGGGATACAGTAAACCTGCAATGGTGCATCGGAATGTAATACTGCTAATCCAGGAGAGGCTAAAAGCACGAACTATTAGAAGAGTTACTCCTCTTGTAAATAAGTCGACATTTTGCCTTTTGTATTCAATATCGATGCAATTTCTGTGTTTCATCGGTGATTTGAAAGTCTAAGGGATACAGTACACCTGCAATGGTGCATCGGAATCGAATACTGCTGTCCCAGGAAAGGCTCAAAACGCGAACTATTAGAAGAATTACTCCTCTTATAAATAAGTCGATATTTTGCCTTTTGTATTCAATATCGATGCAATTTCTGTGTTTCATCGGTGATTTGAAGGTCCAAGGGATACAGTAAACCTGCAATGGTGCATCGGAATCTAATACTGCTGTCCCAGGAAAAGCTCAAAGCACGAACTATTAGAAGAGTTACTCCTCTTGTAAATAAGTCGACATTTTGCCTTTTGTATTCAATATCGTTGCTATTTCTGTGTTTCATCCTTGATTTGAACGTCCAAGGGATACAGTAAACCTGCAATGGTGCATCGGAATCTAATACTGCTGTCCCAGGAAAAGCTCAAACACGAACTATTAGAAGGGTTACTCCTCTTGTAAATAAGTCGATATTTTGCCTTTTGTATTCAATATCGATGCAATTTCTGTGTTTCATCGTTGATTTGAAGGTCCAAGGGATACAGTAAACCTGCAATGGTGCATCGGAATCTAATACTGCTGTCCCAGGAAAGGCTAAAAGCACGAACTATTAGAAGAGTCACTCCTCTTGTAAATAAGTCGACATTTTGCCTTTTGTATTCAATATCTATGCAATTTCTGTGTTTCATCGGTGATTTGAAGGTCCAAGGGATACAGTAAACCTACAATGGTGCATCGGAATGTAATACTGCTGTTCCAGGAGAGGCTAAAAGCACGAACTATTAGAAGAGTTACTCCTCTTGTAAAAAAGTCGACATTTTGCCTTTTGTATTCAATATCGATGCAATTTCTGTGTTTCATCGTTGATTTGAAGGTCCAAGGGATACAGTAAACCTGCAATGGTGCATCGGAATCTAATACTGCTGTTCCCGGAGGGGCTGAAAGCACGAACTATTAGAAGAGTTACTCCTCCTGTAAATAAGTCGACATTTTGCCTTTTTTTTCAATATCAATGCAATTTCTGTGTTTCAGCGTTGATTTGAAGGTCCAAGGGATACAGTAAACCTGCAATGGTGCATCGGAATGTAATACTGCTAATCCAGGAGAGGCTAAAAGCACGAACTATTAGAAGAGTTACTCCTCTTGTAAATAAGTCGACATTTTGCCTTTTGTATTCAATATCGATGCAATTTCTGTGTTTCATCGTTGATTTGAAGGTCCAAGGGATGCAGTAAACCTGCAATGGTGCATCGGAATCTAATACTGCTGTCCCAGAAAATGCTAAAACACGAACTATTAGAAGAGTTACTCCTCTTGTAAGTAAGTGGACTTTTTGCCTTTTGTATTCAATATCTATGCAATTTCTGTGTTTCATCGGTGGTTTGAAGGTCCAAGGGATACAGTAAACCTGCAATGGTGCATCGGAATGTAATACTGCTGTTCCAGGAGAGCCTACAAGCACGAACTATTAGAAGAGTTACTCCTCTTGTAAATAAGTCGACATTTTGCCTTTTGTATTCAATATCGATGCAATTTCTGTGTTTCATCGTTGATTTGAAGGTCCAAGGGATACAGTAAACCTGCAATGGTGCATCGGAATCTAATACTGCTGTTCCGGGAGGGGCTAAAAGCACGAACTATTAGAAGAGTTACTCCTCTTGTAAATAAGTCGACATTTTGCCTTTTGTATTCAATATCGATGCAATTTCTGTGTTTCATCGTTGATTTGAAGGTCCAAGGGATACAGTAAACCTGCAATGGTGCATCGGAATCTAATACTGCTGTCACAGGAAAAGCTCAAAACACGAACTATTAGAAGAGTTATTCCTCTTGTAAATAAAACGACATTTTGCCTTTCGTATGCAATATCGATGCAATTTCTGTGTTTCATCGTTGATTTGAAGGTCCAAGGGATACAGTAAACCTGCAATGTTGCATCGGAATGTAATACTGCTGTCCCAGGAAAGGCTCAAAGCACGAACTATTAGAAGAATTACTCCTCTTATAAAAAAGTCGGTATTTTGCCTTTTGTATTCAATATCGATGCAATTTCTGTGTTTCATCGTTGATTTGAAGGTCCAAGGGATACAGTAAACCTGCAATGGTGCATCGGAATGTAATACTGCTGTTCCGGGAGGGGCTAAAAGCACGAACTATTAGAAGAGTTACCCCTCTTGTAAATAAGTCGACATTTTGCCTTTTTTTTCAATATCGATGCAATTTCTGTGTTTCATCGTCTTTTGAACGTCCAAGGGGTGCAGTAAACCTGCAATGGTTCTTCGGAATCTAATACTGCTGTCCCAGGAAAGGTTCAAAGCACGAACTATTAGAAGAGTTACTCCTCTTGTAAATAAGTCGAAATTTTGCCTTTTGTATTCAATATCGATGCAATTTCTGTGTTTCATCGTTGATTTGAAGGTCCAAGGGATACAGCAAACCTGCAATGGTGGATCGGAATGTAATACTGCTGTTCCGGGAGGTCCTAAAAGCACGAACTATTAGAAGAGTTACTCCTCTTGTAAATAAGTCGACATTTTGCCTTTTGTATTCAATATCGATGCAATTTCTGTGTTTCATCGTTGATTTGAAGGTCCAAGGGATACAGTAAACCTGCAATGGTGCATCGGAATCTAATACTGCTGTTCCGGGAGGGGCTAAAAGCACGAACTATTAGAAGAGTTACTCCTCTTGTAAATAAGTCGATATTTTGCATTTTGTATTCAATATCTATGCAATTTCTGTGTTTCATCGTTGATTTGAAGGTCCAAGGGATACAGTAAACCTGCAATGGTGCATCGGAATGTAATACTGCTAATCCAGGAGAGGCTAAAAGCACGAACTATTAGAAGAGTTACTCCTCTTGTAAATAAGTCGACATTTTGCCTTTTGTGTTCAATATCGATGCAATTTCTGTGTTTCATCGGTGATTTGAAAGTCTAAGGGATACAGTACACCTGCAATGGTGCATCGGAATCGAATACTGCTGTCCCAGGAAAGGCTCAAAACGCGAACTATTAGAAGAAGTACTCCTCTTATAAATAAGTCGATATTTTGCCTTTTGTATTCAATATCGATGCAATTTCTGTGTTTCATCGGTGATTTGAAGGTCCAAGGGATACAGTAAACCTGCAATGGTGCATCGGAATCTAATACTGCTGTCCCAGGAAAAGCTCAAAGCACGAACTATTAGAAGAGTTACTCCTCTTGTAAATAAGTCGACATTTTGCCTTTTTTATTCAATATCGTTGCTATTTCTGTGTTTCATCCTTGATTTGAACGTCCAAGGGATACAGTAAACCTGCAATGGTGCATCGGAATCTAATACTGCTGTCCCAGGAAAAGCTCAAACACGAACTATTAGAAGGGTTACTCCTCTTGTAAATAAGTCGATATTTTGCCTTTTGTATTCAATATCGATGCAATTTCTGTGTTTCATCGTTGAATTGAAGGTCCAAGGGATACAGTAAACCTGCAATGGTGCATCGGAATCTAATACTGCTGTCCCAGGAAAGGCTAAAAGCACGAACTATTAGAAGAGTCACTCCTCTTGTAAATAAGTCGACATTTTGCCTTTTGTATTCAATATCTATGCAATTTCTGTGTTTCATCGGTGATTTGAAGGTCCAAGGGATACAGTAAACCTGCAATGGTGCATCGGAATGTAATACTGCTGTTCCAGGAGAGGCTAAAAGCACGAACTATTAGAAGAGTTACTCCTCTTGTAAAAAAGTCGACATTTTGCCTTTTGTATTCAATATCGATGCAATTTCTGTGTTTCATCGTTGATTTGAAGGTCCAAGGGATACAGTAAACCTGCAATGGTGCATCGAAATCTAATACTGCTGTTCCGGGAGGGGCTGAAAGCACGAACTATTAGAAGAGTTACTCCTCCTGTAAATAAGTCGACATTTTGCCTTTTTTTTCAATATCAATGCAATTTCTGTGTTTCAGCGTTGATTTGAAGGTCCAAGGGATACAGTAAACCTGCAATGGTGCATCGGAATCTAATACTGCTGTCCCAGGAGAGGCTAAAAGCACGAACTATTAGAAGAGTTACTCCTCTTGTAAATAAGTCGACATTTTGCCTTTTGTATTCAATATCGATGCAATTTCTGTGTTTCATCGTTGATTTGAAGGTCCAAGGGATGCAGTAAACCTGCAATGGTGCATCGGAATCTAATACTGCTGTCCCAGAAAAGGCTAAAACACGAACTATTAGAAGAGTTACTCCTCTTGTAAGTAAGTGGACTTTTTGCCTTTTGTATTCAATATCTATGCAATTTCTGTGTTTCATCGGTGGTTTGAAGGTCCAAGGGATACAGTAAACCTGCAAAGGTGCATCGGAATGTAATACTGCTGTTCCAGGAGAGGCTACAAGCACGAACTATTAGAAGAGTTACTCCTCTTGTAAATAAGTCGACATTTTGCCTTTTGTATTCAATATCGATGCAATTTCTGTGTTTCATCGTTGATTTGAAGGTCCAAGGGATACAGTAAACCTGCAATGGTGCATCGGAATCTAATACTGCTGTCCCAGGAAAGCCTCAAAGCACGAACTATTAGAAGAGTTACTCCTCTTGTAAATAAGTCGATATTTTGCCTTTTGTATTCAATATCGATGCAATTTCTGTGTTTCATCGTTGATTTGAAGGTCCAAGGGATACAGTAAACCTGCAATGGTGCATCGGAATCTAATACTGCTGTCACAGGAAAAGCTCAAAACACGAACTATTAGAAGAGTTACTCCTCTTGTAAATAAGTCGACATTTTGCCTTTTGTATTCAATATCGATGCAATTTCTGTGTTTAATCGTTGATTTGAAGGTCCAAGGGATATAGTAATCCTGCAATGGTGCATCGGAATCTAATACTGCTGTCCCAGGAAAGCCTCAAAGCACGAACTATTAGAAGAGTTACTCCTCTTGTAAATAAGTCGACATTTTGCCTTTTGTATTCAATATCGATGCAATTTCTGTGTTTCATCGTTGATTTGAAGGTCTAAGGGATACAGTAAACCTGCAATGTTGCATCGGAATGTAATACTGCTGTCCCAGGAAAGGCTCAAAGCATGAACTATTAGAAGAATTACTCCTCTTATAAAAAAGTCGGTATTTTTCCTTTTGTATCAATATCGATGCAATTTCTGTGTTTCATCGTTGATTTGAAGGTCCAAGGGATACAGTAAACCTGCAATGGTGCATCGGAATGTAATACTGCTGTTCCGGGAGGGGCTAAAAGCACGAACTATTAGAAGAGTTACCCCTCTTGTAAATAAGTCGACATTTTGCCTTTTTTTTCAATATCGATGCAATTTCTGTGTTTCATCGTCTTTTGAAGGTCCAAGGGATACAGTAAACCTGCAATGGTGCATCGGAATCTGATACTGCTGTCCCAGGAAAGGTTCAAAGCACGAACTATTAGAAGAGTTACTCCTCTTGTAAATAAGTCGACATTTTGCCTTTTGTATTCAATATCGATGCAATTTCTGTGTTTCATCGTTGATTTGAAGGTCCAAGGGATACAGTAAACCTGCAATGGTGCATCGGAATCTAATAGTGCTGTCCCAGGAAAGGCTCAAAGCACGAACTATTAGAAGAATTACTCCTCTTATAAATAAGTCGATATTTTGCCTTTGGTATTCAATATGGATGCAATTTCTGTGTTTCATCGTTGATTTGAATGTCCAAGGGATACAGTAAACCTGCAATGGTGCATCGGAATCTAATACTGCTGTCCCAGGAAAGCCTCAAAGCACGAACTATTAGAAGAGTTACTCCTCTTGTAAATAAGTCGACATTTTGCCTTTTGTATTCAATATCGATGCAATTTCTGTGTTTCATCGGTGATTTGAAGGTCTGAGGGATACAGTACACCTGCAATGGTGCATCGTAATCTAATACTGCTGTCCCAGGAAAGGCTCAAAACGCGAACTATTAGAAGAATTACTCCTCTTATAAATAAGTCGATAATTTGCCTTTTGTATTCAATATCGATGCAATTTCTGTGTTTCATCGGTGATTTGAAGGTCCAAGGGATACAGTAAACCTGCAATGGTGCATCGGAATCTAATACTGCTGTCCCAGGAGAAGCTCAAAGCACGAACTATTAGAAGAGTTACTCCTCTTGTAAATAAGTCGACATTTTGCCTTTTGTATTCAATATCGTTGCTATTTCTGTGTTTCATCCTTGATTTGAACGTCCAAGGGATACAGTAAACCTGCAATGGTGCATCGGAATCTAATACTGCTGTCCCAGGAAAAGCTCAAACACGAACTATTAGAAGGGTTACCCCTCTTGTAAATAAGTCGATATTTTGACTTTTGTATTCAATATCGATGCAATTTCTGTGTTTCATCGTTGATTTGAAGGTCCAAGGGATACAGTAAACCTGCAATGGTGCATCGGAATCTAATACTGCTGTCCCAGGAAAGGCTAAAAGCACGAACTATTAGAAGAGTCACTCCTCTTGTAAATAAGTCGACATTTTGCCTTTTGTATTCAATATCTATGCAATTTCTGTGTTTCATCGGTGATTTGAAGGTCCAAGGGATACAGTAAACCTGCAATGGTGCATCGGAATGTAATACTGCTGTTCCAGGAGAGGCTAAAAGCACGAACTATTAGAAGAGTTACTCCTCTTGTAAAAAAGTCGACATTTTGCCTTTTGTATTCAATATCGATGCAATTTCTGTGTTTCATCGTTGATTTGAAGGTCCAAGGGATACAGTAAACCTGCAATGGTGCATCGGAATCTAATACTGCTGTTCTGGGAGGGGCTGAAATCACGAACTATTAGAAGAGTTACTCCTCCTGTAAATAAGTCGACATTTTGCCTTTTTTTCAATATCAATGCAATTTCTGTGTTTCAGCGTTGATTTGAAGGTCCAAGGGATACAGTAAACCTGCAATGGTGCATCGGAATCTAAAACTGCTGTCCCAGGAAAGGCTAAAAGCACGAACTATTATAAGAGTTACTCCTCTTGTAAATAAGTCGACATTTTGCCTTTTGTATTCAATATCGATGCAATTTCTGTGTTTCATCGTTGATTTGAAGGTCCAAGGGATGCAGTAAACCTGCAATGGTGCATCGGAATCTAATACTGCTGTCCCAGAAAAGGCTAAAACACGAACTATTAGAAGAGTTACTCCTCTTGTAAGTAAGTGGACTTTTTGCCTTTTGTATTCAATATCTATGCAATTTCTGTGTTTCATCGGTGGTTTGAAGGTCCAAGGGATACAGTAAACCTGCAATGGTGCATCGGAATGTAATACTGCTGTTCCAGGAGAGGCTACAAGCACGAACTATTAGAAGAGTTACTCCTCTTGTAAATAAGTCGACATTTTGCCTTTTGTATTCAATATCGATGCAATTTCTGTGTTTCATCGTTGATTTGAAGGTCCAAGGGATACAGTAAACCTGCAATGGTGCATCGGAATCTAATACTGCTGTTCCGGGAGGGGCTAAAAGCACGAACTATTAGAAGAGTTACTCCTCTTGTAAATAAGTCGATATTTTGCCTTTTGTATTCAATATCGATGCAATTTCTGTGTTTCATCGTTGATTTGAAGGTCCAAGGGATACAGTAAACCTGCAATGGTGCATCGGAATCTAATACTGCTGTCACAGGAAAAGCTCAAAACACGAACTATTAGAAGAGTTACTCCTCTTGTAAATAAGTCGACATTTTGCCTTTTGTATTCAATATCGATGCAATTTCTGTGTTTCATCGTTGATTTGAAGGTCCAAGGGATATAGTAAACCTGCAATGGTGCATCGGAATCTAATACTGCTGTCCCAGGAAAGCCTCAAAGCACGAACAATTAGAAGAGTTACTCCTCTTGTAAATAAGTCGACATTTTGCCTTTTGTATTCAATATCGATGCAATTTCTGTGTTTCATCGTTGATTTGAAGGTCCAAGGGATATAGTAAACCTGCAATGGTGCATCGGAATCTAATACTGCTGTCCCAGGAAAGGCTCAAAGCACGAACTATTAGAAGAATTACTCCTCTTATAAAAAAGTCGGTATTTTGCCTTTTGTATTCAATATCGATGCAATTTCTGTGTTTCATCGTTGATTTGAAGGTCCAAGGGATACAGTAAACCTGCAATGGTGCATCGGAATGTAATACTGCTGTTCCGGGAGGGGCTAAAAGCACGAACTATTAGAAGAGTTACCCCTCTTGTAAATAAGTCGACATTTTGCCTTTTTTTTCAATATCGATGCAATTTCTGTGTTTCATCGTCTTTTGAAGGTCCAAGGGATACAGTAAACCTGCAATGGTGCATCGGAATCTAATACTGCTGTCCCACGAAAGGTTCAAAGCACGAACTATTAGAAGAGTTACTCCTCTTGTAAATAAGTCGACATTTTGCCTTTTGTATTCAATATCGATGCAATTTCTGTGTTTCATCCTTGATTTGAAGGTCCAAGGGATACAGTAAACCTGCAATGGTGCATCGGAATCTAATACTGCTGTTCCAGGAAAAGCTCAAAACACGAACTATTAGAAGAGTTACTCCTCTTGTAATTAAGTCGACATTTTGCCTTTTGTATTCAATATCGATGCAATTTCTGTGTTTCATCGTTGATTTGAAGGTCCAAGGGATACAGTAAACCTGCAATGGTGCATTGGAAGTCAATACTGCTGTCCCAGGAAAGGCTCAAAGCACGAACTATTAGAAGAATTACTCCTCTTATAAATAAGTCGATATTTTGCCTTTTGTATTCAATATCGATGCAATTTCTGTGTTTCAGCGTTGATTTGAAGGTCCAAGGGATACAGTAAACCTGCAATGGTGCATCGGAATCTAATACTGCTGTCCCAGGAAAGGCTAAAACACGAACTATTAGAAAAGTTACTCCTCTTGTAAAGAAGTCGACATTTTGCCTTTTGTATTCAATATCTATGCAATTTCTGTGTTTCATCGGTGATTTGAAGGCCCACGGGATACAGTAAACGTGCAATGGTGCATCGGAATGTAATACTGCTGTTCCAGGAGAGGCTAGAATCACGAACTATTAGAAGAGTTACTCCTCTTGTAAATAAGTCGACATTTTGCCTTTTGTATTCAATATCGTTGCTATTTCTGTGTTTCATCCTTGATTTGAACGTCCAAGGGATACAGTAAACCTGCAATGGTGCATCGGAATCTAATACTGCTGTTCCGGGAGGGGCTGAAAGCACGAACTATTAGAAGAGTTACTCCTCCTGTAAATAAGTCGACATTTTGCCTTTTTTTTCAATGTCAATGCAATTTCTGTGTTTCGGCGTTGATTTGAAGGTACAAGGGATACAGTAAACCTGCAATGGTGCATCGGAATCTAATACTGCTGTCCCAGGAAAGGTTAAAAGCACGAACTATTAGAAGAGTTACTCCTCTTGTAAATAAGTCGACATTTTGCCTTTTGTATTCAATATCGATGCAATTTCTGTGTTTCATCGTTGATTTGAAGGTCCAAGGGATGCAGTAAACCTGCAATGGTGCATCGGAATCTAATACAGCTGTCCCAGAAAAGGCTAAAACACGAACTATTAGAAGAGTTACTCCTCTTGTAAGTAAGTGGACTTTTTGCCTTTTGTATTCAATATCTATGCAATTTCTGTGTTTCATCGGTGGTTTGAAGGTCCAAGGGATACAGTAAACCTGCAATGGTGCATCGGAATGTAATACTGCTGTTCCAGGAGAGGCTACAAGCACGAACTATTAGAAGAGTTACTCCTCTAGTAAATAAGTCGACATTTTGCCTTTTGTATTCAATATCGATGCAATTTCTGTGTTTCATCGTTGATTTGAAGGTCCAAGGGATACAGTAAACCTGCAATGGTGCATCGGAATCTAATACTGCTGTTCCGGGAGGGGCTAAAAGCACGAACTATTAGAAGAGTTACTCCTCTTGTAAATAAGTCGATATTTTGCCTTTTGTGTTCAATATCGATGCAATTTCTGTGTTTCATCGTTGATTTGAAGGTACAAGGGATACAGTAAACCTGCAATGGTGCATCGGAATCTAATACTGCTGTCACAGGAAAAGCTCAAAACACGAACTATTAGAAGAGTTACTCCTCTTGTAAATAAGTCGACATTTTGCCTTTTGTATTCAATATCGAAGCAATTTCTGTGTTTCATCGTTGATTTGAAGGTCCAAGGGATATAGTAAACGTGCAATGGTGCATCGGAATCTAATACTGCTGTCCCAGGAAAGCCTCAAAGCACGAACTATTAGAAGAGTTACTCCTCTTGTAAATAAGTCGACATTTTGCCTTTTGTATTCAATATCGATGCAATTTCTGTGTTTCATCGTTGATTTGAAGGTCTAAGGGATACAGTAAACCTGCAATGTTGCATCGGAATGTAATACTGCTGTCCCAGGAAAGGCTCAAAGCACGAACTATTAGAAGAATTACTCCTCTTATAAAAAAGTCGGTATTTTGCCTTTTGTATTCAATATCGATGCAATTTCTGTGTTTCATCGTTGATTTGAAGGTCCAAGGGATACAGTAAACCTGCAATGGTGCATCGGAATGTAATACTGCTGTTCCGGGAGGGGCTAAAAGCACGAACTATTAGAGGAGTTACCCCTCTTGTAAATAAGTCGACATTTTGCCTTTTTTTTCAATATCGATGCAATTTCTGTGTTTCATCGTCTTTTGAAGGTCCAAGGGATACAGTAAACCTGCAATGGTGCATCGGAATCTAATACTGCTGTCCCAGGAAAGGTTCAAAGCACGAACTATTAGAAGAGTTACTCCTCTTGTAAATAAGTCGACATTTTGCCTTTTGTATTCAATATCGATGCAATTTCTGTGTTTCATCCTTGATTTGAAGGTCCAAGGGATACAGTAAACCTGCAATGGTGCATCGGAATCTAATACTGCTGTCCCAGGAAAAGCTCAAAACACGAACTATTGGAAGAGTTACTCCTCTTGTAAATAAGTCGACATTTTGCCTTTTGTATTCAATATCGTTGCTATTTCTGTGTTTCATCCTTGATTTGAACGTCCAAGGGATACAGTAAACCTGCAATGGTGCATCGGAATCTAATACTGCTGTTCCGGGAGGGGCTGAAAGCACGAACTATTAGAAGAGTTACTCCTCCTGTAAATAAGTCGACATTTTGCCTTTTTTTTCAATATCAATGCAATTTCTGTGTTTCGGCGTTGATTTGAAGGTCCAAGGGATACAGTAAACCTGCAATGGTGCATCGGAATCTAATACTGCTGTCCCAGGAAAGGTTAAAAGCACGAACTATTAGAAGAGTTACTCCTCTTGTAAATAAGTCGACATTTTGCCTTTTGTATTCAATATCGATGCAATTTCTGTGTTTCATCGTTGATTTGAAGGTCCAAGGGATGCAGTAAACCTGCAATGGTGCATCGGAATCTAATACAGCTGTCCCAGAAAAGGCTAAAACACGAACTATTAGAAGAGTTACTCCTCTTGTAAGTAAGTGGACTTTTTGCCTTTTGTATTCAATATCTATGCAATTTCTGTGTTTCATCGGTGGTTTGAAGGTCCAAGGGATACAGTAAACCTGCAATGGTGCATCGGAATGTAATACTGCTGTTCCAGGAGAGGCTACAAGCACGAACTATTAGAAGAGTTACTCCTCTTGTAAATAAGTCGACATTTTTCCTTTTGTATTCAATATCGATGCAATTTCTGTGTTTCATCGTTGATTTGAAGGTCCAAGGGATACAGTAAACTTGCAATGGTGCATCGGAATCTAATACTGCTGTTCCGGGAGGGGCTAAAAGCACGAACTATTAGAAGAGTTACTCCTCTTGTAAATAAGTCGATATTTTGCCTTTTGTATTCAATATCGATGCAATTTCTGTGTTTCATCGTTGATTTGAAGGTCCAAGGGATACAGTAAACCTGCAATGGTGCATCGGAATCTAATACTGCTGTCACAGGAAAAGCTCAAAACACGAACTATTAGAAGAGTTACTCCTCTTGTAAATAAGTCGACATTTTGCCTTTTGTATTCAATATCGAAGCAATTTCTGTGTTTCATCGTTGATTTGAAGGTCCAAGGGATATAGTAAACCTGCAATGGTGCATCGGAATCTAATACTGCTGTCCCAGGAAAGCCTCAAAGCACGAACTATTAGAAGAGTTACTCCTCTTGTAAATAAGTCGACATTTTGCCTTTTGTATTCAATATCGATGCAATTTCTGTGTTTCATCGTTGATTTGAAGGTCTAAGGGATACAGTAAACCTGGAATGTTGCATCGGAATGTAATACTGCTGTCCCAGGAAAGGCTCAAAGCACGAACTATTAGAAGAATTACTCCTCTTATAAAAAAGTCGGTATTTTGCCTTTTGTATTCAATATCGATGCAATTTCTGTGTTTCATCGTTGATTTGAAGGTCCAAGGGATACAGTAAACCTGCAATGGTGCATCGGAATGTAATACTGCTGTTCCGGGAGGGGCTAAAAGCACGAACTATTAGAGGAGTTACCCCTCTTGTAAATAAGTCGACATTTTGCCTTTTTTTTCAATATCGATGCAATTTCTGTGTTTCATCGTCTTTTGAAGGTCCAAGGGATACAGTAAACCTGCAATGGTGCATCGGAATCTAATACTGCTGTCCCAGGAAAGGTTCAAAGCACGAACTATTAGAAGAGTTACTCCTCTTGTAAATAAGTCGACATTTTGCCTTTTGTATTCAATATCGATGCAATTTCTGTGTTTCATCCTTGATTTGAAGGTCCAAGGGATACAGTAAACCTGCAATGGTGCATCGGAATCTAATACTGCTGTCCCAGGAAAAGCTCAAAACACGAACTATTAGAAGAGTTACTCCTCTTGTAATTAAGTCGACATTTTGCCTTTTGTATTCAATATCGATGCAATTTCTGTGTTTCAGCGTTGATTTGAAGGTCCAAGGGATACAGTAAACCTGCAATGGTGCATCGGAATCTAATACTGCTGTCCCAGGAAAGGCTAAAACACGAACTATTAGAAAAGTTACTCCTCTTGTAAAGAAGTCGATATTTTGCCTTTTGTATTCAATATCTATGCAATTTCTGTGTTTCATCGGTGATTTGAAGGCCCACGGGATACAGTAAACGTGCAATGGTGCATCGGAATGTAATACTGCTGTTCCAGGAGAGGCTAGAATCACGAACTATTAAAAGAGTTACTCCTCTTGTAAATAAGTCGACATTTTGCCTTTTGTATTCAATATCGATGCAATTTCTGTGTTTCATCGTTGATCTGAAGGTCCAAGGGATACAGTAAACCTGCAATGGTGCATCGGAATGTAATACTGCTGTTCCGGGAGGGGCTAAAAGCACGAACTATTAGAAGAGTTACTCCTCTTGTAAATAAGTCGACATTTTGCCTTTTGTATTCAATATCGATGCAATTTCTGTGTTTCATCCTTGATTTGAAGGTCCAAATGATACAGTAAACCTGCAATGGTGCATCGGAATCTAATACTGCTGTCCCAGGAAAAGCTCAAAGCACAAACTATTAGAAGAGTTACTCCTCTTGTAAATAAGTCGATATTTTGCCTTTGGTATTCAATATGGACGCAATTTCTGTGTTTCATCGTTGATTTGAATGTCCAAGGGATACAGTAAACCTGCAATGGTGCATCGGAATCTAATACTGCTGTCCCAGGAAAGCCTCAAAGTACGAACTATTAGAAGAGTTACTCCTCTTGTAAATAAGTCGACATTTTGCCTTTTGTATTCAATATCGATGCAATTTCTGTGTTTCATCGGTGATTTGAAGGTCCAAGGGATACAGTAAACCTGCAATGGTGCATCGGAATCTAATACTGCTGTCCCAGGAAAGGCTAAAATCACGAACTATTAGAAGAATTACTCCTCTTATAAAAAAGTCGGTATTTTGCCTTTTGTATTCAATATCGATGCAATTTCTGTGTTTCATCGTTGATTTGAAGGTCCAAGGGATACAGTAAACCTGCAATGGTGCATCGGAATGTAATACTGCTGTTCCGGGAGGGGCTAAAAGCACGAACTATTAGAGGAGTTACCCCTCTTGTAAATAAGTCGACATTTTGCCTTTTGTATTCAATATCGATGCAATTTCTGTGTTTCATCGTTGATTTGAAGGTCCAAGGGATGCAGTAAAACCTGCAATGGTGCATCGGAATCTAATACTGCTGTCCCAGAAAAGGCTTAAGCACGAACTATTAGAAGAGTTACTTCTCTTGTAAGTAAGTGGACTTTTTCCCTTTTGTATTCAATATCTATGCAATTTCTCTGTTTCATCGGTGGTTTGAAGGTCCAAGGGATACAGTAAACCTGCAATGGTGCATCGGAATGTAATACTGCTGTTCCAGGAGAGGCTACAAGCACGAACTATTAGAAGAGTTACTCCTCTTGTAAATAAGTCGACATTTTGCCTTTTGTATTCAATATCGATGCAATTTCTGTGTTTCATCGGTGATTTGAAGGTCCAAGGGATACAGTAAACCTGCAATGGTGCTTCGGAATGTAATACTGCTGTTCCAGGAGAGGCTAAAAGCACGAACTATTAGAAGAGTTACTCCTCTTGTAAAAAAGTCGACATTTTGCCTTTTGTATTCAATATCGATGCAATTTCTGTGTTTCATCGTTGATTTGAAGGTCCAAGGGATACAGTAAACCTGCAATGGTGCATCGGAATCTAATACTGCTGTTCCGGGAGGGGCTGAAAGCACGAACTATTAGAAGAGTTACTCCTCCTGTAAATAAGTCGACATTTTGCCTTTTTTTTCAATATCAATGCAATTTCTGTGTTTCAGCGTTGATTTGAAGGTCCAAGGGATACAGTAAACCTGCAATGGTGCATCGGAATCTAATACTGCTGTCCCAGGAAAGGCTAAAAGCACGAACTATTAGAAGAGTTACTCCTCTTGTAAATAAGTCGACATTTTGCCTTTTGTATTCAATATCGATGCAATTTCTGTGTTTCATCGTTGATTTGAAGGTCCAAGGGATGCAGTAAAACCTGCAATGGTGCATCGGAATCTAATACTGCTGTCCCAGAAAAGGCTTAAGCACGAACTATTAGAAGAGTTACTTCTCTTGTAAGTAAGTGGACTTTTTCCCTTTTGTATTCAATATCTATGCAATTTCTCTGTTTCATCGGTGGTTTGAAGGTCCAAGGGATACAGTAAACCTGCAATGGTGCATCGGAATGTAATACTGCTGTTCCAGAAGAGGCTACAAGCACGAACTATTAGAAGAGTTACTCCTCTTGTAAATAAGTCGACATTTTGCCTTTTGTATTCAATATCAATGCAATTTCTGTGTTTCATCGTTGATTTGAAGGTCCAAGGGATACAGTAAACCTGCAATGGTGCATCGGAATCTAATACTGCTGTTCCGGGAGGGGCTAAAAGCACGAACTATTAGAAGAGTTACTCCTCTTGTAAATAAGTCGATATTTTGCCTTTTGTATTCAATATCGATGCAATTTCTGTGTTTCATCGTTGATTTGAAGGTCCAAGGGATACAGTAAACCTGCAATGGTGCATCGGAATCTAATACTGCTGTCACAGGAAAAGCTCAAAACACGAACTATTAGAAGAGTTACTCCTCTTGTAAATAAGTCGACATTTTGCATTTTGTATTCAATATCGATGCAATTTCTGTGTTTCATCGTTGATTTGAAGTTCCAAGGGATACAGTAAACCTGCAATGTTGCATCGGAATGTAATACTGCTGTCCCAGGAAAGGCTCAAAGCACGAACTTTTAGAAGAATTACTCCTCTTATAAAAAAGTCGGTATTTTGCCTTTTGTATTCAATATCGATGCAATTTCTGTGTTTCATCGTTGATTTGAAGGTCCAAGGGATACAGTAAACCTGCAATGGTGCATCGGAATGTAATACTGCTGTTCCGGGAGGGGCTAAAAGCACGAACTATTAGAGGAGTTACCCCTCTTGTAAATAAGTCGACATTTTGCCTTTTGTATTCAATATCGATGCAATTTCTGTGTTTCATCGTTGATTTGAAGGTCCAAGGGATGCAGTAAAACCTGCAATGGTGCATCGGAATCTAATACTGCTGTCCCAGAAAAGGCTTAAGCACGAACTATTAGAAGAGTTGCTTCTCTTGTAAGTAAGTGGACTTTTTCCCTTTTGTATTCAATATCTATGCAATTTCTCTGTTTCATCGGTGGTTTGAAGGTCCAAGGGATACAGTAAACCTGCAATGGTGCATCGGAATGTAATACTGCTGTTCCAGGAGAGGCTACAAGCACGAACTATTAGAAGAGTTACTCCTCTTGTAAATAAGTCGACATTTTGCCTTTTGTATTCAATATCGATGCAATTTATGTGTTTCATCGGTGATTTGAAGGTCCAAGGGATACAGTAAACCTGCAATGGTGCTTCGGAATGTAATACTGCTGTTCCAGGAGAGGCTAAAAGCACGAACTATTAGAAGAGTTACTCCTCTTGTAAAAAAGTCGACATTTTGCCTTTTGTATTCAATATCGATGCAATTTCTGTGTTTCATCGTTGATTTGAAGGTCCAAGGGATACAGTAAACCTGCAATGGTGCATCGGAATCTAATACTGCTGTTCCGGGAGGGGCTGAAAGCACGAACTATTAGAAGAGTTACTCCTCCTGTAAATAAGTCGACATTTTGCCTTTTTTTTCAATATCAATGCAATTTCTGTGTTTCAGCGTTGATTTGAAGGTCCAAGGGATACAGTAAACCTGCAATGGTGCATCGGAATCTAATACTGCTGTCCCAGGAAAGGCTAAAAGCACGAACTATTAGAAGAGTTACTCCTCTTGTAAATAAGTCGACATTTTGCCTTTTGTATTCAATATCGATGCAATTTCTGTGTTTCATCGTTGATTTGAAGGTCCAAGGGATGCAGTAAAACCTGCAATGGTGCATCGGAATCTAATACTGCTGTCCCAGAAAAGGCTTAAGCACGAACTATTAGAAGAGTTACTTCTCTTGTAAGTAAGTGGACTTTTTCCCTTTTGTATTCAATATCTATGCAATTTCTCTGTTTCATCGGTGGTTTGAAGGTCCAAGGGATACAGTAAACCTGCAATGGTGCATCGGAATGTAATACTGCTGTTCCAGAAGAGGCTACAAGCACGAACTATTAGAAGAGTTACTCCTCTTGTAAATAAGTCGACATTTTGCCTTTTGTATTCAATATCGATGCAATTTCTGTGTTTCATCGTTGATTTGAAGGTCCAAGGGATACAGTAAACCTGCAATGGTGCATCGGAATCTAATACTGCTGTTCCGGGAGGGGCTAAAAGCACGAACTATTAGAAGAGTTACTCCTCTTGTAAATAAGTCGATATTTTGCCTTTTGTATTCAATATCGATGCAATTTCTGTGTTTCATCGTTGATTTGAAGGTCCAAGGGATACAGTAAACCTGCAATGGTGCATCGGAATCTAATACTGCTGTCACAGGAAAAGCTCAAAACACGAACTATTAGAAGAGTTACTCCTCTTGTAAATAAGTCGACATTTTGCCTTTTGTATTCAATATCGATGCAATTTCTGTGTTTCATCGTTGATTTGAAGTTCCAAGGGATACAGTAAACCTGCAATGTTGCATCGGAATGTAATACTGCTGTCCCAGGAAAGGCTCAAAGCACGAACTTTTAGAAGAATTACTCCTCTTATAAAAAAGTCGGTATTTTGCCTTTTGTATTCAATATCGATGCAATTTCTGTGTTTCATCGTTGATTTGAAGGTCCAAGGGATACAGTAAACCTGTAATGGTGCATCGGAATGTAATACTGCTGTTCCGAAAGGGGCTAAAAGCACGAACTATTAGAAGAGTTACTCCTCTTGTAAATAAGTCGACATTTTGCCTTTTTTTCTATATCGATGCAATTTCTGTGTTTCATCGTCTTTTGAAGGTCCAAGGGATACAGTAAACCTGCAATGGTGCATCGGAATCTAATACTGCTGTCCCAGGAAAGGTTCAAAGCACGAACTATTAGAAGAGTTACTCCTCTTGTAAATAAGTCGACATTTTGCCTTTTGTATTCAATATCGATGCAATTTCTGTGTTTCATCCTTGATTTGAAGGTCCAAGGGATACAGTAAACCTGCAATGGTGCATCGGAATCTAATACTGCTGTCCCAGGAAAAGCTCAAAACACGAACTATTAGAAGAGTTACTCCTCTTGTAATTAAGTCGACATTTTGCCTTTTGTATTCAATATCGATGCAATTTCTGTGTTTCATCGTTGATTTGAAGGTCCAAGGGATACAGTAAACCTGCAATGGTGCATCGGAATCTAAGACTGCTGTCCCAGGAAAGGCTCAAAGCACGAACTATCAGAAGAATTACTCCTCTTATAAATAAGTCGATATTTTGCCTTTTGTATTCAATATCGATGCAATTTCTGTGTTTCAGCGTTGATTTGAAGGTCCAAGGGATGCAGTAAAACCTGCAATGGTGCATCGGAATCTAATACTGCTGTCCCAGAAAAGGCTTAAGCACGAACTATTAGAAGAGTTACTTCTCTTGTAAGTAAGTGGACTTTTTCCCTTTTGTATTCAATATCGATGCAATTTCTCTGTTTCATCGGTGGTTTGAAGGTACAAGGGATACAGTAAACCTGCAATGGTGCATCGGAATGTAATACTGCTGTTCCAGGAGAGGCTACAAGCACGAACTATTAGAAGAGTTACTCCTCTTGTAAATAAGTCGACATTTTGCCTTTTGTATTCAATATCGATGCAATTTCTGTGTTTCATCGTTGATTTGAAGGTCCAAGGGATACAGTAAACCTGCAATGGTGCATCGGAATCTAATACTGCTGTTCCGGGAGGGGCTAAAACCACGAACTATTAGAAGAGTTACTCCTCTTGTAAATAAGTCGATACTTTGCCTTTTGTATTCAATATCGATGCAATTTCTGTGTTTCATCGTTGATTTGAAGGTCCAAGGGATACAGTAAACCTGCAATGGTACATCGGAATCTAATACTGCTGTCACAGGAAAAGCTCAAAACACGAACTATTAGAAGAGTTACTCCTCTTGTAATTAAGTCGACATTTTGCCTTTTGTATTCAATATATATGCAATTTCTGTGTTTCATCGGTGATTTGAAGGTCCAAGGGATACAGTAAACCTGCAATGGTGCTTCGGAATGTAATACTGCTGTTCCAGGAGAGGCTAAAAGCACGAACTATTAGAAGAGTTACTCCTCTTGTAAAAAAGTCGACATTTTGCCTTTTGTATTCAATATCGATGCAATTTCTGTGTTTCATCGTTGATTTGAAGGACCAAGGGATACAGTAAACCTGCAATGGTGCATCGGAATCTAATACTGCTGTTCCGGGAGGGGCTGAAAGCACGAACTATTAGAAGAGTTACTCCTCCTGTAAATAAGTCGACATTTTGCCTTTTTTTTCAATATCAATGCAATTTCTGTGTTTCAGCGTTGATTTGAAGGTCCAAGGGATACAGTAAACCTGCAATGGTGCATCGGAATCTAATACTGCTGTCCCAGGAAAGGCTAAAAGCACGAACTATTAGAAGAGTTACTCCTCTTGTAAATAAGTCGACATTTTGCCTTTTGTATTCAATATCGATGCAATTTCTGTGTTTCATCGTTGATTTGAAGGTCCAAGGGATGCAGTAAAACCTGCAATGGTGCATCGGAATCTAATACTGCTGTCCCAGAAAAGGCTTAAGCACGAACTATTAGAAGAGTTACTTCTCTTGTAAGTAAGTGGACTTTTTCCCTTTTGTATTCAATATCTATGCAATTTCTCTGTTTCATCGGTGGTTTGAAGGTCCAAGGGATACAGTAAACCTGCAATGGTGCATCGGAATGTAATACTGCTGTTCCAGAAGAGGCTACAAGCACGAACTATTAGAAGAGTTACTCCTCTTGTAAATAAGTCGACATTTTGCCTTTTGTATTCAATATCGATGCAATTTCTGTGTTTCATCGTTGATTTGAAGGTCCAAGGGATACAGTAAACCTGCAATGGTGCATCGGAATCTAATACTGCTGTTCCGGGAGGGGCTAAAAGCACGAACTATTAGAAGAGTTACTCCTCTTGTAAATAAGTCGATATTTTGCCTTTTGTATTCAATATCGATGCAATTTCTGTGTTTCATCGTTGATTTGAAGGTCCAAGGGATACAGTAAACCTGCAATGGTGCATCGGAATCTAATACTGCTGTCACAGGAAAAGCTCAAAACACGAACTATTAGAAGAGTTACTCCTCTTGTAAATAAGTCGACATTTTGCCTTTTGTATTCAATATCGATGCAATTTCTGTGTTTCATCGTTGATTTGAAGTTCCAAGGGATACAGTAAACCTGCAATGGTGCATCGGAATCTAATACTGCTGTCCCAGGAAAGCCTCAAAGCACGAACTATTAGAAGAGTTACTCCTCTTGTAAATAAGTCGACATTTTGCCTTTTGTATTCAATATCGATGCAATTTCTGTGTTTCATCGTTGATTTGAAGTTCCAAGGGATACAGTAAACCTGCAATGTTGCATCGGAATGTAATACTGCTGTCCCAGGAAAGGCTCAAAGCACGAACTTTTAGAAGAATTACTCCTCTTATAAAAAAGTCGGTATTTTGCCTTTTGTATTCAATATCGATGCAATTTCTGTGTTTCATCGTTGATTTGAAGGTCCAAGGGATACAGTAAACCTGCAATGGTGCATCGGAATGTAATACTGCTGTTCCAGGAGGGGCTAAAAGCACGAACTATTAGAAGAGTTACTCCTCTTGTAAATAAGTCGACATTTTGCCTTTTTTTCTATATCGATGCAATTTCTGTGTTTCATCGTTGATTTGAAGGTCCAAGGGATACAGTAAACCTGCAATAGTGCTTCGAAATCTAATACTGCTGTCACAGGAAAAGCTCAAAACACGAACTATTAGAAGAGTTACTCCACTTGTAAATAAGTCGACATTTTGTCTTTTGTATTCAATATCGATGCAATTTCTGTGTTTCATCGTTGATTTGAAGGTCCAAGGGATATAGTAAACCTACAATGGTGCATCAGAATCTAATACTGCTGTTCCAGGAGAGGCTAAAAGCATGAACTATTAGAAGAGTTACTCCTCTTGTAAATAAGTCGACATTTTGCCTTTTGTATTCAATATCGATGCAATTTCTGTGTTTCATCGGTGATTTGAAGGTCCAAGGGATACAGTAAACCTGCAATGGTGCATCGGAATCTAATACTGCTGTCCCAGGAAAAGCTCAAAGCACAAACTATTAGAAGAGTTACTCCTCTTGTAAATAAGTCGATATTTTGCCTTTGGTATTCAATATGGATGCAATTTCTGTGTTTCATCGTTGATTTGAATGTCCAAGGGATACAGTAAACCTGCAATGGTGCATCGGAATCTAATACTGCTGTCCCAGGAAAGCCTCAAAGCACGAACTATTAGAAGAGTTACTCCTCTTGTAAATAAGTCGACATTTTGCCTTTTGTATTCAATATCGATGCAATTTCTGTGTTTCATCGGTGATTTGAAGGTCTAAGGGATACAGTACACCTGCAATGGTGCATCGGAATCTAATACTGCTGTCCCAGGAAAGGCTCAAAACACGAACTATTAGAAGAATTACTCCACTTATAAGTAAGTCGATATTTTGCCTTTTGTATTCAATATCGATGCAATTTCTGTGTTTCATCGGTGATTTGAAGGTCCAAGGGATACAGTAAACCTGCAATGGTGCATCGGAATCTAATACTGCTGTCCCAGGAAAGCCTCAAAGTACGAACTATTAGAAGAGTTACTCCTCTTGTAAATAAGTCGACATTTTGCCTTTTGTATTCAATATCGATGCAATTTCTGTGTTTCATCGTTGATTTGAAGGTCCAGGGGATACAGTAAACCTGCAATGGTGCATCGGAATCTAATACTGCTGTCCCAGGAAAGGCTAAAAGCACGAACTATTAGAAGAGTTACTCCTCTTGTAATTAAGTCGACATTTTGCCTTTTGTATTCAATATCGATGCAATTTCTGTGTTTCATCGTTGATTTGAAGGTCCAAGGGATACAGTAAACCTGCAATGGTGCATCGGAATCTAATACTGCTGTCCCAGGAAAGGCTCAAAGCACGAACTATCAGAAGAATTACTCCTCTTATAAATAAGTCGATATTTTGCCTTTTGTATTCAATATCGATGCAATTTCTGTGTTTCAGCCTTGATTTGAAGGTCCAAGGGATACAGTAAACCTGCAATGGTGCATCGGAATCTAATACTGCTGTCCCAGGAAAGGCTAAAACACGAACTATTAGAAGAGTTACTCCTCTTGTAAATAAGTCGACATTTTGCCTTTTGTATTCACTATCTATGCAATTTCTGTGTTTCATCGGTGATTTGAATGCCCAAGGGATACAGTAAACCTGCAATGGTGCATCGGAATGTAATACTGCTGTTCCAGGAGAGGCTAGAATCACGAACTATTAGAAGAGTTACTCCTCTTGTAAATAAGTCGACATTTTGCCTTTTGTATTCAATATCGATGCAATTTCTGTGTTTCATCGTTGATCTGAAGGTCCAAGGGATACAGTAAACCTGCAATGGTGCATCGGAATGTAATACTGCTGTTCCGGGAAGGGCTAAAAGCACGAACTATTAGAAGAGTTACTCCTCTTGTAAATAAGTCGATATTTTGCCTTTTGTATTCAATATCGATGCAATTTCTGTGTTTCATCGTTGATTTGAAGGTCCAAGGGATACAGTAAACCTGCAATAGTGCTTCGAAATCTAATACTGCTGTCACAGGAAAAGCTCAAAACACGAACTATTAGAAGAGTTACTCCACTTGTAAATAAGTCGACATTTTGTCTTTTGTATTCAATATCGATGCAATTTCTGTGTTTCATCGTTGATTTGAAGGTCCAAGGGATGTAGTAAACCTACAATGGTGCATCAGAATCTAATACTGCTGTTCCAGGAGAGGCTAAAAGCATGAACTATTAGAAGAGTTACTCCTCTTGTAAATAAGTCGACATTTTGCCTTTTGTATTCAATATCGATGCAATTTCTGTGTTTCATCGGTGATTTGAAGGTCCAAGGGATACAGTAAACCTGCAATGGTGCATCGGAATCTAATACTGCTGTCCCAGGAAAAGCTCAAAGCACAAACTATTAGAAGAGTTACTCCTCTTGTAAATAAGTCGATATTTTGCCTTTGGTATTCAATATGGATGCAATTTCTGTGTTTCATCGTTGATTTGAATGTCCAAGGGATACAGTAAACCTGCAATGGTGCGTCGGAATCTAATACTGCTGTCCCAGGAAAGCCTCAAAGCACGAACTATTAGAAGAGTTACTCCTCTTGTAAATAAGTCGACATTTTGCCTTTTGTATTCAATATCGATGCAATTTCTGTGTTTCATCGGTGATTTGAAGGTCTAAGGGATACAGTACACCTGCAATGGTGCATCGGAATCTAATACTGCTGTCCCAGGAAAGGCTCAAAACACGAACTATTAGAAGAATTACTCCACTTATAAGTAAGTCGATATTTTGCCTTTTGTATTCAATATCGATGCAATTTCTGTGTTTCATCGGTGATTTGAAGGTCCAAGGGATACAGTAAACCTGCAATGGTGCATCGGAATCTAATACTGCTGTCCCAGGAAAGCCTCAAAGTACGAACTATTAGAAGAGTTACTCCTCTTGTAAATAAGTCGACATTTTGCCTTTTGTATTCAATATCGATGCAATTTCTGTGTTTCATCGTTGATTTGAAGGTCCAGGGGATACAGTAAACCTGCAATGGTGCATCGGAATCTAATACTGCTGTCCCAGGAAAGGCTAAAAGCACGAACTATTAGAAGAGTTACTCCTCTTGTAAATAAGTCGACATTTTGCCTTTTGTATTCAATATCGATGCAATTTCTGTGTTTCATCGTTGATTTGAAGGTCCAAGGGATGCAGTAAAACCTGCAATGGTGCATCGGAATCTAATACTGCTGTCCCAGAAAAGGCTTAAGCACGAACTATTAGAAGAGTTACTTCTCTTGTAAGTAAGTGGACTTTTTCCCTTTTGTATTCAATATCTATGCAATTTCTCTGTTTCATCGGTGGTTTGAAGGTCCAAGGGATACAGTAAACCTGCAATGGTGCATCGGAATGTAATACTGCTGTTCCAGGAGAGGCTACAAGCACGAACTATTAGAAGAGTTACTCCTCTTGTAAATAAGTCGACATTTTGCCTTTTGTATTCAATATCGATGCAATTTCTGTGTTTCATCGTTGATTTGAAGGTCCAAGGGATACAGTAAACCTGCAATGGTGCATCGGAATCTAATACTGCTGTTCCGGGAGGGGCTAAAACCACGAACTATTAGAAGAGTTACTCCTCTTGTAAATAAGTCGATACTTTGCCTTTTGTATTCAATATCGATGCAATTTCTGTGTTTCATCGTTGATTTGAAGGTCCAAGGGATACAGTAAACCTGCAATGGTACATCGGAATCTAATACTGCTGTCACAGGAAAAGCTCAAAACACGAACTATTAGAAGAGTTACTCCTCTTGTAATTAAGTCGACATTTTGCCTTTTGTATTCAATATCTATGCAATTTCTGTGTTTCATCGGTGATTTGAAGGTCCAAGGGATACAGTAAACCTGCAATGGTGCTTCGGAATGTAATACTGCTGTTCCAGGAGAGGCTAAAAGCACGAACTATTAGAAGAGTTACTCCTCTTGTAAAAAAGTCGACATTTTGCCTTTTGTATTCAATATCGATGCAATTTCTGTGTTTCATCGTTGATTTGAAGGTCCAAGGGATACAGTAAACCTGCAATGGTGCATCGGAATCTAATACTGCTGTTCCGGGAGGAGCTGAAAGCACGAACTATTAGAAGAGTTACTCCTCCTGTAAATAAGTCGACATTTTGCCTTTTTTTTCAATATCAATGCAATTTCTGTGTTTCAGCGTTGATTTGAAGGTCCAAGGGATACAGTAAACCTGCAATGGTGCATCGGAATCTAATACTGCTGTCCCAGGAAAGGCTAAAAGCACGAACTATTAGAAGAGTTACTCCTCTTGTAAATAAGTCGATATTTTGCCTTTTGTATTCAATATCGATGCAATTTCTGTGTTTCATAGTTGATTTGAAGGTCCAAGGGATGCAGTAAAACCTGCAATGGTGCATCGGAATCTAATACTGCTGTCCCAGAAAAGGCTTAAGCACGAACTATTAGAAGAGTTACTTCTCTTGTAAGTAAGTGGACTTTTTCCCTTTTGTATTCCATATCTATGCAATTTCTCTGTTTCATCGGTGGTTTGAAGGTCCAAGGGATACAGTAAACCTGCAATGGTGCATCGGAATGTAATACTGCTGTTCCAGAAGAGGCTACAAGCACGAACTATTAGAAGAGTTACTCCTCTTGTAAATAAGTCGACATTTTGCCTTTTGTATTCAATATCGATGCAATTTCTGTGTTTCATCGTTGATTTGAAGGTCCAAGGGATACAGTAAACCTGCAATGGTGCATCAGAATGTAATACTGCTGTTCCGGGAGGGGCTAAAAGCACGAACTATTAGAAGAGTTACTCCTCTTGTAAATAAGTCGATACTTTGCCTTTTGTATTCAATATCGATGCAATTTCTGTGTTTCATCGTTGATTTGAAGGTCCAAGGGATACAGTAAACCTGCAATGGTGCATCGGAATCTAATACTGCTGTCACAGGAAAAGCTCAAAACACGAACTATTAGAAGAGTTACTCCTCTTGTAAATAAGTCGACATTTTGCCTTTTGTATTCAATATCGATGCAATTTCTGTGTTTCATCGTTGATTTGAAGGTCCAAGGGATATAGTAAACCTGCAATGGTGCATCGGAATCTAATACTGCTGTCCCAGGAAAGGCTCAAAGCACGAACTATTAGAAGAGTTACTCCTCTTGTAAATAAGTCGACATTTTGCCTTTTGTATTCAATATCGATGCAATTTCTGTGTTTCATCGTTGATTTGAAGTTCCAAGGGATACAGTAAACCTGCAATGTTACATCGGAATGTAATACTGCTGTCCCAGGAAAGGCTCAAAGCACGAACTTTTAGAAGAATTACTCCTCTTATAAAAAAGTCGGTATTTTGCCTTTTGTATTCAATATCGATGCAATTTCTGTGTTTCATCGTTGATTTGAAGGTCCAAGGGATACAGTAAACCTGCAATGGTGCATCGGAATGTAATACTGCTGTTCCGGGAGGGGCTAAAAGCACGAACTATTAGAAGAGTTACTCCTCTTGTAAATAAGTCGACATTTTGCCTTTTTTTCTATATCGATGCAATTTCTGTGTTTCATCGTCTTTTGAAGGTCCAAGGGATACAGTAAACCTGCAATGGTGCATCGGAATCTAATACTGCTGTCCCAGGAAAGGTTCAAAGCACGAACTATTAGAAGAGTTACTCCTCTTGTAAATAAGTCGACATTTTGCCTTTTGTATTCAATATCGATGCAATTTCTGTGTTTCATCGTTGATTTGAATGTCCAAGGGATACAGTAAACCTGCAATGGTGCATCGGAATCTAATACTGCTGTCCCAGGAAAAGCTCAAAACACGAACAATTAGAAGAGTTACTCCTCTTGTAATTAAGTCGACATTTTGCCTTTTGTATTCAATATCGATGCAATTTCTGTGTTTCATCGTTGATTTGAAGGTCCAAGGGATACAGTAAACCTGCAATGGTGCATCGGAATCTAATACTGCTGTCCCAGGATAGGCTCAAAGCACGAACTATTAGAAGAATTACTCCTCTTATAAATAAGTCGATATTTTGCCTTTTGTATTCAATATCGATGCAATTTCTGTGTTTCAGCGTTGATTTGAAGGTCCAAGGGATACAGTAAACCTGCAATGGTGCATCGGAATCTAATACTGCTGTCCCAGGAAAGGCTAAAACACGAACTATTAGAAGAGTTACTCCTCTTGTAAAGATGTCGACATTTTGCCTTTTGTATTCACTATCTATGCAATTTCTGTGTTTCATCGGTGATTTGAATGCCCAAGGGATACAGTAAACCTGCAATGGTGCATCGGAATGTAATACTGCTGTTCCAGGAGAGGCTAGAATCACGAACTATTAGAAGAGTTACTCCTCTTGTAAATAAGTCGACATTTTGCCTTTTGTATTCAATATCGATGCAATTTCTGTGTTTCATCGTTGATCTGAAGGTCCAAGGGATACAGTAAACCTGCAATGGTGCATCGGAATGTAATACTGCTGTTCCGGGAAGGGCTAAAAGCACGAACTATTAGAAGAGTTACTCCTCTTGTAAATAAGTCGATATTTTGCCTTTTGTATTCAATATCGATGCAATTTCTGTGTTTCATCGTTGATTTGAAGGTCCAAGGGATACAGTAAACCTGCAATAGTGCTTCGAAATCTAATACTGCTGTCACAGGAAAAGCTCAAAACACGAACTATTAGAAGAGTTACTCCACTTGTAAATAAGTCGACATTTTGTCTTTTGTATTCAATATCGATGCAATTTCTGTGTTTCATCGTTGATTTGAAGGTCCAAGGGATATAGTAAACCTACAATGGTGCATCAGAATCTAATACTGCTGTTCCAGGAGAGGCTAAAAGCATGAACTATTAGAAGAGTTACTCCTCTTGTAAATAAGTCGACATTTTGCCTTTTGTATTCAATATCGATGCAATTTCTGTGTTTCATCGTTGATTTGAAGGTCTAAGGGATACTATAAACCTGCAATGTTGCATCGGAATGTAATACTGCTGTCCCAGGAAAGGCTCAAAGCACGAACTATTAGAAGAATTACTCCTCTTATAAATAAGTCGATATTTTGCCTTTTGTATTCAATATCGATGCAATTTCTGTGTTTCATCGTTGATTTGAAGGTCCAGGGGATACAGTAAACCTGCAATGGTGCATCGGAATGTAATACTGCTGTTCCGGGAGGGGCTAAAACCACGAACTATTAGAAGAGTTACTCCTCTTGTAAATAAGTCGATACTTTGCCTTTTGTATTCAATATCGATGCAATTTCTGTGTTTCATCGTTGATTTGAAGGTCCAAGGGATACAGTAAACCTGCAATGGTGCATTGGAATCTAATACTGCTGTCACAGGAAAAGCTCAAAACACGAACTATTAGAAGAGTTACTCCTCTTGTAAATAACTCGTTATTTTGCCTTTTGTATTCAATATCGATGCAATTTCTGTGTTTCATCGTTGATTTGAAGGTCCAAGGGATACAGTAAACCTGCAATGGTGCATCGGAATCTAATACTGCTGTCCCAGGAAAGCCTCAAACCACGAACTATTAGAAGAGTTACTCCTCTTGTAAATAAGTCGACATTTTGCCTTTTGTATTCAATATCGATGCAATTTCTGTGTTTCATCGTTGATTTGGAGGACCAAGGGATACAGTAAACCTGCAATGGTGCATCGGAATCTAATACTGCTGTCCCAGGAAAGCCTCAAATCCCGAACTATTAGAAGAGTTACTTCTCTTGTAAATAAGTCGACATTTTGCCTTTTGTATTCAATATCGATGCAATTTCTGTGTTTCATCGTTGATTTGAAGGTCCAAGGGATACAGTAAACCTGCAATGGTGCATCGGAATGTAATACTGCTGTTCCGGGAGGGGCTAAAAGCACGAACTATTAGAAGAGTTACTCCTCTTGTAAATAAGTCGACATTTTGCCTTTTTTTTCAATATCGATGTAATTTCTGTGTTTCATCGTCTTTTGAAGGTCCAAGGGATACAGTAAACCTGCAATGGTGCATCGGAATCTAATACTGCTGTCCCAGGAAAGGCTAAAACACGAACTATTAGAAGAGTTACTCCTCTTGTAAAGATGTCGACATTTTGCCTTTTGTATTCAATATCTATGCAATTTCTGTGTTTCATCGGTGATTTGAAGGCCCAAGGGATACAGTAAACCTGCAATGGTGCATCGGAATGTAATACTGCTGTTCCAGGAGAGGCTAGAATCACGAACTATTAGAAGAGTTACTCCTGTTGTAAATAAGTCGACATTTTGCCTTTTGTATTCAATATCGATGCAATTTCTGTGTTTCATCGTTGATCTGAAGGTCCAAGGGATACAGTAAACCTGCAATGGTGCATCGGAATCTAATACTGCTGTCCCAGGAAAGGCTAAAAGCACGAACTATTAGAAGAGTTACTCCACTTGTAAATAAGTCGACATTTTGCTTTTTTTTTTCAATATCGATGCAATTTCTGTGTTTCATCGTCTTTTGAAGGTCCAAGGGATACAGTAAACCTGCAATGGTGCATCGGAATCTAATACTGCTGTCCCAGGAAAGGTTCAAAGCACGAACTATTAGAAGAGTTACTCCTCTTGTAAATAAGTCGACATTTTGCCTTTTGTATTCAATATCGATGAAATTCTGTGTTTCATCCTTGATTTGAAGGTCCAAGGGATACAGTAAACCTGCAATGGTGCATCGGAATCTAATACTGCTGTCCCAGGAAAAGCTCAAAACACGAACTATTAGAAGAGTTACTCCTCTTGTAATTAAGTCGACATTTTGCCTTTTGTATTCAATATCGATGCAATTTCTGTGTTTCATCGTTGATTTGAAGGTCCAAGGGATACAGTAAACCTGCAATGGTGCATCGGAATCTAATACTGCTGTCCCAGGAAAGGCTCAAAGCACGAACTATTAGAAGAATTACTCCTCTTATAAATAAGTCGATATTTTGCCTTTTGTATTCAATATCGATGCAATTACTGTGTTTCAGCGTTGATTTGAAGGTCCAAGGGATACAGTAAACCTGCAATGGTGCATCGGAATCTAATACTGCTGTCCCAGGAAAGGCTAAAACACGAACTATTAGAAGAGTTACTCCTCTTGTAAAGATGTCGACATTTTGCCTTTTGTATTCACTATCTATGCAATTTCTGTGTTTCATAGGTGATTTGAATGCCCAAGGGATACAGTAAACCTGCAATGGTGCATCGGAATGTAATACTGCTGTTCCAGGAGAGGCTAGAATCACGAACTATTAGAAGAGTTACTCCTCTTGTAAATAAGTCGACATTTTTCCTTTTGTATTCAATATCGATGCAATTTCTGTGTTTCATCGTTGATCTGAAGGTCCAAGGGATACAGTAAACCTGCAATGGTGCATCGGAATGTAATACTGCTGTTCCGGGAGGGGCTAAAAGCACGAACTATTAGAAGAGTTACTCCTCTTGTAAATAAGTCGATACTTTGCCTTTTGTATTCAATATCGATGCAATTTCTGTGTTTCATCGTTGATTTGAAGGTCCAAGGCATACAGTAAACCTGCAATGGTGCATCGGAATCTAATACTTCTGTCACAGGAAAAGCTCAAAACACGAACTATTAGAAGAGTTACTCCTCTTGTAAATAAGTCGACATTTTGCCTTTTGTATTCAATATCGATGCAATTTCTGTGTTTCATCGTTGATTTGAAGGTCCAAGGGATACAGTAAACCTGCAATGGTGCATCGGAATCTAATACTGCTGTCCCAGGAAAGCCTCAAACCACGAACTATTAGAAGAGTTACTCCTCTTGTAAATAAGTCGACATTTTGCCTTTTGTATTCAATATCGATGCAATTTCTGTGTTTCATCGTTGATTTGGAGGTCCAAGGGATACAGTAAACCTGCAATGGTGCATCGGAATCTAATACTGCTGTCCCAGGTAAGCCTCAAAGCACGAACTATTAGAAGAGTTACTTCTCTTGTAAATAAGTCGACATTTTGCCTTTTGTATTCAATATCGATGCAATTTCTGTGTTTCATCGTTGATTTGAAGGTCCAAGGGATACAGTAAACCTGCAATGGTGCATCGGAATGTAATACTGCTGTTCCGGGAGGGGCTAAAAGCACGAACTATTAGAAGAGTTACTCCTCTTGTAAATAAGTCGACATTTTGCCTTTTTTTTCAATATCGATGTAATATCTGTGTTTCATCGTCTTTTGAAGGTCCAAGGGATACAGTAAACCTGCAATGGTGCATCGGAATCTAATACTGCTGTCCCAGGAAAGGCTAAAACACGAACTATTAGAAGAGTTACTCCTCTTGTAAAGATGTCGACATTTTGCCTTTTGTATTCAATATCTATGCAATTTCTGTGTTTCATCGGTGATTTGAAGGCCCAAGGGATACAGGAAACCTGCAATGGTGCATCGGAATGTAATACTGCTGTTCCAGGAGAGGCTAGAATCACGAACTATTAGAAGAGTTACTCCTCTTGTAAATAAGTCGACATTTTGCCTTTTGTATTCAATATCGATGCAATTTCTGTGTTTCATCGTTGATCTGAAGGTCCGAGGGATACAGTAAACCTGCAATGGTGCATCGGAATCTAATACTGCTGTCCCAGGAAAGGCTAAAAGCACGAACTATTAGAAGAGTTACTCCACTTGTAAATAAGTCGACATTTTGCTTTTTTTTTCAATATCGATGCAATTTCTGTGTTTCATCGTCTTTTGAAGGTCCAAGGGATACAGTAAACCTGCAATGGTGCATCGGAATCTAATACTGCTGTCCCAGGAAAGGTTCAAAGCACGAACTATTAGAAGAGTTACTCCTCTTGTAAATAAGTCGACATTTTGCCTTTTGTATTCAATATCGATGCAATTTCTGTGTTTCATCGTTGATTTGAAGGTCCAAGGGATACAGTAAACCTGCAATGGTGCATCGGAATCTAATACTGCTGTCCCAGGAAAAGCTCAAAACACGAACTATTAGAAGAGTTACTCCTCTTGTAATTAAGTCGACATTTTGCCTTTTGTATTCAATATCGATGCAATTTCTGTGTTTCATCGTTGATTTGAAGGTCCAAGGGATACAGTAAACCTGCAATGGTGCATCGGAATCTAATACTGCTGTCCCAGGAAAGGCTCAAAGCACGAAATATTAGAAGAATTACTCCTCTTATAAATAAGTCGATATTCTGCCTTTTGTATACAATATCGATGCAATTTCTGTGTTTCAGCGTTGATTTGAAGGTCCAAGGGATACACTAAACCTGCAATGGTGCATCGGAATCTAATACTGCTGTCCCAGGAAAGGCTAAAACACGAACTATTAGAAGAGTTACTCCTCTTGTAAAGATGTCGACATTTTGCCTTTTGTATTCACTATCTATGCAATTTCTGTGTTTCATCGGTGATTTGAATGCCCAAGGGATACAGTAAACCTGCAATGGTGCATCGGAATGTAATACTGCTGTTCCAGGAGAGGCTAGAATCACGAACTATTAGAAGAGTTACTCCTCTTGTAAATAAGTCGACATTTTGCCTTTTGTATTCAATATCGATGCAATTTCGGTGTTTCATCGTTGATCTGAAGGTCCAAGGGATACAGTAAACCTGCAATGGTGCATCGGAATGTAATACTGCTGTTCCGGGAGGGGCTAAAAGCACGAACTATTAGAAGAGTTACTCCTCTTGTAAATAAGTCGATATTTTGCCTTTTGTATTCAATATCGATGCAATTTCTGTGTTTCATCGCTGATTTGAAGGTCCAAGGGATACAGTAAACCTGCAATAGTGCTTCGGAATCTAATACTGCTGTCACAGGAAAAGCTCAATACACGAACTATTAGAAGAGTTACTCCTCTTGTAAATAAGTCGACATTTTGCCTTTTGTATTCAATATCGATGCAATTTCTGTGTTTCATCGTTGATTTGAAGGTCCAAGGGATACAGTAAACCTGCAATGGTGCATCGGAATCTAATACTGCTGTCCCAGGAAAGCCTCAAACCACGAACTATTAGAAGAGTTACTCCTCTTGTAAATAAGTCGACATTTTGCCTTTTGTATCCAATATCGATGCAATTTCTGTGTTTCATCGTTGATTTGGAGGTCCAAGGGATACAGTAAACCTGCAATGGTGCATCGGAATCTAATACTGCTGTCCCAGGAAAGCCTCAAAGCACGAACTATTAGATGAGTTACTTCTCTTGTAAATAAGTCGACATTTTGCCTTTTGTATTCAATATCGATGCAATTTCTGTGTTTCATCGTTGATTTGAAGGTCCAAGGGATACAGTAAACCTGCAATGGTGCATCGGAATGTAATACTGCTGTTCCGGGAGGGGCTAAAAGCACGAACTATTAGAAGAGTTACTCCTCTTGTAAATAAGTCGACATTTTGCCTTTTTTTTCAATATCGATGTAATTTCTGTGTTTCATCGTCTTTTGAAGGTCCAAGGGATACAGTAAACCTGCAATGGTGCATCGGAATCTAATACTGCTGTCCCAGGAAAGGCTAAAACACGAACTATTAGAAGAGTTACTCCTCTTGTAAAGATGTCGACATTTTGCCTTTTGTATTCAATATCTATGCAATTTCTGTGTTTCATCGGTGATTTGAAGGCCCAAGGGATACAGTAAACCTGCAATGGTGCATCGGAATGTAATACTGCTGTTCCAGGAGAGGCTAGAATCACGAACTATTAGAAGAGTTACTCCTCTTGTAAATAAGTCGATACTTTGCCTTTTGTATTCAATATCGATGCAATTTCTGTGTTTCATCGTTGATTTGAAGGTCCAAGGGATACAGTAAACCTGCAATGGTGCATCGGACTCTAATACTGCTGTCACAGGAAAAGCTCAAAACACGAACTATTAGAAGAGTTACTCCTCTTGTAAATAAGTCGACATTTTGCCTTTTGTATTCAATATCGATGCAATTTCTGTGTTTCATCGTTGATTTGAAGGTCCAAGGGATACAGTAAACCTGCAATGGTGCATCGGAATCTAATACTGCTGTCCCAGGAAAGCCTCAAACCACGAACTATTAGAAGAGTTACTCCTCTTGTAAATAAGTCGACATTTTGCCTTTTGTATTCAATATCGATGCAATTTCTGTGTTTCATCGTTGATTTGGAGGTCCAAGGGATACAGTAAACCTGCAATGGTGCATCGGAATCTAATACTGCTGTCCCAGGAAAGCCTCAAAGCACGAACTATTAGAAGAGTTACTTCTCTTGTAAATAAGTCGACATTTTGCCTTTTGTATTCAATATCGATGCAATTTCTGTGTTTCATCGTTGATTTGAAGGTCCAAGGGTACAGTAAACCTGCAATGGTGCATCGGAATGTAATACTGCTGTTCCGGGAGGGGCTAAAAGCACGAACTATTAGAAGAGTTACTCCTCTTGTAAATAAGTCGACATTTTGCCTTTTTTTTCAATATCGATGTAATTTCTGTGTTTCATCGTCTTTTGAAGGTCCAAGGGATACAGTAAACCTGCAATGGTGCATCGGAATCTAATACTGCTGTCCCAGGAAAGGCTAAAACACGAACTATTAGAAGAGTTACTCCTCTTGTAAAGATGTCGACATTTTGCCTTTTGTATTCAATATCTATGCAATTTCTGTGTTTCATCGGTGATTTGAAGGCCCAAGGGATACAGTAAACCTGCAATGGTGCATCGGAATGTAATACTGCTGTTCCAGGAGAGGCTAGAATCACGAACTATTAGAAGAGTTACTCCTCTTGTAAATAAGTCGACATTTTGCCTTTTGTATTCAATATCGATGCAATTTCTGTGTTTCATCGTTGATCTGAAGGTCCAAGGGATACAGTAAACCTGCAATGGTGCATCGGAATGTAATACTGCTGTTCCGGGAGGGGCTAAAAGCACGAACTATTAGAAGAGTTACTCCTCTTGTAAATAAGTCGACATTTTGCCTTTTTTTTCAATATCGATGTAATTTCTGTGTTTCATCGTCTTTTGAAGGTCCAAGGGATACAGTAAACCTGCAATGGTGCATCGGAATCTAATACTGCTGTCCCAGGAAAGGCTAAAACACGAACTATTAGAAGAGTTACTCCTCTTGTAAAGATGTCGACATTTTGCCTTTTGTATTCAATATCTATGCAATTTCTGTGTTTCATCGGTGATTTGAAGGCCCAAGGGATACAGTAAACCTGCAATGGTGCATCGGAATGTAATACTGCTGTTCCAGGAGAGGCTAGAATCACGAACTATTAGAAGAGTTACTCCTCTTGTAAATAAGTCGACATTTTGCCTTTTGTATTCAATATCGATGCAATTTCTGTGTTTCATCGTTGATCTGAAGGTCAAGGGATACAGTAAACCTGCAATGGTGCATCGGAATCTAATACTGCTGTCCCAGGAAAGGCTAAAAGCACGAACTATTAGAAGAGTTACTCCACTTGTAAATAAGTCGACATTTTGCTTTTTTTTCCAATATCGATGCAATTTCTGTGTTTCATCGTCTTTTGAAGGTCCAAGGGATACAGTAAACCTGCAATGGTGCATCGGAATCTAATACTGCTGTCCCAGGAAATGTTCAAAGCACGAACTATTAGAAGAGTTACTCCTCTTGTAAATAAGTCGATATTTTGCCTTTTGTATTCAATATCGATGCAATTTCTGTGTTTCATCGTTGATTTGAAGGTCCAAGGGATACAGTAAACCTGCAATAGTGCTTCGGAATCTAATACTGCTGTCACAGGAAAAGCTCAAAACACGAACTATTAGAAGAGTTACTCCACTTGTAAATAAGGCGACATTTTGTCTTTTGTATTCAATATCGATGCAATGTCTGTGTTTCATCGTTGATTTGAAGGTCCAAGGGATATAGTAAACCTGCAATGGTGCATCAGAATCTAATACTGCTGTTCCAGGAGAGGCTAAAAGCATGAACTATTAGAAGAGTTACTCCTCTTGTAAATAAGTCTACATTTTGCATTTTGTATTCAATATCGATGCAATTTCTGTGTTTCATCGTTGATTTGAAGGTCTAAGGGATACTATAAACCTGCAATGTTGCATCGGAATGTAATACTGCTGTCCCAGGAAAGGCTCAAAGCACGAACTATTAGAAGAATTACTCCTCTTATAAATAAGTCGATATTTTGCCTTTTGTATTCAATATCGATTCAATTTCTGTGTTTCATCGTTGATTTGAAGGTCCAAGGGATACAGTACACCTGCAATGGTGCATCGGAATGTAATACTGCTGTTCCGGGAGGGGCTAAAACCACGAACTATTAGAAGAGTTACTCCTCTTGTAAATAAGTCGATACTTTGCCTTTTGTATTCAATATCGATGCAATTTCTGTGTTTCATCGTTGATTTGAAGGTCCAAGGGATACAGTAAACCTGCAATGGTGCATCGGAATCTAATACTGCTGTCACAGGAAAAACTCAAAACACGAACTATTAGAAGAGTTACTCCTCTTGTAAATAAGTCGACATTTTGCCTTTTGTATTCAATATCGATGCAATTTCTGTGTTTCATCGTTGATTTGAAGGTCCAAGGGATACAGTAAACCTGCAATGGTGCATCGGAATCTAATACTGCTGTCCCAGGAAAGCCTCAAAGCACGAACTATTAGAAGAGTTACTCCTCTTGTAAATAAGTCGACATTTTGCCTTTTGTATTCAATATCGATGCAATTTCTGTGTTTCATCGTTGATTTGGAGGTCCAAGGGATACAGTAAACCTGCAATGGTGCATCGGAATCTAATACTGCTGTCCCAGGAAAGTCTCAAAGCACGAACTATTAGAAGAGTTACTTCTCTTGTAAATAAGTCGACATTTTGCCTTTTTTTTCAATATCGATGCAATTTGTGTGTTTCATCGTCTTTTGAAGGTCCAAGGGATACAGTAAACCTGCAATGGTGCATCGGAATCTAATACTGCTGTCTCAGGAAAGGTTCAAAGCACGAACTATTAGAAGAGTTACTCCTCTTGTAAATAATTCGACATTTTGCCTTTTGTATTCAATATCGATGTAATTTCTGTGTTTCATCGCCTTTTGAAGGTCCAAGGGATACAGTAAACCTGCAATGGTGCATCGGAATCTAATACTGCTGTCCCAGGAAAGGCTAAAACACGAACTATTAGAAGAGTTACTCCTCTTGTAAAGATGTCGACATTTTGCCTTTTGTATTCAATATCTATGCAATTTCTGTGTTTCATCGGTGATTTGAAGGCCCAAGGGATACAGTAAACCTGCAATGGTGCATCGGAATGTAATACTCCTGTTCCAGGAGAGGCTAGAATCACGAACTATTAGAAGAGTTACTCCTCTTGTAAATAAGTCGACATTTTGCCTTTTGTATTCAATATCGATGCAATTTCTGTGTTTCATCGTTGATCTGAAGGTCCAAGGGATACAGTAAACCTGCAATGGTGCATCGGAATCTAATACTGCTGTCCCAGGAAAGGCTAAATGCACGAACTATTAGAAGAGTTACTCCACTTGTAAATAAGTCGACATTTTGCTTTTTTTTTCAATATCGATGCAATTTCTGTGTTTCATCGTCTTTTGAAGGTCCAAGGGATACAGTAAACCTGCAATGGTGCATCGGAATCTAATACTGCTGTCCCAGGAAAGGTTCAAAGCACGAACTATTAGAAGAGTTACTCCTCTTGTAAATAAGTCGACATTTTGCCTTTTGTATTCAATATCGATGCAATTTCTGTGTTTCATCCTTGATTTGAAGGTCCAAGGGATACAGTAAACCTGCAATGGTGCATCGGAATCTAATACTGCTGTCCCAGGAAAAGCTCAAAACACGAACTATTAGAAGAGTTATTCCTCTTATAAATAAGTCGATATTTTGCCTTTTGTATTCAATATCTATGCAATTTCTGTGTTTCATCGGTGATTTGAAGGCCCACGGGATACAGTAAACCTGCAATGGTGCATCGGAATGTAATACTGCTGCTCCAGGAGAGGCTAGAATCACGAACTATTAGAAGAGTTACTCCTCTTGTAAATAAGTCGACATTTTGCCTTTTGTATTCAATATCGATGCAATTTCTGTGTTTCATCGTTGATCTGAAGGTCCAAGGGATACAGTAAACCTGCAATGGTGCATCGGAATCTAATACTGCTGTCCCAGGAAAAGCTCAAAGCACAAACTATTAGAAGAGTTACTCCTCTTGTAAATAAGTCGATATTTTGCCTTTGGTATTCAATATGGATGCAATTTCTGTGTTTCATCGTTGATTTGAATGTCCAAGGGATACAGTAAACCTGCAATGGTGCATCGGAATCTAATACTGCTGTCCCAGGAAAGCCTCAAAGCACGAACTATTAGAAGAGTTACTCCTCTTGTAAATAAGTCGACATTTTGCCTTTTGTATTCAATATCGATGCAATTTCTGTGTTTCATCGGTGATTTGAAGGTCTAAGGGATACAGTACACCTGCAATGGTGCATCGGAATCTAATACTGCTGTCCCAGGAAAGGCTCAAAACACGAACTATTAGAAGAATTACTCCTCTTATAAATAAGTCGATATTTTGCTTTTTGTATTCAATATCGATGCAATTTCTGTGTTTCATCGGTGATTTGAAGGTCCAAGGGATACAGTAAACCTGCAATGGTGCATCGGAATCTAATACTGCTGTCCCAGGAAAACCTCAAAGTACGAACTATTAGAAGAGTTACTCCTCTTGTAAATAAGTCGACATTTTGCCTTTTGTATTCAATATCGATGCAATTTCTGTGTTTCATCGTTGATTTGAGGGTCCAGGGGATACAGTAAACCTGCAATGGTGCATCGGAATCTAATACTGCTGTCCCAGGAAAGCCTCAAAGCACGAACTATTAGAAGAGTTACTCCTCTTGTAAATAAGTCGACATTTTGCCTTTTGTATTCAATATCGATGCAATTTCTGTGTTTCATCGTTGATTTGAAGGTCCAAGGGATACAGTAAACCTGCAATGGTGCATCGGAATCTAATACTGCTGTTCCGGGAGGGGCTAAAACCACGAACTATTAGAAGAGTTACTCCTCTTGTAAATAAGTCGATACTTTGCCTTTTGTATTCAATATCGATGCAATTTCTGTGTTTCATCGTTGATTTGAAGGTCCAAGGGATACAGTACACCTGCAATGGTGCATCGGAATCTAATACTGCTGTCACAGGAAAAGCTCAAAACACGAACTATTAGAAGAGTTACTCCTCTTGTAATTAAGTCGACATTTTGCCTTTTGTATTCAATATCTATGCAATATCTGTGTTTCATCGGTGATTTGAAGGTCCAAGGGATACAGTAAACCTGCAATGGTGCTTCGGAATGTAATACTGCTGTTCCAGGAGAGGCTAAAAGAACGAACTATTAGAAGAGTTACTCCTCTTGTAAAAAAGTCGACATTTTCCCTTTTGTATTCAATATCGATGCAATTTCTGTGTTTCATCGTTGATTTGAAGGTCCAAGGGATACAGTAAACCTGCAATGGTGCATCGGAATCTAATACTGCTGTTCCGGGAGGGGCTGAAAGCACGAACTATTAGAAGAGTTACTCCTCCTGTAAATAAGTCGACATTTTGCCTTTTTTTTCAATATCAATGCAATTTCTGTGTTTCAGCGTTGATTTGAAGGTCCAAGGGATACAGTAAACCTGCAATGGTGCATCGGAATCTAATACTGCTGTCCCAGGAAGGGCTAAAAGCACGAACTATTAGAAGAGTTACTCCTCTTGTAAATAAGTCGACATTTTGCCTTTTTTATTCAATATCGATGCAATTTCTGTGTTTCATCATTGATTTGAAGGTCCAAGGGATGCAGTAAAACCTGCAATGGTGCATCGGAATCTAATACTGCTGTCCCAGAAAAGGCTTAAACACGAACTATTAGAAGAGTTACTTCTCTTGTAAGTAAGTGGACTTTTTCCCTTTTGTATTCAATATCTATGCAATTTCTCTGTTTCATCGGTGGTTTGAAGGTCCAAGGGATACAGTAAACCTGCAATGGTGCATCGGAATGTAATACTGCTGTTCCAGGAGAGGCTACAAGCACGAACTATTAGAAGAGTTACTCCTCTTGTAAATAAGTCGACATTTTGCCTTTTGTATTCAATATCGATGCAATTTCTGTGTTTCATCGTTGATTTGAAGGTCCAAGGGATACAGTAAACCTGCAATGGTGCATCGGAATCTAATACTGCTGTTCCGGGAGGGGCTAAAAGCACGAACTATTAGAAGAGTTACTCCTCTTGTAAATAAGTCGATATTTTGCCTTTTGTATTCAATATCGATGCAATTTCTGTGTTTCATCGTTGATTTGAAGGTCCAAGGGATACAGTAAACCTGCAATGGTGCATCGGAATCTAATACTGCTGTCACAGGAAAAGCTCAAAACACGAACTATTAGAAGAGTTACTCCTCTTGTAAATAAGTCGACATTTTGCCTTTTGTATTCAATATCGATGCAATTTCTGTGTTTCATCGTTGATTTGAAGGTCCAAGGGATATAGTAAACCTGCAATGGTGCATCGGAATCTAATACTGCTGTCCCAGGAAAGCCTCAAAGCACGAACTATTAGAAGAGTTACTCCTCTTGTAAATAAGTCGACATTTTGCCTTTTGTATTCAATATCGATGCAATTTCTGTGTTTCATCGTTGATTTGAAGGTCTAAGGGATACAGTAAACCTGCAATGTAGCATCGGAATGTAATACTGCTGTCCCAGGAAAGGCTCAAAGCACGAACTTTTAGAAGAATTACTCCTCTTATAAAAAAGTCGGTATTTTGCCTTTTGTATTCAATATCGATGCAATTTCTGTGTTTCATCGTTGATTTGAAGGTCCAAGGGATACAGTAAACCTGCAATGGTGCATCGGAATGTAATACTGCTGTTCCGGGAGGGGCAAAAAGCACGAACTATTAGAAGAGTTACTCCTCTTGTAAATAAGTCGACATTTTGCCTTTTTTTTCAATATCGATGCAATTAGTGTGTTTCATCGTCTTTTGAAGGTCCAAGGGATACAGTAAACCTGCAATGGTGCATCGGAATCTAATACTGCTGTCTCAGGAAAGGTTCAAAGCACGAACTATTAGAAGAGTTACTCCTCTTGTAAATAATTCGACATTTTGCCTTTTGTATTCAATATCGATGTAATTTCTGTGTTTCATCGCCTTTTGAAGGTCCAAGGGATACAGTAAACCTGCAATGGTGCATCGGAATCTAATACTGCTGTCCCAGGAAAGGCTAAAACACGAACTATTAGAAGAGTTACTCCTCTTGTAAAGATGTCGACATTTTGCCTTTTGTATTCAATATCTATGCAATTTCTGTGTTTCATCGGTGATTTGAAGGCCCAAGGGATACAGTAAACCTGCAATGGTGCATCGGAATGTAATACTGCTGTTCCAGGAGAGGCTAGAATCACGAACTATTAGAAGAGTTACTCCTCTTGTAAATAAGTCGACATTTTGCCTTTTGTATTCAATATCGATGCAATTTCTGTGTTTCATCGTTGATCTGAAGGTCCAAGGGATACAGTAAACCTGCAATGGTGCATCGGAATCTAATACTGCTGTCCCAGGAAAGGCTAAAAGCACGAACTATTAGAAGAGTTACTCCACTTGTAAATAAGTCGACATTTTGCTTTTTTTTTCAATATCGATGCAATTTCTGTGTTTCATCGTCTTTTGAAGGTCCAAGGGATACAGTAAACCTGCTGGTGCATCGGAATCTAATACTGCTGTCCCAGGAAAGGTTCAAAGCACGAACTATTAGAAGAGTTACTCCTCTTGTAAATAAGTCGACATTTTGCCTTTTGTATTCAATATCGATGCAATTTCTGTGTTTCATCGTTGATTTGAAGGTCCAAGGGATACAGTAAACCTGCAATGGTGCATCGGAATCTAATACTGCTGTCCCAGGAAAAGCTCAAAACACGAACTATTAGAAGAGTTACTCCTCTTGTAATTAAGTCGATATTTTGCCTTTTGTATTCAATATCGATGCAATTTCTGTGTTTCATCGTTGATTTGAAGGTCCAAGGGATACAGTAAACCTGCAATACTGCTGTCCCAGGAAAGGCTCAAAGCACGAACTATTAGAAGAATTACTCCTCTTATAAATAAGTCGATATTTTGCCTTTTGTATTCAATATCGATGCAATTTCTGTGTTTCAGCGTTGATTTGAAGGTCCAAGGGATACAGTAAACCTGCAATGGTGCATCGGAATCTAATACTGCTGTCCCAGGAAAGGCTAAAACACGAACTATTAGAAGAGTTACTCCTCTTGTAAAGATGTCGACATTTTGCCTTTTGTATTCACTATCTATGCAATTTCTGTGTTTCATCGGTGATTTGAATGCCCAAGGGATACAGTAAACCTGCAATGGTGCATCGGAATGTAATACTGCTGCTCCAGGAGAGGCTAGAATCACGAACTATTAGAAGAGTTACTCCTCTTGTAAATAAGTCGACATTTTGCCTTTTGTATTCAATATCGATGCAATTTCTGTGTTTCATCGTTGATCTCAAGGTCCAAGGGATACAGTAAACCTGCAATGGTGCATCGGAATGTAATACTGCTGTTCCGGGAGGGGCTAAAAGCACGAACTATTAGAAGAGTTACTCCTCTTGTAAATAAGTCGATATTTTGCCTTTTGTATTCAATATCGATGCAATTTCTGTGTTTCATCGTTGATTTGAAGGTCCAAGGGATACAGTAAACCTGCAATAGTGCTTCGGAATCTAATACTGCTGTCACAGGAAAAGCTCAAAACACGAACTATTATAAGAGTTACTCCTCTTGTAATTAAGTCGACATTTTGTCTTTTGTATTCAATATCGATGCAATTTCTGTGTTTCATCGTTGATTTGAAGGTCCAAGGGATATAGTAAACCTGCAATGGTGCATCAGAATCTAATACTGCTGTTCCAGGAGAGGCTAAAAGCATGAACTATTAGAAGAGTTACTCCTCTTGTAAATAAGTCGACATTTTGCCTTTTGTATTCAATATCGATGCAATTTCTGTGTTTCATCGTTGATTTGAAGGTCTAAGGGATACTATAAACCTGCAATGTTGCATCGGAATGTAATACTGCTGTCCCAGGAAAGGCTCAAAGCACGAACTATTAGAAGAATTACTCCTCTTATAAATAAGTCGATATTTTGCCTTTTGTATTCAATATCGATGCAATTTCTGTGTTTCATCGTTGATTTGAAGGTCCAAGGGATACAGTAAACCTGCAATGGTGCATCGGAATGTAATACTGCTGTTCCGGGAGGGGCTAAAACCACGAACTATTAGAAGAGTTACTCCTCTTGTAAATAAGTCGATACTTTGCCTTTTGTATTCAATATCGATGCAATTTCTGTGTTTCATCGTTGATTTGAAGGTCCAAGGGATACAGTAAACCTGCAATGGTGCATCGGAATCTAATACTGCTGTCACAGGAAAAGCTCAAAACACGAACTATTAGAAGAGTTACTCCTCTTGTAAATAAGTCGACATTTTGCCTTTTGTATTCAATATCGATGCAATTTCTGTGTTTCATCGTTGATTTGAAGGTCCAAGGGATACAGTAAACCTGCAATGGTGCATCGGAATCTAATACTGCTGTCCCAGGAAAGCCTCAAACCACGAACTATTAGAAGAGTTACTCCTCTTGTAAATAAGTCGACATTTTGCCTTTTGTATTCAATATCGATGCAATTTCTGTGTTTCATCGTTGATTTGGAGGTCCAAGGTATACAGTAAACCTGCAATGGTGCATCGGAATGTAATACTGCTGTTCCGGGAGGGGCTAAAAGCACGAACTATTAGAAGAGTTACTCCTCTTGTAAATATGTCGACATTTTGCCTTTTTTTCAATATCGATGTAATTTCTGTGTTTCATCGTCTTTTGAAGGTCCAAGGGATACAGTAAACCTGCAAAGGTGCATCGGAATCTAATACTGCTGTCCCAGGAAAGGCTAAAACACGAACTATTAGAAGAGTTACTCCTCTTGTAAAGATGTCGACATTTTGCCTTTTGTATTCAATATCTATGCAATTTCTGTGTTTCATCGGTGATTTGAAGGCCCAAGGGATACAGTAAACCTGCAATGGTGCATCGGAATGTAATACTGCTGTTCCAGGAGAGGCTAGAATCACGAACTATTAGAAGAGTTACTCCTCTTGTAAATAAGTCGATACTTTGCCTTTTATATTCAATATCGATGCAATTTCTGTGTTTCATCGTTGATTTGAAGGTCCAAGGGATACAGTAAACCTGCAATGGTGCATCGGAATCTTATACTGCTGTCACAGGAAAAGCTCAAAACACGAACTATTAGAAGAGTTACTCCTCTTGTAAATAAGTCGACATTTTGCCTTTTGTATTCAATATCGATGCAATTTCTGTGTTTCATCGTTGATTTGAAGGTCCAAGGGATACAGTAAACCTGCAATGGTGCATCGGAATCTAATACTGCTGTCCCAGGAAAGCCTCAAACCACGAACTATTAGAAGAGTTACTCCTCTTGTAAATAAGTCGATATTTTGCCTTTTGTATTCAATATCGATGCAATTTCTGTGTTTCATCGTTGATTTGGAGGTCCAAGGGATACAGTAAACCTGCAATGGTGCATCGGAATCTAATACTGCTATCCCAGGAAAGCCTCAAAGCACGAACTATTAGAAGAGTTACTTCTCTTGTATTTAAGTCGACATTTTGCCTTTTGTATTCAATATCGATGCAATTTCTGTGTTTCATCGTTGATTTGAAGGTCCAAGGGATACAGTAAACCTGCAATGGTGCATCGGAATGTAATACTGCTGTTCCGGGAGGGGCTAAAAGCACGAACTATTAGAAGAGTTACTCCTCTTGTAAATAAGTCGACATTTTGCCTTTTTTTTCAATATCGATGTAATTTCTGTGTTTCATCGTCTTTTGAAGGTCCAAGGGATACAGTAAACCTGCAATGGTGCATCGGAATCTAATACTGCTGTCCCAGGAAAGGCTAAAACACGAACTATTAGAAGAGTTACTCCTCTTGTAAAGATGTCGACATTTTGCCTTTTGTATTCAATATCTATGCAATTTCTGTGTTTCATCTGTGATTTGAAGGCCCAAGGGATACAGTAAACCTGCAATGGTGCATCGGAATGTAATACTGCTGTTCCAGGAGAGGCTAGAATCACGAACTATTAGAAGAGTTACTCCTCTTGTAAATAAGTCGACATTTTGCCTTTTGTATTCAATATCGATGCAATTTCTGTGTTTCATCGTTGATCTGAAGGTCCAAGGGATACAGTAAACCTGCAATGGTGCATCGGAATCTAATACTGCTGTCCCAGGAAAGGCTAAAAGCACGAACTATTAGAAGAGTTACTCCACTTGTAAATAAGTCGACATTTTGCTTTTTTTTTCAATATCGATGCAATTTCTGTGTTTCATCGTCTTTGGAAGGTCCAAGGGATACAGTAAACCTGCAATGGTGCATCGGAATCTAATACTGCTGTCCCAGGAAAGGTTCAAAGCACGAACTATTAGAAGAGTTACTCCTCTTGTAAATAAGTCGACATTTTGCCTTTTGTATTCAATATCGATGCAATTTCTGTGTTTCATCCTTGATTTGAAGGTCCAAGGGATACAGTAAACCTGCAATGGTGCATCGGAATGTAATACTGCTGTTCCGGGAGGGGCTAAAACCACGAACTATTAGAAGAGTTACTCCTCTTGTAAATAAGTCGATACTTTGCCTTTTGTATTCAATATCGATGCAATTTCTGTGTTTCATCGTTGATTTGAAGGTCCAAGGGATACAGTAAACCTGCAATGGTGCATCGGAATCTAATACTGCTGTCACAGGAAAAGCTCAAAACACGAACTATTAGAAGAGTTACTCCTCTTGTAAATAAGTCGACATTTTGCCTTTTGTATTCAATATCGATGCAATCTCTGTGTTTCATCGTTGATTTGAAGGTCCAAGGGATACAGTAAACCTGCAATGGTGCATCGGAATCTAATACTGCTGTCCCAGGAAAGCCTCAAAGCACGAACTATTAGAAGAGTTACTTCTCTTGTATTTAAGTCGACATTTTGCCTTTTGTATTCAATATCGATGCAATTTCTGTGTTTCATCGTTGATTTGAAGGTCCAAGGGATACAGTAAACCTGCAATGGTGCATCGGAATGTAATACTGCTGTTCCGGGAGGGGCTAAAAGCACGAACTATTAGAAGAGTTACTCCTCTTGTAAATAAGTCGACATTTTGCCTTTTTTTTCAATATCGATGTAATTTCTGTGTTTCATCGTCTTTTGAAGGTCCAAGGGATACAGTAAACCTGCAATGGTGCATCGGAATGTAATACTGCTGTTCCAGGAGAGGCTAGAATCACGAACTATTAGAAGAGTTACTCCTCTTGTAAATAAGTCGACATTTTGCCTTTTGTATTCAATATCGATGCAATTTCTGTGTTTCATCGTTGATCTGAAGGTCCAAGGGATACAGTAAACCTGCAATGGTGCATCGGAATCTAATACTGCTGTCCCAGGAAAGGCTAAAACACGAACTATTAGAAGAGTTACTCCTCTTGTAAAGATGTCGACATTTTGCCTTTTGTATTCAATATCTATGCAATTTCTGTGTTTCATCGGTGATTTGAAGGCCCAAGGGATACAGTAAACCTGCAATGGTGCATCGGAATGTAATACTGCTGTTCCAGGAGAGGCTAGAATCACGAACTATTAGAAGAGTTACTCCTCTTGTAAATAAGTCGACATTTTGCCTTTTGTATTCAATATCGATGCAATTTCTGTGTTTCATCGTTGATCTGAAGGTCCAAGGGATACAGTAAACCTGCAATGGTGCATCGGAATCTAATACTGCTGTCCCAGGAAAGGCTAAAAGCACGAACTATTAGAAGAGTTACTCCACTTGTAAATAAGTCGACATTTTGCTTTTTTTTTCAATATCGATGCAATTTCTGTGTTTCATCGTCTTTTGAAGGTCCAAGGGATACAGTAAACCTGCTGGTGCATCGGAATCTAATACTGCTGTCCCAGGAAAGGTTCAAAGCACGAACTATTAGAAGAGTTACTCCTCTTGTAAATAAGTCGACATTTTGCCTTTTGTATTCAATATCGATGCAATTTCTGTGTTTCATCGTTGATTTGAAGGTCCAAGGGATACAGTAAACCTGCAATGGTGCATCGGAATCTAATACTGCTGTCCCAGGAAAAGCTCAAAACACGAACTATTAGAAGAGTTACTCCTCTTGTAATTAAGTCGATATTTTGCCTTTTGTATTCAATATCGATGCAATTTCTGTGTTTCATCGTTGATTTGAAGGTCCAAGGGATACAGTAAACCTGCAATACTGCTGTCCCAGGAAAGGCTCAAAGCACGAACTATTAGAAGAATTACTCCTCTTATAAATAAGTCGATATTTTGCCTTTTGTATTCAATATCGATGCAATTTCTGTGTTTCATCGTTGATTTGAAGGTCCAAGGGATACAGTAAACCTGCAATGGTGCATCGGAATCTAATACTGCTGTCCCAGGAAAAGCTCAAAACACGAACTATTAGAAGAGTTACTCCTCTTGTAATTAAGTCGATATTTTGCCTTTTGTATTCAATATCGATGCAATTTCTGTGTTTCATCGTTGATTTGAAGGTCCAAGGGATACAGTAAACCTGCAATACTGCTGTCCCAGGAAAGGCTCAAAGCACGAACTATTAGAAGAATTACTCCTCTTATAAATAAGTCGACATTTTGCCTTTTTTTTCAATATCGATGCAATTTGTGTGTTTCATCGTCTTTTGAAGGTCCAAGGGATACAGTAAACCTGCAATGGTGCATCGGAATCTAATACTGCTGTCTCAGGAAAGGTTCAAAGCACGAACTATTAGAAGAGTTACTCCTCTTGTAAATAATTCGACATTTTGCCTTTTGTATTCAATATCGATGTAATTTCTGTGTTTCATCGCCTTTTGAAGGTCCAAGGGATACAGTAAACCTGCAATGGTGCATCGGAATCTAATACTGCTGTCCCAGGAAAGGCTAAAACACGAACTATTAGAAGAGTTACTCCTCTTGTAAAGATGTCGACATTTTGCCTTTTGTATTCAATATCTATGCAATTTCTGTGTTTCATCGGTGATTTGAAGGCCCAAGGGATACAGTAAACCTGCAATGGTGCATCGGAATGTAATACTGCTGTTCCAGGAGAGGCTAGAATCACGAACTATTAGAAGAGTTACTCCTCTTGTAAATAAGTCGACATTTTGCCTTTTGTATTCAATATCGATGCAATTTCTGTGTTTCATCGTTGATCTGAAGGTCCAAGGGATACAGTAAACCTGCAATGGTGCATCGGAATCTAATACTGCTGTCCCAGGAAAGGCTAAAAGCACGAACTATTAGAAGAGTTACTCCACTTGTAAATAAGTCGACATTTTGCTTTTTTTTTCAATATCGATGCAATTTCTGTGTTTCATCGTCTTTTGAAGGTCCAAGGGATACAGTAAACCTGCTGGTGCATCGGAATCTAATACTGCTGTCCCAGGAAAGGTTCAAAGCACGAACTATTAGAAGAGTTACTCCTCTTGTAAATAAGTCGACATTTTGCCTTTTGTATTCAATATCGATGCAATTTCTGTGTTTCATCGTTGATTTGAAGGTCCAAGGGATACAGTAAACCTGCAATGGTGCATCGGAATCTAATACTGCTGTCCCAGGAAAAGCTCAAAACACGAACTATTAGAAGAGTTACTCCTCTTGTAATTAAGTCGATATTTTGCCTTTTGTATTCAATATCGATGCAATTTCTGTGTTTCATCGTTGATTTGAAGGTCCAAGGGATACAGTAAACCTGCAATACTGCTGTCCCAGGAAAGGCTCAAAGCACGAACTATTAGAAGAATTACTCCTCTTATAAATAAGTCGATATTTTGCCTTTTGTATTCAATATCGATGCAATTTCTGTGTTTCAGCGTTGATTTGAAGGTCCAAGGGATACAGTAAACCTGCAATGGTGCATCGGAATCTAATACTGCTGTCCCAGGAAAGGCTAAAACACGAACTATTAGAAGAGTTACTCCTCTTGTAAAGATGTCGACATTTTGCCTTTTGTATTCACTATCTATGCAATTTCTGTGTTTCATCGGTGATTTGAATGCCCAAGGGATACAGTAAACCTGCAATGGTGCATCGGAATGTAATACTGCTGCTCCAGGAGAGGCTAGAATCACGAACTATTAGAAGAGTTACTCCTCTTGTAAATAAGTCGACATTTTGCCTTTTGTATTCAATATCGATGCAATTTCTGTGTTTCATCGTTGATCTCAAGGTCCAAGGGATACAGTAAACCTGCAATGGTGCATCGGAATGTAATACTGCTGTTCCGGGAGGGGCTAAAAGCACGAACTATTAGAAGAGTTACTCCTCTTGTAAATAAGTCGATATTTTGCCTTTTGTATTCAATATCGATGCAATTTCTGTGTTTCATCGTTGATTTGAAGGTCCAAGGGATACAGTAAACCTGCAATAGTGCTTCGGAATCTAATACTGCTGTCACAGGAAAAGCTCAAAACACGAACTATTATAAGAGTTACTCCTCTTGTAATTAAGTCGACATTTTGTCTTTTGTATTCAATATCGATGCAATTTCTGTGTTTCATCGTTGATTTGAAGGTCCAAGGGATATAGTAAACCTGCAATGGTGCATCAGAATCTAATACTGCTGTTCCAGGAGAGGCTAAAAGCATGAACTATTAGAAGAGTTACTCCTCTTGTAAATAAGTCGACATTTTGCCTTTTGTATTCAATATCGATGCAATTTCTGTGTTTCATCGTTGATTTGAAGGTCTAAGGGATACTATAAACCTGCAATGTTGCATCGGAATGTAATACTGCTGTCCCAGGAAAGGCTCAAAGCACGAACTATTAGAAGAATTACTCCTCTTATAAATAAGTCGATATTTTGCCTTTTGTATTCAATATCGATGCAATTTCTGTGTTTCATCGTTGATTTGAAGGTCCAAGGGATACAGTAAACCTGCAATGGTGCATCGGAATGTAATACTGCTGTTCCGGGAGGGGCTAAAACCACGAACTATTAGAAGAGTTACTCCTCTTGTAAATAAGTCGATACTTTGCCTTTTGTATTCAATATCGATGCAATTTCTGTGTTTCATCGTTGATTTGAAGGTCCAAGGGATACAGTAAACCTGCAATGGTGCATCGGAATCTAATACTGCTGTCACAGGAAAAGCTCAAAACACGAACTATTAGAAGAGTTACTCCTCTTGTAAATAAGTCGACATTTTGCCTTTTGTATTCAATATCGATGCAATTTCTGTGTTTCATCGTTGATTTGAAGGTCCAAGGGATACAGTAAACCTGCAATGGTGCATCGGAATCTAATACTGCTGTCCCAGGAAAGCCTCAAACCACGAACTATTAGAAGAGTTACTCCTCTTGTAAATAAGTCGACATTTTGCCTTTTGTATTCAATATCGATGCAATTTCTGTGTTTCATCGTTGATTTGGAGGTCCAAGGGATACAGTAAACATGCAATGGTGCATCGGAATCTAATACTGCTGTCCCAGGAAAGCCTCAAAGCACGAACTATTAGAAGAGTTACTTCTCTTGTAAATAAGTCGACATTTTGCCTTTTGTATTCAATATCGATGCAATTTCTGTGTTTCATCGTTGATTTGAAGGTCCAAGGTATACAGTAAACCTGCAATGGTGCATCGGAATGTAATACTGCTGTTCCGGGAGGGGCTAAAAGCACGAACTATTAGAAGAGTTACTCCTCTTGTAAATATGTCGACATTTTGCCTTTTTTTCAATATCGATGTAATTTCTGTGTTTCATCGTCTTTTGAAGGTCCAAGGGATACAGTAAACCTGCAATGGTGCATCGGAATCTAATACTGCTGTCCCAGGAAAGGCTAAAACACGAACTATTAGAAGAGTTACTCCTCTTGTAAAGATGTCGACATTTTGCCTTTTGTATTCAATATCTATGCAATTTCTGTGTTTCATCGGTGATTTGAAGGCCCAAGGGATACAGTAAACCTGCAATGGTGCATCGGAATGTAATACTGCTGTTCCAGGAGAGGCTAGAATCACGAACTATTAGAAGAGTTACTCCTCTTGTAAATAAGTCGATACTTTGCCTTTTATATTCAATATCGATGCAATTTCTGTGTTTCATCGTTGATTTGAAGGTCCAAGGGATACAGTAAACCTGCAATGGTGCATCGGAATCTTATACTGCTGTCACAGGAAAAGCTCAAAACACGAACTATTAGAAGAGTTACTCCTCTTGTAAATAAGTCGACATTTTGCCTTTTGTATTCAATATCGATGCAATTTCTGTGTTTCATCGTTGATTTGAAGGTCCAAGGGATACAGTAAACCTGCAATGGTGCATCGGAATCTAATACTGCTGTCCCAGGAAAGCCTCAAACCACGAACTATTAGAAGAGTTACTCCTCTTGTAAATAAGTCGATATTTTGCCTTTTGTATTCAATATCGATGCAATTTCTGTGTTTCATCGTTGATTTGGAGGTCCAAGGGATACAGTAAACCTGCAATGGTGCATCGGAATCTAATACTGCTGTCCCAGGAAAGCCTCAAAGCACGAACTATTAGAAGAGTTACTTCTCTTGTATTTAAGTCGACATTTTGCCTTTTGTATTCAATATCGATGCAATTTCTGTGTTTCATCGTTGATTTGAAGGTCCAAGGGATACAGTAAACCTGCAATGGTGCATCGGAATGTAATACTGCTGTTCCGGGAGGGGCTAAAAGCACGAACTATTAGAAGAGTTACTCCTCTTGTAAATAAGTCGACATTTTGCCTTTTTTTTCAATATCGATGTAATTTCTGTGTTTCATCGTCTTTTGAAGGTCCAAGGGATACAGTAAACCTGCAATGGTGCATCGGAATCTAATACTGCTGTCCCAGGAAAGGCTAAAACACGAACTATTAGAAGAGTTACTCCTCTTGTAAAGATGTCGACATTTTGCCTTTTGTATTCAATATCTATGCAATTTCTGTGTTTCATCTGTGATTTGAAGGCCCAAGGGATACAGTAAACCTGCAATGGTGCATCGGAATGTAATACTGCTGTTCCAGGAGAGGCTAGAATCACGAACTATTAGAAGAGTTACTCCTCTTGTAAATAAGTCGACATTTTGCCTTTTGTATTCAATATCGATGCAATTTCTGTGTTTCATCGTTGATCTGAAGGTCCAAGGGATACAGTAAACCTGCAATGGTGCATCGGAATCTAATACTGCTGTCCCAGGAAAGGCTAAAAGCACGAACTATTAGAAGAGTTACTCCACTTGTAAATAAGTCGACATTTTGCTTTTTTTTTCAATATCGATGCAATTTCTGTGTTTCATCGTCTTTTGAAGGTCCAAGGGATACAGTAAACCTGCAATGGTGCATCGGAATCTAATACTGCTGTCCCAGGAAAGGTTCAAAGCACGAACTATTAGAAGAGTTACTCCTCTTGTAAATAAGTCGACATTTTGCCTTTTGTATTCAATATCGATGCAATTTCTGTGTTTCATCCTTGATTTGAAGGTCCAAGGGATACAGTAAACCTGCAATGGTGCATCGGAATGTAATACTGCTGTTCCGGGAGGGGCTAAAACCACGAACTATTAGAAGAGTTACTCCTCTTGTAAATAAGTCGATACTTTGCCTTTTGTATTCAATATCGATGCAATTTCTGTGTTTCATCGTTGATTTGAAGGTCCAAGGGATACAGTAAACCTGCAATGGTGCATCGGAATCTAATACTGCTGTCACAGGAAAAGCTCAAAACACGAACTATTAGAAGAGTTACTCCTCTTGTAAATAAGTCGACATTTTGCCTTTTGTATTCAATATCGATGCAATCTCTGTGTTTCATCGTTGATTTGAAGGTCCAAGGGATACAGTAAACCTGCAATGGTGCATCGGAATCTAATACTGCTGTCCCAGGAAAGCCTCAAAGCACGAACTATTAGAAGAGTTACTTCTCTTGTATTTAAGTCGACATTTTGCCTTTTGTATTCAATATCGATGCAATTTCTGTGTTTCATCGTTGATTTGAAGGTCCAAGGGATACAGTAAACCTGCAATGGTGCATCGGAATGTAATACTGCTGTTCCGGGAGGGGCTAAAAGCACGAACTATTAGAAGAGTTACTCCTCTTGTAAATAAGTCGACATTTTGCCTTTTTTTTCAATATCGATGTAATTTCTGTGTTTCATCGTCTTTTGAAGGTCCAAGGGATACAGTAAACCTGCAATGGTGCATCGGAATGTAATACTGCTGTTCCAGGAGAGGCTAGAATCACGAACTATTAGAAGAGTTACTCCTCTTGTAAATAAGTCGACATTTTGCCTTTTGTATTCAATATCGATGCAATTTCTGTGTTTCATCGTTGATCTGAAGGTCCAAGGGATACAGTAAACCTGCAATGGTGCATCGGAATCTAATACTGCTGTCGCAGGAAAGGCTAAAAGCACGAACTATTAGAAGAGTTACTCCACTTGTAAATAAGTCGACATTTTGCTTTTTTTTTCAATATCGATGCAATTTCTGTGTTTCATCGTCTTTTGAAGGTCCAAGGGATACAGTAAACCTGCAATGTTGCATCGGAATCTAATACTGCTGTCCCAGGAAAGGTTCAAAGCACGAACTATTAGAAGAGTTACTCCTCTTGTAAATAAGTCGACATTTTGCCTTTTGTATTCAATATCGATGCAATTTCTGTGTTTCATCCTTGATTTGAAGGTCCAAGGGATACAGTAAACCTGCAATGGTGCATCGGAATCTAATACCGCTGTCCCAGGAAAAGCTCAAAACACGAACTATTAGAAGAGTTACTCCTCTTGTAAATAAGTCGACATTTTGCCTTTTTTTTCAATATCGATGCTATTTCTGTGTTTCATCGTCTTTTGAAGGTCCAAGGGATACAGTTAACCTGCAATGGTGCTTCGGAATCTAATACTGCTGTCCCAGGAAAGGTTCAAGGCACGAACTATTAGAAGAGTTACTCCTCTTGTAAATAAGTCGACATTTTGCCTTTTGTATTCAATATCGATGCAATTTCTGTGTTTCATCCTTGATTTGAAGGTCCAAGGGATACAGTAAACCTGCAATGGTGCATCGGAATCTAATACTGCTGTCCCAGGAAAGGCTCAAAACACGAACTATTAGAAGAATTACTCCTCTTATAAATAAGTCGATATTTTGCCTTTTGTATTCAATATCGATGCAATTTCTGTGTTTCATCGGTGATTTGAAGGTCCAAGGGATACAGTAAACCTGCAATGGTGCATCGGAATCTAATACTGCTGTCCCAGGAAAGCCTCAAAGTACGAACTATTAGAAGAGTTTCTCCTCTTGTAAATAAGTCGACATTTTGCCTTTTGTATTCAATATCGATGCAATTTCTGTGTTTCATCGTTGATTTGAAGGTCCAGGGGATACAGTAAACCTGCAAAGGTGCATCGGAATCTAATACTGCTGTCCCAGGAAAGGCTAAAAGCACGAACTATTAGAAGAGTTACTCCTCTTGTAAATAAGTCGACATTTTGCCTTTTGTATTCAATATCTATGCAATTTCCGTGTTTCATCGTTGATTTGAAGGTCCAAGGGATGCAGTAAAACCTGCAATGGTGCATCGGAATCTAATACTGCTGTCCCAGAAAAGGCTTAAGCACGAACTATTAGAAGAGTTACTTCTCTTGTAAGTAAGTGGACTTTTTCCCTTTTGTATTCAATATCTATGCAATTTCTCTGTTTCATCGGTGGTTTGAAGGTCCAAGGGATACAGTAAACCTGCAATGGTGCATCGGAATGTAATACTGCTGTTCCAGGAGAGGCTACAAGCACGAACTATTAGAAGAGTTACTCCTCTTGTAAATAAGTCGACATTTTGCCTTTTGTATTCAATATCGATGCAATTTCTGTGTTTCATCGTTGATTTGAAGGTCCAAGGGATACAGTAAACCTGCAATGGTGCATCGGAATCTAATACTGCTGTTCCGGGAGGGGCTAAAACCACGAACTATTAGAAGAGTTACTCCTCTTGTAAATAAGTCGATACTTTGCCTTTTGTATTCAATATCGATGCAATTTCTGTGTTTCATCGTTGATTTGAAGGTCCAAGGGATACAGTAAACCTGCAATGGTGCATCGGAATCTAATACTGCTGTCACAGGAAAAGCTCAAAACACGAACTATTAGAAGAGTTACTCCTCTTGTAATTAAGTCGACATTTTGCCTTTTGTATTCAGTATCTATGCAATTTCTGTGTTTCATCGGTGATTTGAAGGTCGAAGGGATACAGTAAACCTGCAATGGTGCATCGGAATGTAATACTGCTGTTCCAGGAGAGGCTAAAAGCACGAACTATTAGAAGAGTTACTCCTCTTGTAAAAAAGTCGACATTTTGCCTTTTGTATTCAATATCGATGCAATTTCTGTGTTTCATCGTTGTTTTGAAGGTCCAAGGGATACAGTAAACTTGCAATGGTGCATCGGAATCTAATACTGCTGTTCCGGGAGGGGCTGAAAGCACGAACTATTAGAAGAGTTACTCCTCCTGTAAATAAGTCGACATTTTGCCTTTTTTTTCAATATCAATGCAATTTCTGTGTTTCAGCGTTGATTTGAAGGTCCAAGGGATACAGTAAACCTGCAATGGTGCATCGGAATCTAATACTGCTGTCCCAGGAAAGGCTAAAAGCACGAACTATTAGAAGAGTTACTCCTCTTGTAAATAAGTCGACATTTTGCCTTTTGTATTCAATATCGATGCAATTTCTGTGTTTCATCGTTGATTTGAAGGTCCAAGGGATGCAGTAAAACGTGCAATTGTGCATCGGAATCTAATACTGCTGTCCCAGAAAAGGCTTAAGCACGAACTATTAGAAGAGTTACTTCTCTTGTAAGTAAGTGGACTTTTTCCCTTTTGTATTCAATATCTATGCAATTTCTCTGTTTCATCGGTGGTTTGAAGGTCCAAGGGATACAGTAAACCTGCAATGGTGCATCGGAATGTAATACTGCTGTTCCAGGAGAGGCTACAAGCACGAACTATTAGAAGAGTTACTCCTCTTGTAAATAAGTCGACATTTTGCCTTTTGTATTCAATATCGATGCAATTTCTGTGTTTCATCGTTGATTTGAAGGTCCAAGGGATACAGTAAACCTGCAATGGTGCATCGGAATCTAATACTGCTGTCCCAGGAAAGGCTAAAACACGAACTATTAGAAGAGTTACTCCTCTTGTAAAGATGTCGACATTTTGCCTTTTGTATTCACTATCTATGCAATTTCTGTGTTTCATCGGTGATTTGAATGCCCAAGGGATACAGTAAACCTGCAATGGTGCATCGGAATGTAATACTGCTGTTCCAGGAGAGGCTAGAATCACGCACTATTAGAAGAGTTACTCCTCTTGTAAATAAGTCGACATTTTGCCTTTTGTATTCAATATCGATGCAATTTCTGTGTTTCATCGTTGATCTGAAGGTCCAAGGGATACAGTAAACCTGCAATGGTGCATCGGAATGTAATACTGCTGTTCCGGGAGGGGCTAAAAGCACGAACTATTAGAAGAGTTACTCCTCTTGTAAATAAGTCGATATTTTGCCTTTTGTATTCAATATCGATGCAATTTCTGTGTTTCATCGTTGATTTGAAGGTCCAAGGGATACAGTAAACCTGCAATAGTGCTTCGGAATCTAATACTGCTGTCACAGGAAAAGCTCAAAACACGAACTATTAGAAGAGTTACTCCACTTGTAAATAAGTCGACATTTTGTCTTTTGTATTCAATATCGATGCAATTTCTGTGTTTCATCGTTGATTTGAAGGTCCAAGGGATATAGTAAACCTGCAATGGTGCATCAGAATCTAATGCTGCTGTTCCAGGAGAGGCTAAAAGCATGAACTATTAGAAGAGTTACTCCTCCTGTAAATAAGTCGACATTTTGCCTTTTGTATTCAATATCGATGCAATTTCTGTGTTTCATCGTTGCTTTGAAGGTCTAAGGGATACTATAAACCTGCAATGTTGCATCGGAATGTAATACTGCTGTCCCAGGAAAGGCTCAAAGCACGAACTATTAGAAGAATTACTCCTCTTATAAATAAGTCGATATTTTGCCTTTTGTATTCAATATCGATGCAATTTCTGTGTTTCATCGTTGATTTGAAGGTCCAAGGGATACAGTAAACCTGCAATGGTGCATCGGAATGTAATACTGCTGTTCCGGGAGGGGCTAAAACCACGAACTATTAGAAGAGTTACTCCTCTTGTAAATAAGTCGATACTTTGCCTTTTGTATTCAATATCGATGCAATTTCTGTGTTTCATCGTTGATTTGAAGGTCCAAGGGATACAGTAAACCTACAATGGTGCATCGGAATCTAATACTGCTGTCACAGGAACAGCTCAAAGCACGAACTTTTAGAAGAGTTACTCCTCTTGTAAATAAGTCGACATTTTGCCTTTTGTATTCAATATCGATGCAATTTCTGTGTTTCATCGTTGATTTGAAGGTCCAAGGGATACAGTAAACCTGCAATGGTGCATCGGAATCTAATACTGCTGTCCCAGGAAAGCCTCATACCACGAACTATTAGAAGAGTTACTCCTCTTGTAAATAAGTCGACATTTTGCCTTTTGTATTCAATATCGATGCAATTTCTGTGTTTCATCGTTGATTTGGAGGTCCAAGGGATACAGTAAACCTGCAATGGTGCATCGGAATCTAATACTGCTGTCCCAGGAAAGCCTCAAAGCACGAACTATTAGATGAGTTACTTCTCTTGTGAATAAGTCGACATTTTGCCTTTTGTGTTCAATATCGATGCAATTTCTGTGTTTCATCGTTGATTTGAAGGTCCAAGGGATACAGTAAACCTGCAATGGTGCATCGGAATGTAATACTGCTGTTCCGGGAGGGGCTAAAAGCACGAACTATTAGAAGAGTTACTCCTCTTGTAAATAAGTCGACATTTTGCCTTTTTTTTCAATATCGATGTAATTTCTGTGTTTCATCGTCTTTTGAAGGTCCAAGGGATACAGTAAACCTGCAATGGTGCATCGGAATCTAATACTGCTGTCCCAGGAAAGGCTAAAACACGAACTATTAGAAGAGTTACTCCTCTTGTAAAGATGTCGACATTTTGCCTTTTGTATTCAATATCGATGCAATCTCTGTGTTTCATCGGTGATTTGAAGGCCCAAGGGATACAGTAAACCAGCAATGGTGCATCGGAATGTAATACTGCTGTTCCAGGAGAGGCTAGAATCACGAACTATTAGAAGAGTTACTCCTCTTGTAAATAAGTCGACATTTTGCCTTTTGTATTCAATATCGATGCAATTTCTGTGTTTCATCGTTGATCTGAAGGTCCAAGGGATACAGTAAACCTGCAATGGTGCATCGGAATCTAATACTGCTGTCCCAGGAAAGGCTAAAAGCACGAACTATTAGAAGAGTTACTCCACTTGTAAATAAGTCGACATTTTGCTTTTTTTTTCAATATCGATGCAATTTCTGTGTTTCATCGTCTTTTGAAGGTCCAAGGGATGCAGTAAAACGTGCAATTGTGCATCGGAATCTAATACTGCTGTCCCAGAAAAGGCTTAAGCACGAACTATTAGAAGAGTTACTTCTCTTGTAAGTAAGTGGACTTTTTCCCTTTTGTATTCAATATCTATGCAATTTCTCTGTTTCATCGGTGGTTTGAAGGTCCAAGGGATACAGTAAACCTGCAATAGTGCTTCGGAATCTAATACTGCTGTCACAGGAAAAGCTCAAAACACGAACTATTAGAAGAGTAACTCCACTTGTAAATAAGTCGACATTTTGTCTTTTGTATTCAATATCGATGCAATTTCTGTGTTTCATCGTTGATTTGAAGGTCCAAGGGATATAGTAAACCTGCAATGGTGCATCAGAAGCTAATACTGCTGTTCCAGGAGAGGCTAAAAGCATGAACTATTAGAAGAGTTACTCCTCTTGTAAATAAGTCGACATTTTGCCTTTTGTATTCAATATCGATGCAATTTCTGTGTTTCATCGTTGATTTGAAGGTCTAAGGGATACTATAAACCTGCAATGTTGCATCGGAATGTAATACTGCTGTCCCAGGAAAGGCTCAAAGCACGAACTATTAGAAGAATTACTCCTCTTATAAATAAGTCGATATTTTGCCTTTTGTATTCAATATCGATGCAATTTCTGTGTTTCATCTTTGATTTGAAGGTCCAGGGGATACAGTAAACCTGCAATGGTGCATCGGAATCTAATACTGCTGTCCCAGGAAAGGCTAAAAGCACGAACTATTAGAAGAGTTACTCCTCTTGTAAATAAGTCGACATTTTGCCTTTTGTATTCAATATCGATGCAATTTCTGTGTTTCATCGTTGATTTGAAGGTCCAAGGGATGCAGTAAAACCTGCAATGGTGCATCGGAATCTAATACTGCTGTCCCAGAAAAGGCTTAAGCACGAACTATTAGAAGAGTTACTTCTCTTGTAAGTAAGTGGACTTTTTCCCTTTTGTATTCAATATCTATGCAATTTCTCTGTTTCATCGGTGGTTTGAAGGTCCAAGGGATACAGTAAACCTGCAATGGAGCATCGGAATGTAATACTGCTGTTCCAGGAGAGGCTACAAGCACGAACTATTAGAAGAGTTACTCCTCTTGTAAATAAGTCGACATTTTGCCTTTTGTATTCAATATCGATGCAATTTCTGTGTTTCATCGTTGATTTGAAGGTCCAAGGGATACAGTAAACCTGCAATGGTGCATCGGAATCTAATACTGCTGTTCCGGGAGGGGCTAAAACCACGAACTATTAGAAGAGTTACTCCTCTTGTAAATAAGTCGATACTTTGCCTTTTGTATTCAATATCGATGCAATTTCTGTGTTTCATCGTTGATTTGAAGGTCCAAGGGATACAGTAAACCTGCAATGGTGCATCGGAATCTAATACTGCTGTCACAGGAAAAGCTCAAAACACGAACTATTAGAAGAGTTACTCCTCTTGTAATTAAGTCGACATTTTGCCTTTTGTATTCAGTATCTATGCAATTTCTGTGTTTCATCGGTGATTTGAAGGTCCAAGGGATACAGTAAACCTGCAATGGTGCTTCGGAATGTAATACTGCTGTTCCAGGAGAGGCTAAAAGCACGAACTATTAGAAGAGTTACTCCTCTTGTAAAAAAGTCGACATTTTGCCTTTTGTATTCAATATCGATGCAATTTCTGTGTTTCATCGTTGTTTTGAAGGTCCAAGGGATACAGTAAACCTGCAATGGTGCATCGGAATCTAATACTGCTGTTCCGGGAGGGGCTGAAAGCACGAACTATTAGAAGAGTTACTCCTCCTGTAAATAAGTCGACATTTTGCCTTTTTTTTCAATATCAATGCAATTTCTGTGTTTCAGCGTTGATTTGAAGGTCCAAGGGATACAGTAAACCTGCAATGGTGCATCGTAATGTAATACTGCTGTTCCAGGAGAGGCTACAATCACGAACTATTAGAAGAGTTACTCCTCTTGTAAATAAGTCGACATTTTGCCTTTTGTATTCAATATCGATGCAATTTCTGTGTTTCGTCGTTGATTTGAAGGTCCAAGGGATGCAGTAAAACGTGCAATTGTGCATCGGAATCTAATACTGCTGTCCCAGAAAAGGCTTAAGCACGAACTATTAGAAGAGTTACTTCTCTTGTAAGTAAGTGGACTTTTTCCCTTTTGTATTCAATATCTATGCAATTTCTCTGTTTCATCGGTGGTTTGAAGGTCCAAGGGATACAGTAAACCTGCAATGGTGCATCGGAATGTAATACTGCTGTTCCAGGAGAGGCTACAAGCACGAACTATTAGAAGAATTACTCCTCTTGTAAATAAGTCGACATTTTGCCTTTTGTATTCAATATCGATGCAATTTCTGTGTTTCATCGTTGATTTGAAGGTCCAAGGGATACAGTAAACCTGCAATGGTGCATCGGAATCTAATACTGCTGTCCCAGGAAAGGCTAAAACACGAACTATTAGAAGAGTTACTCCTCTTGTATAGATGTCGACATTTTGCCTTTTGTATTCACTATCTATGCAATTTCTGTGTTTCATCGGTGATTTGAATGCCCAAGGGATACAGTAAACCTGCAATGGTGCATCGGAATGTAATACTGCTGTTCCAGGAGAAGCTAGAATCACGCACTATTAGAAGAGTTACTCCTCTTGTAAATAAGTCGACATTTTGCCTTTTGTATTCAATATCGATGCAATTTCTGTGTTTCATCGTTGATCTGAAGGTCCAAGGGATACAGTAAACCTGCAATGGTGCATCGGAATGTAATACTGCTGTTCCGGGAGGGTCTAAAAGCACGAACTATTAGAAGAGTTACTCCTCTTGTAAATAAGTCGATATTTTGCCTTTTGTATTCAATATCGATGCAATTTCTGTATTTCATCGTTGATTTGAAGGTCCAAGGGATACAGTAAACCTGCAATAGTGCTTCGGAATCTAATACTGCTGTCACAGGAAAAGCTCAAAACACGAACTATTAGAAGAGTTACTCCACTTGTAAATAAGTCGACATTTTGTCTTTTGTATTCAATATCGATGCAATTTCTGTGTTTCATCGTTGATTTGAAGGTCCAAGGGATATAGTAAACCTGCAATGGTGCATCAGAATCTAATACTGCTGTTCCAGGAGAGGCTAAAAGCATGAACTATTAGAAGAGTTACTCCTCTTGTAAATAAGTCGACATTTTGCCTTTTGTATTCAATATCGATGCAATTTCTGTGTTTCATCGTTGATTTGAAGGTCTAAGGGATACTATAAACCTGCAATGTTGCATCGGAATGTAATACTGCTGTCCCAGGAAAGGCTCAAATCACGAACTATTAGAAGAATTACTCCTCTTATAAATAAGTCGATATTTTGCCTTTTGTATTCAATATCGATGCAATTTCTGTGTTTCATCGTTGATTTGAAGGTCCAAGGGATACAGTAAACCTGCAATGGTGCATCGGAATGTAATACTGCTGTTCCGGGAGGGGCTAAAACCACGAACTATTAGAAGAGTTACTCCTCTTGTAAATAAGTCGATACTTTGCCTTTTGTATTCAATATCGATGCAATTTCTGTGTTTCATCGTTGATTTGAAGGTCCAAGGGATACAGTAAACCTGCAATGGTGCATCGGAATCTAATACTGCTGTCACAGGAAAAGCTCAAAACACGAACTATTAGAAGAGTTACTCCTCTTGTAAATATGTCGACATTTTGCCTTTTGTATTCAATATCGATGCAATTTCTGTGTTTCATCGTTGATTTGAAGGTCCAAGGGATACAGTAAACCTGCAATGGTGCATCGGAATCTAATACTGCTGTCCCAGGAAAGCCTCAAACCACGAACTATTAGAAGAGTTACTCCTCTTGTAAATAAGTCGACATTTTGCCTTTTGTATTCAATATCGATGCAATCTCTGTGTTTCATCGTTGATTTGGAGGTCCAAGGGATACAGTAAACCTGCAATGGTGCATCGGAATCTAATACTGCTGTCCCAGGAAAGCCTCAAAGCACGAACTATTAGAAGAGTTACTTCTCTTGTAAATAAGTCGACATTTTGCCTTTTGTATTCAATATCGATGCAATTTCTGTGTTTCATCGTTGATTTGAAGGTCCAAGGGATACAGTAAACCTGCAATGGTGCATCGGAATGTAATACTGCTGTTCCGGGAGGGGCTAAAAGCACGAACTATTAGAAGAGTTACTCCTCTTGTAAATAAGTCGACATTTTGCCTTTTTTTTCAATATCGATGTAATTTCTGTGTTTCATCGTCTTTTGAAGGTCCAAGGGATACAGTAAACCTGCAATGGTGCATCGGAATCTAATACTGCTGTCCCAGGAAAGGCTAAAACACGAACTATTAGAAGAGTTACTCCTCTTGTAAAGATGTCGACATTTTGCCTTTTGTATTCAATATCTATGCAATTTCTGTGTTTCATCGGTGATTTGAAGGCCCAAGGGATACAGTAAACCTGCAATGGTGCATCGGAATGTAATACTGCTGTTCCAGGAGAGGCTAGAATCACGAACTATTAGAAGAGTTACTCCTCTTGTAAATAAGTCGACATTTTGCCTTTTGTATTCAATATCGATGCAATTTCTGTGTTTCATCGTTAATCTGAAGGTCCAAGGGATACAGTAAACCTGCAATGGTGCATCGGAATCTAATACTGCTGTCCCAGGAAAGGCTAAAAGCACGAACTATTAGAAGAGTTACTCCACTTGTAAATAAGTCGACATTTTGCTTTTTTTTTCAATATCGATGCAATTTCTGTGTTTCATCGTCTTTTGAAGGTCCAAGGGATACAGTAAACCTGCAATGGTGCATCGGAATCTAATACTGCTGTCCCAGGAAAAGTTCAAAGCACGAACTATTAGAAGAGTTACTCCTCTTGTAAATAAGTCGACATTTCCTTTTGTATTCAATATCGATGCAATTTCTGTGTTTCATCGTTGATTTGAAGGTCTAAGGGATACTATAAACCTGCAATGTTGCATCGGAATGTAATACTGCTGTCCCAGGAAAGGCTCAAAGCACGAACTATTAGAAGAATTACTCCTCTTATAAATAAGTCGATATTTTGCCTTTTGTATTCAATATCGATGCAATTTCTGTGTTTCATCGTTGATTTGAAGGTCCAAGGGATACAGTAAACCTGCAATGGTGCATCGGAATGTAATACTGCTGTTCCGGGAGGGGCTAAAACCACGAACTATTAGAAGAGTTACTCCTCTTGTAAATAAGTCGATACTTTGCCTTTTGTATTCAATATCGATGCAATTTCTGTGTTTCATCGTTGATTTGAAGGTCCAAGGGATACAGTAAACCTGCAATGGTGCATCGGAATCTAATACTGCTGTCACAGGAAAAGCTCAAAACACGAACTATTAGAAGAGTTACTCCTCTTGTAAATAGGTCGACATTTTGCCTTTTGTATTCAATATCGATGCAATTTCTGTGTTTCATCGTTGATTTGAAGGTCCAAGGGATACAGTAAACCTGCAATGGTGCATCGGAATCTAATACTGCTGTCCCAGGAAAGCCTCAAACCACGAACTATTAGAAGAGTTACTCCTCTTGTAAATAAGTCGACATTTTGCCTTTTGTATTCAATATCGATGCAATTTCTGTGTTTCATCGTTGATTTGGAGGTCCAAGGGATACAGTAAACCTGCAATGGTGCATCGGAATCTAATACTGCTGTCCCAGGAAAGCCTCAAAGCACGAACTATTAGAAGAGTTACTTCTCTTGTAAATAAGTCGACATTTTGCCTTTTGTATTCAATATCGATGCAATTTCTGTGTTTCATCGTTGATTTGAAGGTCCAAGGGATACAGTAAACCTGCAATGGTGCATCGGAATGTAATACTGCTGTTCCGGGAGGGGCTAAAAGCACGAACTATTAGAAGAGTCTCTCCTCTTGTAAATAAGTCGACATTTTGCCTTTTTTTTCAATATCGATGTAATTTCTGTGTTTCATCGTCTTTTGAAGGTCCAAGGGATACAGTAAACCTGCAATGGTGCATCGGAATCTAATACTGCTGTCCCAGGAAAGGCTAAAACACGAACTATTAGAAGAGTTACTCCTCTTGTAAAGATGTCGACATTTGGCCTTTTGTATTCAATATCTATGCAATTTCTGTGTTTCATCGGTGATTTGAAGGCCCAAGGGATACAGTAAACCTGCAATGGTGCATCGGAATGTAATACTGCTGTTCCAGGAGAGGCTAGAATCACGAACTATTAGAAGAGTTACTCCTCTTGTAAATAAGTCGACATTTTGCCTTTTGTATTCAATATCGATGCAATTTCTGTGTTTCTTCGTTGATCTGAAGGTCCAAGGGATACAGTAAACCTGCAATGGTGCATCGGAATCTAATACTGCTGTCCCAGGAAAGGCTAAAAGCACGAACTATTAGAAGAGTTACTCCACTTGTAAATAAGTCGACATTTTGCTTTTTTTTTCAATGTCGATGCAATTTCTGTGTTTCATCGTCTTTTGAAGGTCCAAGGGATACAGTAAACCTGCAATGGTGCATCGGAATCTAATACTGCTGTCCCAGGAAAGGTTCAAAGCACGAACTATTAGAAGAGTTACTCCTCTTGTAAATAAGTCGACATTTTGCCTTTTGTATTCAATATCGATGCAATTTCTGTGTTTCATCCTTGATTTGAAGGTCCAAGGGATACAGTAAACCTGCAATGGTGCATCGGAATCTAATACTGCTGTCCCAGGAAAAGCTCAAAGCACGAACTATTAGAAGAGTTACTCCTCTTGTAAATAAGTCGACATTTTGCCTTTTGTATTCAATATCGATGCAATTTCTGTGTTTAATCGTTGATATGAAGGTCCAAGGGATACAGTAAACCTGCAATGGTGCATCGGAATCTAATACTGCTGTCCCAGGAAAGGCTCAAAGCACGAACTATTAGAAGAATTACTCCTCTTATAAATAAGTCGATATTTTGCCTTTTGTATTCAATATCGATGCAATTTCTGTGTTTCATCGTTGATTTGAAGGTCCAAGGGATACAGTAAACCTGCAATGGTGCATCGGAATCTAATACTGCTGTCCCAGGAAAGGCTAAAACACGAACTATTAGAAGAGTTACTCCTCTTGTAAGTATGTCGACATTTTGCCTTTTGTATTCAACATCTATGCAATTTCTGTGTTTCATCGGTGATTTGAAGGCCCAAGGGATACAGTAAACCTGCAATGGTGCATCGGAATGTAATACTGCTGTTCCAGGAGAGGCTAAAATCACGAACTATTAGAAGAGATACTCCTCTTGTAAATAAGTCGATATTTTGCCTTTTGTATTCAATATCGATGCAATTTCTGTGTTTCATCGTTTATTTGAAGGTCCAAGGGATACAGTAAACCTACAATGGTGCATCGGAATCTAATTCTGCTGTCACAGGAAAAGCTCAAAACACGAACTATTAGAAAAGTTACTCCACTTGTAAATAAGTCGACATTTTGCCTTATGTACTCAATATCGATGCAATTTCTGTGTTTCATCGTTGATTTGAAGGTCTAAGGGATACACTAAACCTGCAATGTTGCATCGGAATGTAATACTGCTTTCCCAGGAAAGCCTCAAAGCACGAACTATTAGAAGAATTACTCCTCTTATAAATAAGTCGATATTTTGCCTTTTGTATTCAATATCGATGGAATTTCTGTGTTTCATCGTTGATTTGAAGGTCCAAGGGTTACAGTAAACCTGCAATGGTGCATCGGAATCTAATACTGCTGTCCCAGGAAAGGCTAAAAGCACGAACTATTAGAAGTATTACTCCTCTTGTAAATAAGTCGACATTTTGCCTTTTGTATTCAATATCGATGCAATTTCTGTGTTTCATCGTTGATTTGAAGGTCTAATGGATACACTAAACCTGCAATGTTGCATCGGAATGTAATACTGCTGTCCCAGGAAAGGCTCAAAGCACGAATCATTAGAAGAATTACTCCACTTATAAATAAGTCGATATTTTGCCTTTTGTATTCAATATCGATGCAATTTCTGTGTTTCATCGTTGATTTGAAGGTCCAAGGGATACAGTAAACCTGCAATGGTGCATCGGAATCTAATACTGCTGTCCCAGGAAAGGCTAAAAGCACGAACTATTAGAAGTATTACTCCTCTTGTAAATAAGTCGACATTTTGCCTTTTGTATTCAATATCTATGCAATTTCTGTGTATCATCGGTGATTTGAAGGTCCAAGGGATACAGTAAACCTGCAATGGTGCATCGGAATGTAATACTGCTGTTCCAGGAGAGGCTAAAAGCACGAACTATTAGAAGAGTTACTCCTCTTGTAAATAAGTCGACATTTTGCCTTTTGTATTCAATATCGACGCAATTTCTGAGTTTCATCGTTGATTTGAAGGTCCAAGGGATACAGTAAACCTGCAATGGTGCATCGGAATGTAATACTGCTGTTCCGGGAGGGGCTAAAAGCACGATCTATTAGAAGAGTTGCTCCTCTTGTAAATAAGTCGACATTTTGCCTTTTTTTTCAATATCGATGTAATTTCTGTGTTTCATCGTCTTTTGAAGGTCCAAGGGATACAGTAAACCTGCAATGGTGCATCGGAATCTAATACTGCTGTCCCAGGAAAGGTTCATAGCACGAACTATTAGAAGAGTTACTCCTCTTGTAAATAAGTCGACATTTTGCCTTTTGTATTCAATATCGATGCAATTTCTGTGTTTCATCCTTGATTTGAAGGTCCAAGGGATACAGTAAACCTGCAATGGTGCATCGGAATCTAATACTGCTGTCCCAGGAAAAGCTCAAAGCACGAACTATTAGAAGAGTTACTCCTCTTGTAAGTCAGTCGACATTTTGCCTTTTGTATTCAATATCGATGCAATTTCTGTTCTTCATCGTTGATTTGAAGGTCCAAGGGATACAGTAAACCTGCAATGGTACATCGGAATCTAATACTGCTGTCCCAGGAAAGGCTCAAAGCACGAACTATTAGAAGAATTACTGCTCTTATAAATAAGTCGATATTTTGCCTTTTGTATTCAATATCGATGCAATTTCTGTGTTTCAGCGTTGATTTGAAGGTCCAAGGGATACAGTAAACCTGCAATGGTGCATCGGAATCTAATACTGCTGTCCCAGGAAAGGCTAAAACACGAACTATTAGAAGAGTTACTCCTCTTGTAAATAAGTCGACATTTTGCCTTTTGTATTCAATATCGATGCAATTTCTGTGTTTCATCGGTGATTTGAAGGTCCAAGGGATACAGTAAACCTGCAATGGTGCATTGGAATGTAATACTGCTGTTCTAGGAGTGGCTAAAAGCACGAACTATTAGAAGAGTTACTCCTCTTGTAAATAAGTCGACATTTTGCCTTTTGTATTCAATATCGATGCAATTTCTGTGTTTCATCGTTGATTTGAAGGTCCAAGGGATACAATAAACCTGCAATGGTGCATCGGAATGTAATACTGCTGTTCCGGGAGGGGCTAAAACTACGAACTATTAGAAGAGTTACTCCTCTTGTAAATAAGTCGATATTTTGCCTTTTGTATTCAATATCGATGCAATTTCTGTGTTTCATCGTTGATTTGAAGGTCCAAGGGATACAGTAAACCTGCAATGGTGCATCGGAATCTAATACTGCTGTCACAGGAAAAGCTCAAAACACGAACTATTAGAAGCGTTACTCCTCTTGTAAATAAGTCGACATTTTGCCTTTTGTATTCAATATCGATGCAATTTCTGTGTTTCATCGTTGATTTGAAGGTCCAAGGGATACAGTAAACCTGCAATGGTGCATCGGAATCTAATACTGCTGTCCCAGGAAAGCCTCAAACCACGAACTATTAGAAGAGTTACTCCTCTTGTAAATAAGTCGACATTTTGCCTTTTGTATTCAATATCGATGCAATTTCTGTGTTTCATCGTTGATTTGGAGGTCCAAGGGATACAGTAAACCTGCAATGGTGCATCGGAATCTAATACTGCTGTCCCAGGAAAGCCTCAAAGCACGAACTATTAGAAGAGTTACTTCTCTTGTAAATAAGTCGACATTTTGCCTTTTGTATTCAATATCGATGCAATTTCTGTGTTTCATCGTTGATTTGAAGGTCCAAGGGATACAGTAAACCTGCAATGGTGCATCGGAATGTAATACTGCTGTTCCGGGAGGGGCTAAAAGCACGAACTATTAGAAGTTACTCCTCTTGTAAATAAGTCGATATTTTCCTTTTGTATTCAATATCGATGCAATTTCTGTGTTTCATCGTTGATTTGAAGGTCCAAGGGATACAGTAAACCTGCAATGGTGCATCGGAATCTAATACTGCTGTCACAGGAAAAGCTCAAAACACGCACTATTAGAAAAGTTACTCCTCTTGTAAATAAGTCGACATTTTGTCTTTTGTATTCAATATCGATGCAATTTCTGCGTTTCATCGTTGATTTGAAGGTCCAAGGGATATAGTAAACCTGCAATGGTGCATCGGAATCTAATACTGCTGTTCCAGGAGTGGCTAAAAGCACGAACTATTAGAAGAGTTACTCCTCTTGTAAATAAGTCGACATTTTGCCTTTTGTATTCAATATCGATGCAATTTCTGTGTTTCATCGTTGATTTGAAGGTCTAATGGATACACTAAACCTGCAATGTTGCATCGGAATGTAATACTGCTGTCCCAGGAAAGGCTCAAAGCACGAATCATTAGAAGAATTACTCCACTTATAAATAAGTCGATATTTTGCCTTTTGTATTCAATATCGATGCAATTTCTGTGTTTCATCGTTGATTTGAAGGTCCAAGGGATACAGTAAACCTGCAATGGTGCATCGGAATCTAATACTGCTGTCCCAGGAAAGGCTAAAAGCACGAACTATTAGAAGTATTACTCCTCTTGTAAATAAGTCGACATTTTGCCTTTTGTATTCAATATCTATGCAATTTCTGTGTATCATCGGTGATTTGAAGGTCCAAGGGATACAGTAAACCTGCAATGGTGCATCGGAATGTAATACTGCTGTTCCAGGAGAGGCTAAAAGCACGAACTATTAGAAGAGTTACTCCTCTTGTAAATAAGTCGATACTTTGCCTTTTGTATTCAATATCGACGCAATTTCTGAGTTTCATCGTTGATTTGAAGGTCCAAGGGATACAGTAAACCTGCAATGGTGCATCGGAATGTAATACTGCTGTTCCGGGAGGGGCTAAAAGCACGATCTATTAGAAGAGTTGCTCCTCTTGTAAATAAGTCGACATTTTGCCTTTTTTTTCAATATCGATGCAATTTCTGTGTTTCATCGTCTTTTGAAGGTCCAAGGGATACAGTAAACCTGCAATGGTGCATCGGAATCTAATACTGCTGTCCCAGGAAAGGTTCATAGCACGAACTATTAGAAGAGTTACTCCTCTTGTAAATAAGTCGACATTTTGCCTTTTGTATTCAATATCGATGCAATTTCTGTGTTTCATCCTTGATTTGAAGGTCCAAGGGATACAGTAAACCTGCAATGGTGCATCGGAATCTAATACTGCTGTCCCAGGAAAAGCTCAAAGCACGAACTATTAGAAGAGTTACTCCTCTTGTAAGTCAGTCGACATTTTGCCTTTTGTATTCAATATCGATGCAATTTCTGTTCTTCATCGTTGATTTGAAGGTCCAAGGGATACAGTAAACCTGCAATGGTACATCGGAATCTAATACTGCTGTCCCAGGAAAGGCTCAAAGCACGAACTATTAGAAGAATTACTGCTCTTATAAATAAGTCGATATTTTGCCTTTTGTATTCAATATCGATGCAATTTCTGTGTTTCAGCGTTGATTTGAAGGTCCAAGGGATACAGTAAACCTGCAATGGTGCATCGGAATCTAATACTGCTGTCCCAGGAAAGGCTAAAACACGAACTATTAGAAGAGTTACTCCTCTTGTAAATAAGTCGACATTTTGCCTTTTGTATTCAATATCGATGCAATTTCTGTGTTTCATCGGTGATTTGAAGGTCCAAGGGATACAGTAAACCTGCAATGGTGCATCGGAATGTAATACTGCTGTTCTAGGAGTGGCTAAAAGCACGAACTATTAGAAGAGTTACTCCTCTTGTAAATAAGTCGACATTTTGCCTTTTGTATTCAATATCGATGCAATTTCTGTGTTTCATCGTTGATTTGAAGGTCCAAGGGATACAATAAACCTGCAATGGTGCATCGGAATGTAATACTGCTGTTCCGGGAGGGGCTAAAACTACGAACTATTAGAAGAGTTACTCCTCTTGTAAATAAGTCGATATTTTGCCTTTTGTATTCAATATCGATGCAATTTCTGTGTTTCATCGTTGATTTGAAGGTCCAAGGGATACAGTAAACCTGCAATGGTGCATCGGAATCTAATACTGCTGTCACAGGAAAAGCTCAAAACACGAACTATTAGAAGCGTTACTCCTCTTGTAAATAAGTCGACATTTTGCCTTTTGTATTCAATATCGATGCAATTTCTGTGTTTCATCGTTGATTTGAAGGTCCAAGGGATACAGTAAACCTGCAATGGTGCATCGGAATCTAATACTGCTGTCCCAGGAAAGCCTCAAACCACGAACTATTAGAAGAGTTACTCCTCTTGTAAATAAGTCGACATTTTGCCTTTTGTATTCAATATCGATGCAATTTCTGTGTTTCATCGTTGATTTGGAGGTCCAAGGGATACAGTAAACCTGCAATGGTGCATCGGAATCTAATACTGCTGTCCCAGGAAAGCCTCAAACCACGAACTATTAGAAGAGTTACTCCTCTTGTAAATAAGTCGACATTTTGCCTTTTGTATTCAATATCGATGCAATTTCTGTTCTTCATCGTTGATTTGAAGGTCCAAGGGATACAGTAAACCTGCAATGGTACATCGGAATCTAATACTGCTGTCCCAGGAAAGGCTCAAAGCACGAACTATTAGAAGAATTATTGCTCTTATAAATAAGTCGATATTTTGCCTTTTGTATTCAATATCTATGCAATTTCTGTGTTTCATCGGTGATTTGAAGGTCCACGGGGTACAGTAAACCTGCAATGGTGCATCGGAATCTAATACTGCTGTCCCAGGAAAGGCTAAAACACGAACTATTAGAAGAGTTACTCCTCTTGTAAGTAAGTCGACATTTTTCCTTTTGTATTCAATATCTATGCAATTTCTGTGTTTCATCGGTGATTTGAAGGTCCAAGGGATACAGTAAACCTGCAATGGTGCATCGGAATGTAATACTGCTGTTCTAGGAGTGGCTAAAAGCACGAACTATTAGAAGAGTTACTCCTCTTGTAAATAAGTCGACATTTTGCCTTTTGTATTCAATATCGATGCAATTTCTGTGTTTCATCGTTGATTTGAAGGTCCAAGGGATACAATAAACCTGCAATGGTGCATCGGAATGTAATACTGCTGTTCCGGGAGGGGCTAAAACTACGAACTATTAGAAGAGTTACTCCTCTTGTAAATAAGTCGATATTTTGCCTTTTGTATTCAATATCGATGCAATTTCTGTGTTTCATCGTTGATTTGAAGGTCCAAGGGATACAGTAAACCTGCAATGGTGCATCGGAATCTAATACTGCTGTCACAGGAAAAGCTCAAAACACGAACTATTAGAAGCGTTACTCCTCTTGTAAATAAGTCGACATTTTGCCTTTTGTATTCAATATCGATGCAATTTCTGTGTTTCATCGTTGATTTGAAGGTCCAAGGGATACAGTAAACCTGCAATGGTGCATCGGAATCTAATACTGCTGTCCCAGGAAAGCCTCAAACCACGAACTATTAGAAGAGTTACTCCTCTTGTAAATAAGTCGACATTTTGCCTTTTGTATTCAATATCGATGCAATTTCTGTGTTTCATCGTTGATTTGGAGGTCCAAGGGATACAGTAAACCTGCAATGGTGCATCGGAATCTAATACTGCTGTCCCAGGAAAGCCTCAAAGCACGAACTATTAGAAGAGTTACTTCTCTTGTAAATAAGTCGACATTTTGCCTTTTGTATTCAATATCGATGCAATTTCTGTGTTTCATCGTTGATTTGAAGGTCCAAGGGATACAGTAAACCTGCAATGGTGCATCGGAATGTAATACTGCTGTTCCGGGAGGGGCTAAAAGCACGAACTATTAGAAGAGTTACTCCTCTTGTAAATAAGTCGACATTTTGCCTTTTTTTTCAATATCGATGTAATTTCTGTGTTTCATCGTCTTTTGAAGGTCCAAGGGATACAGTAAACCTGGAATGGTGCATCGGAATCTAATACTGCTGTCCCACGAAATGTTCAAAGCACTAACTATTAGGAGAGTTACTCCTCTTGTAAATAAGTCGACATTTTGCCTTTTGTATTCAATATCGATGCAATTTCTGTGTTTCATCCTTGATTTGAAGGTCCAAGGGATATAGTAAACCTGCAATGGTGCATCGGAATCTAATACTGCTGTCCCAGGAAAAGCTCAAAGCACGAACTATTAGAAGAGTTACTCCTCTTGTAAATAAGTCGACATTTTGCCTTTTGTATTCAATATCGATGCAATTTCTGTGTTTCATCGTTGATTTGAAGGTTCAAGGGATACAGTAAACCTGCAATGGTGCATCGGAATCTAATAGTGCTGTCCCAGGAAAAGCTAAAAGCACGAACTATTAGAAGAAATACTCCTCTTGTAAATAAGCCGACATTTTGCCTTATGTATTCAATATCGATGCAATTTCTGTGTTTCATCGTTGATTTGAAGGTCCAAGGGATACAGTAAACCTGCAATGGTGCATCGGAATCTAATACTGCTGTCCCAGGATAGGCTCAAAGCACGAATTATTAGAAGAATTACTCCTCTTATAAATAAGTCGATATTTTGCCTTTTGTATTCAATATCGATGCAATATCTGTGTTTCAGCGTTGATTTGAAGGTCCAAGGGTACAGTAAACCTGCAATGGTGCATCGGAATCTAATACTGCTGTCCCAGGAAAGGCTAAAACACGAACTATTAGAAGAGTTACTACTCTTGTAAGTAAGTCGACATTTTGCCTTTTGTATTCAATATCTATGCAATATCTGTGTTTCATCGGTGATTTGAAGGTCCAAGGGATACAGTAAACCTGCAATGGTGAATCGGAATGTAATACTGCTGTTCCAGGAGAGGCTAAAAGCACGAACTATTAGAAGAGTTACTCCTCTTGTAAATAAGTCGACATCATGCCTTTTGTATTCAATATCGATGCAATTTCTGTGTTTCATCGTTGATTTGAAGGTCCAAGGGATACAGTAAACCTGCAAAGGTGCATCGGAATGTAATACTGCTGTTCCGGGAGTGGTAAAAGCACGAACTATTAGAAGAGTTACTCCTCTTGCAAATAAGTCGATATTTTGCCTTTTGTATTCAATATCGATGCAATTTCTGTGTTTCATCGTTGATTTGAAGGTCCAAGGGATACAGTGAACCTGCAATGGTGCATCGGAATCTAATACTGCTGTCACAGGAAAAGCTCAAAACACGAACTATTAGAAGAGTTACTCCTCTTGTAAATAAGTCGACATTTTGCCTTTTTTTTCAATATCGATGCAATTTCTGTGTTTCATCGTTGATTTGAAGGTCCAAGGGATACAGTAAACCTGCAATGGTGCATCGGAATCTAATACTGCTGTCACAGGAAAAGCTCAAAACACGAACTATTAGAAGAGTTACTCCTCTTGTAAATAAGTCGACATTTTGCCTTTTGTATTCAATATCGATGCAATTTCTGTGTTTCATCGTTGATTTGAAGGTCCAAGGGATACAGTAAACCAGCAATGGTACATCGGAATCTAATACTGCTGTCCCAGGAAAGCCTCAAACCACGAACTATTAGAAGAGTTACTCCTCTTGTAAATAAGTCGACATTTTGCCTTTTGTATTCAATATCGATGCAATTTCTGTGTTTCATCGTTGATTTGGAGGTCCAAGGGATACAGTAAACCTGCAATGGTGCATCGGAATCTAATACTGCTGTCCCAGGAAAGCCTCAAAGCACGAACTATTAGAAGAGTTACTTCTCTTGTAAATAAGTCGACATTTTGCCTTTTGTATTCAATATCGATGCAATTTCTGTGTTTCATCGTTGATTTGAAGGTCCAAGGGATACAGTAAACCTGCAATGGTGCATCGGAATGTAATACTGCTGTTCCGGGAGGGGCTAAAAACACGAACTATTAGAAGAGTTACTCCTCTTGTAAATAAGTCGACATTTTGCCTTTTTTTTCAATATCGATGTAATTTCTGTGTTACATCGTCTTTTGAAGGTCCAAGGGATACAGTAAACCTGCAATGGTGCATCGGAATCTAATACTGCTGTCCCAGGAAATGTTCAAAGCACGAACTATTAGAAGAGTTACTCCTCTTGTAAATAAGTCGACATTTTGCCTTTTGTATTCAATATCGATGCAATTTCTGTGTTTCATCCTTGATTTTAAGGTCCAAGGGATACAGTAAACCTGCAATGGTGCATTGGAATCTAATACTGCTGTCCCAGGAAAAGCTCAAAGCACGAACTATTAGAAGAGTTACTCCTCTTGTAAATAAGTCGACATTTTGCCTTTTGTATTCAATATCGATGCAATTTCTGTGTTTCATCGTTGATTTGAAGGTCCAAGGGATACAGTAAACCTGCAATGGTGCATCGGAATCTAATAGTGCTGTCCCAGGAAAAGCTAAAAGCACGAACTATTAGAAGAGTTACTCCTCTTGTAAATAAGTCGACATTTTGCCTTTTGTATTCAATATCTATGCAATTTCTGTGTTTCATCGGTGATTTGAAGGTCCAAGGGATACAGTAAACCTGCAATGGTGCATCGGAATGTAATACAGCTGTTCCAGGAGAGGCTAAAAGCACGAACTATTAGAAGAGTTACTCCTCTTGTAAATAAGTCGACATTTTGCTTTTGTATTCAATATCGATGCAATTTCTGTGTTTCATCGTTGATTTGAAGGTCCAAGGGATACAGTAAACCTGCAATGGTGCATCGGAATCTAATACTGCTTTCCCAGGAAAGGCTTAAAGCACGAACTATTAGAAGAATTACTCCTCTTATAAATAAGTCGATATTTTGCCTTTTGTATTCAATATCGATGCAATTTCTGTGTTTCAGCGTTGATTTGAAGGTCCAAGGGATACAGTAAACCTGCAATGGTGCATCGGAATCTAATACTGCTGTCCCAGGAAAGGCTAAAACACGAACTATTAGAAGAGTTACTACTCTTGTAAGTAAGTCGACATTTTGCCTTTTGTATTCAATATCTATGCAATATCTGTGTTTTATCGGTGATTTGAAGGTCCAAGGGATACAGTAAACCTGCAATGGTGAATCGGAATGTAATACTGCTGTTCCAGGAGAGGCTAAAAGCACGAACTATTAGAAGAGTTACTCCTTTTGTAAATAAGTCGACATCATGCCTTTTGTATTCAATATCGATGCAATTTCTGTGTTTCATCGTTGATTTGAAGGTCCAAGGGATACAGTAAACCTGCAAAGGTGCATCGGAATGTAATACTGCTGTTCCGGGAGGGGTAAAAGCACGAACTATTAGAAGAGTTACTCCTCTTGCAAATAAGTCGATATTTTGCCTTTTGTATTCAATATCGATGCAATTTCTGTGTTTCATCGTTGATTTGAAGGTCCAAGGGATACAGTGAACCTGCAATGGTGCATCGGAATCTAATACTGCTGTCACAGGAAAAGCTCAAAACACGAACTATTAGAAGAGTTACTCCTCTTGTAAATAAGTCGACATTTTGCCTTTTTTTTCAATATCGATGCAATTTCTGTGTTTCAGCGTTGATTTGAAGGTCCAAGGGATACAGTAAACCTGCAATGGTGCATCGGAATGTAATACTGCTGTTCCAGGAGAGGCTAAAAGCACGAACTATTAGAAGAGTTACTCCTCTTGTAAATAAGTCGACATTTTGCCTTTTGTATTCAATATCGATGCAATTTCTGTGTTTCATCGTTGATTTGAAGGTCCAAGGGATATAGTAAACCTGCAATGGTGCATCGGAATCTAATACTGCTGTCCCAGGAAAGCCTCAAAGCACGAACTATTAGAAGAATTACTCCTCTTGTAAATAAGTCGACATTTTGCCTTTTGTATTCAATATCGATGCAATTTCTATGTTTCATCGTTGATTTGAAGGTCCAAGGGATACAGTAAACCTGCAATGGTGCATCGGAATGTAATACGGCTGTTCCACGAGAGGCTAAAAGCACGAACTATTAGAAGAGTTACTCCTCTTGTAAATAAGTCGACATTTTGCCTTTTGTATTCAATATCGATGCAATTTCTGTGTTTCATCGTTGATTTGAAGGTCCAAGGGATACAGTAAACCTGCAATGGTGCATCGGAATGTAATACTGCTGTTCCGGGAGGGCCTAAAATCACGAACTATTAGGAGAGTTACTCCTCTTGTAAATAAGTCGACATTTTGCCTTTTTTTTCAATATCGATGCTATTTCTGTGTTTCATCGTCTTTTGAAGGTCCAAGGGATACAGTTAACCTGCAATGGTTCTTCGGAATCTAATACTGCTGTCCCAGGAAAGGTTCAAAGCACGAACTATTAGAAGAGTTACTCCTCTTGTAAATAAGTCGAAATTTTGCCTTTTGTATTCAATATCGATGCAATTTCTGTGTTTCATCGTTGATTTGAAGGTCCAAGGGATACAGTAAACCTGCAGTGGTGCATCGGAATCTAATACTGCTGCTCAGGAAAAGCTCAAAGCACGAACTATTAGAAGAATTACTCCTCTTGTAAATAAGTCGACATTTTGCCTTTTGTATTCAATATCGATGCAATTGCTGTGTTTCATCGTTGATTTGAAGGTCCAAGGGATACAGTAAACCTGCAATGGTGCATCGGAATCTAATACTGCTGTCCCAGGAAGGGCTAAAAGCACGAACTATTAGAAGAATTACTCCTCTTATAAATAAGTCGATATTTTGCCTTTTGTATTCAATATCGATGCAATTTCTGTGTTTCATCGTTGATTTGAAGGTCCAAGGGATACAGTAAACCTGCAATGGTGCATCGGAATCTAATACTGCTGTCCCAGGAAAGGCTAAAACACGAACTATTAGAAGAGTTACTACTCTTGTAAGTAAGTCGACATTTTGCCTTTTGTATTCAATATCTATGCAATATCTGTGTTTCATCGGTGATTTGAAGGTCCAAGGGATACAGTAAACCTGCAATGGTGCATCGGAATGTAATACTGCTGTTCCAGGAGAGGCTAAAAGCACGAACTATTAGAAGAGTTACTCCTCTTGTAAATAAGTCGACATCATGCCTTTTGTATTCAATATGGATGCAATTTCTGTGTTTCATCGTTGATTTGAAGGCCGAAGGGATACAGTAAACCTGCAATGGTGCATCGGAATGTAATACTGCTGTTCCAGGAGAGGCTAAAATCACGAACTATTAGAAGAGTTACTCCTCTTGTAAATAAGTCGACATTTTGCCTTTTGTATTCAATATCGATGCAATTTCTGTGTTTCATCGTTGATTTGAAGGTCCAAGGGATACAGTAAACCTGCAATGGTGCATCGGAATGTAATACTGCTGTTCCGGGAGGGGCTAAAAGCACGAACTATTAGAAGAGATACTCCTCTTGTAAATAAGTCGATATTTTGCCTTTTGTATTCAATATCGATGCAATTTCTGTGTTTCATCGTTGATTTGAAGGTCCAAGGGATACAGTAAATCTACATTGGTGCATCGGAATCTAATTCTGCTGTCACAGGAAAAGCTCAAAACACGAACTATTAGAAAAGTTACTCCACTTGTAAATAAGTCGACATTTTGCCTTTTGTATTCAATATCGATGCAATTTCTGTGTTTCATCGTTGATTTGAAGGTCCAAGGGATATAGTAAACCTGCAATGGTGCATCGGAATCTAATACTGCTGTCCCAGGAAAGCCTCAAAGCACGAACTATTAGAAGAGTTACTTCTCTTGTAAATAAGTCGACATTTTGCCTTTTGTATTCAATATCGATGCAATTTCTGTGTTTCATCGTTGATTTGAAGGTCCAAGGGTACAGTAAAACTGCAATGGTGCATCGGAATGTAATACTGCTGTTCCGGGAGGGGCTAAAAGCACGAACTATTAGAAGAGTTACTCCTCTTGTAAATAAGTCGACATCATGCCTTTTGTATTCAATATGGATGCAATTTCTGTGTTTCATCGTTGATTTGAAGGCCGAAGGGATACAGTAAACCTGCAATGGTGCATCGGAATGTAATACTGCTGTTCCAGGAGAGGCTAAAATCACGAACTATTAGAAGAGTTACTCCTCTTGTAAATAAGTCGACATTTTGCCTTTTGTATTCAATATCGATGCAATTTCTGTGTTTCATCGTTGATTTGAAGGTCCAAGGGATACAGTAAACCTGCAATGGTGCATCGGAATGTAATACTGCTGTTCCAGGAGAGGCTAAAATCACGAACTATTAGAAGAGTTACTCCTCTTGTAAATATGTCGACATTTTGCCTTTTGTATTCAATATCGATGCAATTTCTGTGTTTCATCGTTGATTTGAAGGTCCAAGGGATACAGTAAACCTGCAATGGTGCATCGGAATGTAATACTGCTGTTCCGGGAGGGGCTAAAAGCACGAACTATTAGAAGAGATACTCCTCTTGTAAATAAGTCGATATTTTGCCTTTTGTATTCAATATCGATGCAATTTCTGTGTTTCATCGTTGATTTGAAGGTCCAAGGGATACAGTAAATCTACATTGGTGCATCGGAATCTAATTCTGCTGTCACAGGAAAAGCTCAAAACACGAACTATTAGAAAAGTTACTCCACTTGTAAATAAGTCGACATTTTGCCTTTTGTATTCAATATCGATGCAATTTCTGTGTTTCATCGTTCATTTGAAGGTCCAAGGGATATAGTAAACCTGCAATGGTGCATCGGAATCTAATACTGCTGTTCCAGGAGAGGCTAAAAGCACGAACTATTAGAAGAGTTACTCCTCTTGTAAATAAGTCGACATTTTGCCTTTTGTATTCAATATCGATGCAATTTCTGTGTTTCATCGTTGATTTGAAGGTCTAAGGGATACACTAAACCTGCAATGTTGCATCGGAATGTAATACTGCTGTCCCAGGAAAGCCTCAAAGCACGAACTATTAGAAGAATTACTCCTCTTATAAATAAGTCGATATTTTGCCTTTTGTATTCAATATCGATGGAATTTCTGTGTTTCATCGTTGATTTGAAGGTCCAAGGGATACAGTAAACCTGCAATGGTGCATCGGAATCTAATACTGCTGTCCCAGGAAAGGCTAAAAGCACGAACTATTAGAAGTATTACTCCTCTTGTAAATGAGTCGACATTTTGCCTTTTGTATTCAATATCTATGCAATTTCTGTGTATCATCGGTGATTTGAAGGTCCAAGGGATACAGTAAACCTGCAATGGTGCATCGGAATGTAATACTGCTGTTCCAGGAGAGGCTAAAAGCACGAACTATTAGAAGAGTTACTCCTCTTGTAAATAAGTCGACATTTTGCCTTTTGTATTCAATATCGATGCAATTTCTGTGTTTCATCGTTGATTTGAAGGTCCAAGGGATACAGTAAACCTGCAATGGTGCATCGGAATGTAATACTGCTGTTCCGGGAGGGGCTAAAAGCACGATCTATTAGAAGAGTTACTCCTCTTGTAAATAAGTCGACATTTTGCCTTTTTTTTCAATATCGATGCAATTTCTGTGTTTTATCGTCTTTTGAAGGTCCAAGGGATACAGTAAACCTGCAATGGTGCATCGGAATCTAATACTGCTGTCCCAGGAAAGGTTCAAAGCACGAACTATTAGAAGAGTTACTCCTCTTGTAAATAAGGCGACATTTTGCCTTTTGTATTCAATATCGATGCAATTTCTGTGTTTCATCGTTGATTTGAAGGTCCAAGGGATACAGTAAACCTGCAATGGTGCATCGGAATCTAATACTGCTGTCCCAGGAAAAGCTCAAAGCACGAACTATTAGAAGAGTTACTCCTCTTGTAAATAAGTCGACATTTTGCCTTTTGTATTCAATATCGATGCAATTTCTGTTCTTCATCGTTGATTTGAAGGTCCAAGGGATACAGTAAACCTGCAATGGTACATCGGAATCTAATACTGCTGTCCCAGGAAAGGCTCAAAGCACGAACTATTAGAAGAATTACTCCTCTTATAAATAAGTCGATATTTTGCCTTTTGTATTCAATATCGATGCAATTTCTGTGTTTCAGCGTTGATTTGAAGGTCCAAGGGATACAGTAAACCTGCAATGGTGCATCGGAATCTAATACTGCTGTCCCAGGAAAGGCTAAAACACGAACTATTAGAAGAGTTACTCCTCTTGTAAGTAAGTCGACATTTTGCCTTTTGTATTCAATATCTATGCAATTTCTGTGTTTCATCGGTGATTTGAAGGTCCAAGGGATACAGTAAACCTGCAATGGTGCATCGGAATGTAATACTGCTTTTCTAGGAGAGGCTAAAAGCACGAACTATTAGAAGAGTTACTCCTCTTGTAAATAAGTCGACATTTTGCCTTTTGTATTCAATATCGATGCAATTTCTGTGTTTCATCGTTGATTTGAAGGTCCAAGGGATACAGTAAACCAGCAATGGAGCATCGGAATCTAATACTGCTGTCCCAGGAAAGCCTCAAACCACGAACTATTAGAAGAGTTACTCCTCTTGTAAATAAGTCGACATTTTGCCTTTTGTATTCAATATCGATGCAATTTCTGTGTTTCATCGTTGATTTGGAGGTCCAAGGGATACAGTAAACCTGCAATGGTGCATCGGAATCTAATACTGCTGTCCCAGGAAAGCCTCAAACCACGAACTATTAGAAGAGTTACTCCTCTTGTAAATAAGTCGACATTTTGCCTTTTGTATTCAATATCGATGCAATTTCTGTGTTTCATCGTTGATTTGAAGGTCCAAGGGATACAGTAAACCTGCAATGGCGCATCGGAATGTAATACTGCTGTTCCGGGAGGGGCTAAAACCACGAACTATTAGAAGAGTTACTCCTCTTGTAAATAAGTCGATATTTTGCCTTTTGTATTCAATATCGATGCAATTTCTGTGTTTCATCGTTGATTTGAAGGTCCAAGGGATACAGTAAACCTGCAATGGTGCATCGGAATCTAATACTGCTGTCCCAGGAAAGCCTCAAACCACGAACTATTAGAAGAGTTACTCCTCTTGTAAATAAGTCGACATTTTGCCTTTTGTATTCAATATCGATATAATTTCTGTGTTTCATCGTTGATTTGAAGGTCCAAGGGATACAGTAAACCTGCAATGGTGCATCGGAATCTAATACTGCTGTCCCAGGAAAGCCTCAAAACACGAACTACTAGAAGAGTTACTTCTCTTGTAAATAAGTCGACATTTTGCTTTTTGTATTCAATATCGATGCAATTTCTGTGTTTCATCGTTGATTTAAAGGTCCAAGGGATACAGTAAACCTGCAATGGTGCATCGGAATGTAATACTGCTGTTCCGGGAGGGGCTAAAAGCACGAACTATTAGAAGAGTTACTCCTCTTGTAAATAAGTCGACATTTTGCCTTTTTTTTCAATATCGATGTAATTTCTGTGTTTCATCGTCTTTTGAAGGTCCAAGGGATACAGTAAACCTGCAATGGTGCATCGGAATCTAATACTGCTGTCCCAGGAAAGGTTCAAAGCACGAACTATTAGAAGAGTTACTCCTCTTGTAAATAAGTCGACATTTTGCCTTTTGTATTCAATATCGATGCAATTTCTGTGTTTCATCCTTGATTTTAAGGTCCAAGGGATACAATAAACCTGCAATGGTGCATCGGAATCTAATACTGCTGTCCCAGGAAAAGCTCAAAGCACGAACTATTAGAAGAGTTACTCCTCTTGTAAATAAGTCGACATTTTGCCTTTTGTATTCAATATCGATGCAATTTCTGTGTTTCATCGTTAAATTGAAGGTCCAAGGGATACAGTAAACCTGCAATGGTGCATCGGAATCTAATAGTGCTGTCCCAGGAAAAGCTAAAAGCACGAACTATTAGAAGAGTTACTCCTCTTGTAAATAAGTCGACATTTTGCCTTTTGTATTCAATATCTATGCAATTTCTGTGTTTCATCGGTGATTTGAAGGTCCAAGGGATACAGTAAAACTGCAATGGTGCATCGGAATGTAATACTGCTGTTCCAGGAGAGGCTAAAAGCACGAACTATTAGAAGAGTTACTCCTCTTGTAAATAAGTCGACATTTTGCCTTTTGTATTCAATATCGATACAATTCCTGTGTTTCATCGTTGATTTGAAGGTCCATGGGATACAGTAAACCTGCAATGGTGCATCGGAATCTAATACTGCTGTCCCAGGAAAGGCTCAAAGCACGAACTATTAGAAGAATTACTCCTCTTATAAATAAGTCGATATTTTGCCTTTTGTATTCAATATCGATGCAATTTCTGTGTTTCAGCGTTGATTTGAAGGTCCAAGGGATACAGTAAACCTGCAATGGTGCATCGGAATCTAATACTGATGACCCAGGAAAGGCTAAAACACGAACTATTAGAAGAGTTACTACTCTTGTAAGTAAGTCGACATTTTGCCTTTTGTATTCAATATCTATGCAATATCTGTGTTTCATCGGTGATTTGAAGGTCCAAGGGATACAGTAAACCTGCAATGGTGCATCGGAATGTAATACTGCTGTTCCAGGAGAGGCTAAAAGCACGAACTATTAGAAGAGTTACTCCTCTTGTAAATAAGTCGACATCATGCCTTTTGTATTCAATATCGATGCAATTTCTGTGTTTCATCGTTGATTTGAAGGTCCAAGGGATACAGTAAACCTGCAAAGGTACATCGGAATGTAATACTGCTGTTCCGGGAGGGGTAAAAGCACGAACTATTAGAAGAGTTAATCCTCTTGCAAATAAGTCGATATTTTGCCTTTTGTATTCAATATCGATGCAATTTCTGTGTTTCATCGTTGATTTGAAAGTCCAAGGGATACAGTGAACCTGCAATGGTGCATCGGAATCTAATACTGCTGTCACAGGAAAAGCTCAAAACACGAACTATTAGAAGAGTTACTCCTCTTGTAAAGAAGTCGACATTTTGCCTTTTTTTTTTTTCAATATCGATGCAATTTCTGTGTTTCATCGTTGATTTGAAGGTCCAAGGGATACAGTAAACCTGCAATGGTGCATCGGAATGTAATACTGCTGTTCCAGGAGAGGCTAAAAGCACGAACTATTAGAAGAGTTACTCCTCTTGTAAATAAGTCGACATTTTGCCTTTTGTATTCAATATCGATGCAATTTCTGTGTTTCATCGTTGATTTGAAGGTCCAAGAGATATAGTAAACCTGCAATGGTGCATCGGAATCTAATACTGCTGTCCCAGGAAAGCCTCAAAGCACGAACGATTAGAAGAGTTACTCCTCTTGTAAAGAAGTTGACATTTTGCCTTTTGTATTCAATATCGATGCAATTTCTGTGTTTCATCGTTGATTTGAAGGTCCAAGGGATACAGTAAACCTGCAATGGTGCATCGGAATGTAATACGGCTGTTCCACGAGAGGCTAAAAGCACGAACTATTAGAAGAGTTACTCCTCTTGAAAATAAGTCGACATTTTGCCTTTTGTATTCAATATCGTTGCAATTTCTGTGTTTCATCGTTGATTTGAAGGTCCAAGGGATACAATAAACCTGCAATGGTGCATCGGAATGTAATACTGCTGTTCCGGGAGGGGCTAAAAGCACGAACTATTAGAAGAGTTACTCCTCTTGTAAATAAGTCGACATTTTGCCTTTTTTTTCAATATCGATGCTATTTCTGTGTTTCATCGTCTTTTGAAGGTCCAAGGGATAGAGTTAACCTGCAACGGTGCTTCGGAATCTAATACTGCTGTCCCAGGAAAGGTTCAAAGCACGAACTATTAGAAGAGTTACTCCTCTTGTAAATAAGTCGACATTTTGCCTTTTGTATTCAATATCGATGCAATTTCTGTGTTTCATCGTTGATTTGAAGGTCCAAGGGATACAGTAAACCTGCAGTGGTGCATCGGAATCTAATAGTGCTGTCCCAGGAAAAGCTAAAAGCACGAACTATTAGAAGAGTTACTCCTCTTGTAAATAAGTCGACATTTTGCCTTTTGTATTCAATATCTATGCAATTTCTGTGTTTCATCGGTGATTTGAAGGTCCAAGGGATACAGTAAACCTGCAATGGTGCATCGGAATGTAATACAGCTGTTCCAGGAGAGGCTAAAACACGAACTATTAGAAGAGTTACTCCTCTTGTAAATAAGTCGACATTTTGCTTTTTTTTCAATACCGATGCTATTTCTGTGTTTCATCGTTGATTTGAAGGTCCAAGGGATACAGTAAACCTGCAATGGTGCATCGGAATCTAATACTGCTGTCCCAGGAAAGGCTCAAAGCACGAAATATTAGAAGAATTACTCCTCTTATAAATAAGTCGTTATTTTGCATTTTGTATTCAATATCGATTTAATTTCTGTGTTTCATCGTTGATTTGAAGGTCCAAGGGATACACTGAACCTGCAATGGTGCATCGGAATCTAATACTGCTGTTCCAGGAGAGGCTAAAACCACGAACTATTAGAAGAGTTACTCCTCTTGTAAATAAGCCGACATTATGGGTTTTGTATTCAATATCTATGCAATTTCTGTGTTTCATCGTTGATTTGAAGGTCCAAGGGATACAGTAAACCTGCAATGGTGCATCGGAATCTAATACTGCTGTCCCAGGAAAGCCTCAAAGCACGAACTATTAGAAGAGTTACTCCTCTTGTAAATAAGTCGACATTTTGCCTTTTGTATTCAATATCGATGCAATTTCTGTGTTTCATCGTTGATTTGAAGGTCCAAGGGATACAGTAAACCTGCAGTGGTGCATCGGAATCTAATAGTGCTGTCCCAGGAAAAGCTAAAAGCACGAACTATTAGAAGAGTTACTCCTCTTGTAAATAAGTCGACATCATGCCTTTTGTATTCAATATCTATGCAATTTCTGTGTTTCATCGGTGATTTGAAGGTCCAAGGGATACAGTAAACCTGCAATGGTGCATCGGAATGTAATACAGCTGTTCCAGGAGAGGCTAAAAGCACGAACTATTAGAAGAGTTACTCCTCTTGTAAATAAGTCGACATTTTGCTTTTGTATTCAATATCGATGCAATTTCTGTGTTTCATCGTTGATTTGAAGGTCCAAGGGATACAGTAAACCTGCAATGGTGCATCGGAATCTAATACTGCTTTCCCAGGAAAGCCTCAAAGCACGAACTATTAGAAGAGTTACTCCTCTTGTAAATAAGTCGACATTTTGCCTTTTGTATTCAATATCGATGCAATTTCTGTGTTTCATCGTTGATTTGAAGGTCCAAGGGATACAGTAAACCTGCAGTGGTGCATCGGAATCTAATAGTGCTGTCCCAGGAAAAGCTAAAAGCACGAACTATTAGAAGAGTTACTCCTCTTGTAAATAAGTCGACATTTTGCCTTTTGTATTCAATATCTATGCAATTTCTGTGTTTCATCGGTGATTTGAAGGTCCAAGGGATACAGTAAACCTGCAATGGTGCATCGGAATCTAATACTGCTGTCCCAGGAAAGGCTAAAACACGAACTATTAGAAGAGTTACTACTCTTGTAAGTAAGTCGACATTTTGCCTTTTGTATTCAATATCTATGCAATATCTGTGTTTTATCGGTGATTTGAAGGTCCAAGGGATACAGTAAACCTGCAATGGTGAATCGGAATGTAATACTGCTGTTCCAGGAGAGGCTAAAAGCACGAACTATTAGAAGAGTTACTCCTCTTGTAAATAAGTCGACATCATGCCTTTTGTATTCAATATCGATGCAATTTCTGTGTTTCATTGTTGATTTGAAGGTCCAAGGGATACAGTAAACCTGCAAAGGTGCATCGGAATGTAATACTGCTGTTCCGGGAGGGGTAAAAGCACGAACTATTAGAAGAGTTACTCCTTTTGCAAATAAGTCGATATTTTGCCTTTTGTATTCAATATCGATGCAATTTCTGTGTTTCATCGGTGATTTGAAGGTCCAAGGGATATAGTGAACCTGCAATGGTGCATCGGAATCTAATACTGCTGTCACAGGAAAAGCTCAAAACACGAACTATTAGAAGAGTTACTCCTCTTGTAAATAAGTCGACATTTTGCCTTTTTTTTCAATATCGATGCAATTTCTGTGTTTCATCGTTGATTTGAAGGTCCAAGGGATACAGTAAACCTGCAATGGTGCATCGGAATGTAATACTGCTGTTCCAGGAGAGGCTAAAAGCACGAACTATTAGAAGAGTTACTCCTCTTGTAAATAAGTCGACATTTTGCCTTTTGTATTCAATATCGATGCAATTTCTGTGTTTCATCGTTGATTTGAAGGTCCAAGGGATACAGTAAACCTGCAATGGTGCATCGGAATCTAATACTGCTGTCCCAGGAAAAGCTCAAAGCACGAACTATTAGAAGAATTACTCCTCTTGTAAATAAGTCGACATTTTGCCTTTTGTATTCAATATCGATGCAATTTCTGTGTTTCATCGTTGATTTGAAGGTCCAAGGGATACAGTAAACCTGCAATGGTGCATCGGAATGTAATACTGCTGTTCCGGGAGGGGCTAAAAGCACGAACTATTAGAAGAGATACTCCTCTTGTAAATAAGTCGATATTTTGCCTTTTGTATTCAATATCGATGCAATTTCTGTGTTTCATCGTTGATTTGAAGGTCCAAGGGATACAGTAAACCTACAATGGTGCATCGGAATCTAATTCTGCTGTCACAGGAAAAGCTCAAAACACGAACTATTAGAAAAGTTACTCCACTTGTAAATAAGTCGACATTTTGCCTTATGTACTCAATATCGATGCAATTTCTGTGTTTCATCGTTGATTTGAAGGTCCAAGGGATATAGTAAACCTGCAATGGTGCATCGGAATCTAATACTGCTGTTCCAGGAGAGGCTAAAAGCACGAACTATTAGAAGAGTTACTCCTCTTGTAAATAAGTCGACATTTTGCCTTTTGTATTCAATATCGATGCAATTTCTGTGTTTCATCGTTGATTTGAAGGTCTAAGGGATACACTAAACCTGCAATGTTGCATCGGAATGTAATACTGCTGTCCCAGGAAAGCCTCAAAGCACGAACCATTAGAAGAATTACTCCTCTTATAAATAAGTCGATATTTTGCCTTTTGTATTCAATATCGATGGAATTTCTGTGTTTCATCGTTGATTTGAAGGTCCAAGGGATACAGTAAACCTGCAATGGTGCATCGGAATCTAATACTGCTGTCCCAGGAAAGGCTAAAAGCACGAACTATTAGAAGTATTACTCCTCTTGTAAATAAGTCGACATTTTGCCTTTTGTATTCAATATCTATGCAATTTCTGTGTATCATCGGTGATTTGAAGGTCCAAGGGATACAGTAAACCTGCAATGGTGCATCGGAATGTAATACTGCTGTTCCAGGAGAGGCTAAAAGCACGAACTATTAGAAGAGTTACTCCTCTTGTAAATAAGTCGACATTTTGCCTTTTGTATTCAATATCGATGCAATTTCTGAGTTTCATCGTTGATTTGAAGGTCCAAGGGATACAGTAAACCTGCAATGGTGCATCGGAATGTAATACTGCTGTTCCGGGAGGGGCTAAAAGCACGATCTATTAGAAGAGTTACTCCTCTTGTAAATAAGTCGACATTTTGGCTTTTTTTTCAATATCGATGCAATTTCTGTGTTTTATCGTCTTTTGAAGGTCCAAGGGATACAGTAAACCTGCAATGGTGCATCGGAATCTAATACTGCTGTCCCAGGAAAGGTTCAAAGCACGAACTATTAGAAGAGTTACTCCTCTTGTAAATAAGTCGACATTTTGCCTTTTGTATTCAATATCGATGCAATTTCTGTGTTTCAGCGTTGATTTGATGGTCCAAGGGATACAGTAAACCTGCAATGGTGCATCGGAATCTAATACTGCTGTCCCAGGAAAAGCTCAAAGCACGAACTATTAGAAGAGTTACTCCTCTTGTAAATAAGTCGACATTTTGCCTTTTGTATTCAATATCGATGCAATTTCTGTTCTTCATCGTTGATTTGAAGGTCCAAGGGATACAGTAAACCTGCAATGGTACATCGGAATCTAATACTGCTGTCCCAGGAAAGGCTCAAAGCACGAACTATTAGAACAATTACTCCTCTTATAAATAAGTCGATATTTTGCCTTTTGTATTCAATATCGATGCAATTTCTGTGTTTCAGCGTTGATTTGAAGGTCCAAGGAATACAGTAAACCTGCAATGGTGCATCGGAATCTAATACTGCTGTCCCAGGAAAGGCTAAAACACGAACTATTAGAAGAGTTACTCCTCTTGTAAGTAAGTCGACATTTTGCCTTTTGTATTCAATATCTATGCAATTTCTGTGTTTCATCGGTGATTTGAAGGTCCAAGGGATACAGTAAACTTGCAATGGTGCATCGGAATGTAATACTGCTTTTCTAGGAGAGGCTAAAAGCACGAACTATTAGAAGAGTTACTCCTCTTGTAAATAAGGCGACATTTTGCCTTTTGTATTCAATATCGATGCAATTTCTGTGTTTCATCGTTGATTTGAAGGTCCAAGGGATACAGTAAACCTGCAATGGGGCATCGGAATGTAATACTGCTGTTCCGGGAGGGGCTAAAAACACGAACTATTAGAAGAGTTACTCCTCTTGTAAATAAGTCGATATTTTGCCTTTTGTATTCAATATCGATGCAATTTCTGTGTTTCATCGTTGATTTGAAGGTCCAAGGGATACAGTAAACCTGCAATGGTGCATCGGAATCTAATACTGCTGTCACAGGAAAAGCTCAAAACACGAACTATTAGAAGAGTTACTCCTCTTGTAAATAAGTCGACATTTTGCCTTTTGTATTCAATATCGATGCAATTTCTGTGTTTCATCGTTGATTTGAAGGTCCAAGGGATACAGTAAACCTGCAATGGTGCATCGGAATCTAATACTGCTGTCCCAGGAAAGCCTCAAACCACGAACTATTAGAAGAGTTACTCCTCTTGTAAATAAGTCGACATTTTGCCTTTTGTATTCAATATCGATGCAATTTCTGTGTTTCATCGTTGATTTGAAGGTCCAAGGGATACAGTAAACCTGCAATGGTGCATCGGAATCTAATACTGCTGTCCCAGGAAAGCCTCAAAACACGAACTATTAGAAGAGTTACTTCTCTTGTAAATAAGTCGACATTTTGCCTTTTGTATTCAATATCGATGCAATTTCTGTGTTTCATCGTTGATTTGAAGGTCCAAGGTATACAGTAAACCTGCAATGGTGCATCGGAATGTAACACTGCTGTTCCGGGAGGGGCTAAAAACACGAACTATTAGAAGAGTTACTTCTCTTGTAAATAAGTCGACATTTTGCCTTTTGTATTCAATATCGATGCAATTTCTGTGTTTCATCGTTGATTTGAAGGTCCAAGGGATACAGTAAACCTGCAAAGGTGCATCGGAATGTAATACTGCTGTTCCGGGAGGGGTAAAAGCACGAACTATTAGAAGAGTTACTCCTCTTGCAAATAAGTCGATGTTTTGCCTTTTGTATTCAATATCGATGCAATTTCTGTGTTTCATCGTTGATTTGAAGGTCCAAGGGATACAGTGAACCTGCAATGGTGCATCGGAATCTAATACTGCTGTCACAGGAAAAGCTCAAAACACGAACTATTAGAAGAGTTACTCCTCTTGTAAATAAGTCGACATTTTGCCTTTTTTTTCAATATCGATGCAATTTCTGTGTTTCATCGTTGATTTGAAGGTCCAAGGGATACAGTAAACCTGCAATGGTGCATCGGAATGTAATACTGCTGTTCCAGGAGAGGCTAAAAGCACGAACTATTAGAAGAGTTACTCCTCTTGTAAATAAGTCGACATTTTGCCTTTTGTGTTCAATATCGATGCAATTTCTGTGTTTCATCGTTGATTTGAAGGTCCAAGGGATATAGTAAACCTGCAATGGTGCATCGGAATCTAATACTGCTGTCCCAGGAAAGCCTCAAAGCACGAACCATTAGAAGAATTACTCCTCTTGTAAATAAGTCGACATTTTCCTTTTGTATTCAATATCGATGCAATTTCTGTGTTTCATCGTTGATTTGAAGGTCCAAGGGATACAGTAAACCTGCAATGGTGCATCGGAATGTAATACGGCTGTTCCACGAGAGGCTAAAACACGAACTATTAGAAGAGTTACTCCTCTTGTAAATAAGTCGACATTTTGCCTTTTGTATTCAATATCGATGCAATTTCTGTGTTTCATCGTTGATTTGAAGGTCCAAGGGATACAGTAAACCTGCAATGGTGCATCGGAATGTAATACTGCTGTTCCGGGAGGGCCTAAAAGCACGAAATATTAGAAGAGTTACTCCTCTTGTAAATAAGTCGACATTTTGCCTTTTTTTTCAATATCGATGCTATTTCTGTGTTTCATCGTCTTTTGAAGGTCCAAGGGATACAGTTAACCTGCAATGGTTCTTCGGAATCTAATACTGCTGTCCCAAGAAAGGTTCAAAGCACGAACTATTAGAAGAGTTACTCCTCTTGTAAATAAGTCGAAATTTTGCCTTTTGTATTCAATATCGATGCAATTTCTGTGTTTCATCGTTGATTTGAAGGTCCAAGGGATACAGTAAACCTGCAATGGTGCATCGGAATCTAATACTGCTGTCCCAGGAAAAGCTCAAAGCACGAACTATTAGAAGAATTACTCCTCTTGTAAATAAGTCGACATTTTGCCTTTTGTATTCAATATCGATGCAATTTCTGTGTTTCATCGTTGATTTGAAGGTCCAAGGGATACAGTAAACCTGCAATGGTGCATCGGAATCTAATACTGCTGTCCCAGGAAGGGCTAAAAGCACGAACTATTAGAAGAATTACTCCTCTTATAAATAAGTCGATATTTTGCCTTTTGTATTCAATATCGATGCAATTTCTGTGTTTCATCGTTGATTTGAAGGTCCAAGGGATACAGTAAACCTGCAATGGTGCATCGGAATCTAATACTGCTGTCCCAGGAAAGGCTAAAACACGAACTATTAGAAGAGTTACTACTCTTGTAAGTAAGTCGACATTTTGCATTTTGTATTCAATATCTATGCAATATCTGTGTTTCATCGGTGATTTGAAGGTCCAAGGGATACAGTAAACCTGCAATGGTGCATCGGAATGTAATACTGCTGTTCCAGGAGAGGCTAAAAGCACGAACTATTAGAAGAGTTACTCCTCTTGTAAATAAGTCGACATCATGCCTTTTGTATTCAATATGGATGCAATTTCTGTGTTTCATCGTTGATTTGAAGGCCCAAGGGATACAGTAAACCTGCAATGGTGCATCGGAATGTAATACTGCTGTTCCAGGAGAGGCTAAAATCACGAACTATTAGAAGAGTTACTCCTCTTGTAAATAAGTCGACATTTTGGCTTTTGTATTCAATATCGATGCAATTTCTGTGTTTCATCGTTGATTTGAAGGTCCAAGGGATACAGTAAACCTGCAATGGTGCATCGGAATGTAATACTGCTGTTCCGGGAGGGGCTAAAAGCACGAACTATTAGAAGAGATACTCCTCTTGTAAATAAGTCGATATTTTGCCTTTTGTATTCAATATCGATGCAATTTCTGTGTTTCATCGTTTATTTGAAGGTCCAAGGGATACAGTAAACCTACAATGGTGCATCGGAATCTAATTCTGCTGTCACAGGAAAAGCTCAAAACACGAACTATTAGAAAAGTTACTCCACTTGTAAATAAGTCGACATTTTGCCTTATGTACTCAATATCGATGCAATTTCTGTGTTTCATCGTTGATTTGAAGGTCTAAGGGATACACTAAACCTGCAATGTTGCATCGGAATGTAATACTGCTTTCCCAGGAAAGCCTCAAAGCACGAACTATTAGAAGAATTACTCCTCTTATAAATAAGTCGATATTTTGCCTTTTGTATTCAATATCGATGGAATTTCTGTGTTTCATCGTTGATTTGAAGGTCCAAGGGTTACAGTAAACCTGCAATGGTGCATCGGAATCTAATACTGCTGTCCCAGGAAAGGCTAAAAGCACGAACTATTAGAAGTATTACTCCTCTTGTAAATAAGTCGACATTTTGCCTTTTGTATTCAATATCTATGCAATTTCTGTGTATCATCGGTGATTTGAAGGTCCAAGGGATACAGTAAACCTGCAATGGAGCATCGGAATGTAATACTGCTGTTCCAGGAGAGGCTAAAAGCACGAACTATTAGAAGAGTTACTCCTCTTGTAAGTAAGTCGACATTTTGCCTTTTGTATTCAATATCGATGCAATTTCTGAGTTTCATCGTTGATTTGAAGGTCCAAGGGATACAGTAAACCTGCAATGGTGCATCGGAATGTAATACTGCTGTTCCGGGAGGGGCTAAAAGCACGATCTATTAGAAGAGTTACTCCTCTTGTAAATAAGTCGACATTTTGCCTTTTGTATTCAATATCGATGCAATTTCTGTGTTTTATCGTCTTTTGAAGGTCCAAGGGATACAGTAAACCTGCAATGGTGCATCGGAATCTAATACTGCTGTCCCAGGAAAGGTTCAAAGCACGAACTATTAGAAGAGTTACTCCTCTTGTAAATAAGTCGACATTTTGCCTTTTGTATTCAATATCGATGCAATTTCTGTGTTTCATCGTTGATTTGAAGGTCCAAGGGATACAGTAAACCTGCAATGGTGCATCGGAATCTAATACTGCTGTCCCAGGAAAAGCTCAAAGCACGAACTATTAGAAGAGTTACTCCTCTTGTAAATAAGTCGACATTTTGCCTTTTGTATTCAATATCGATGCAATTTCTGTTCTTCATCGTTGATTTGAAGGTCCAAGGGATACAGTAAACCTGCAATGGTACATCGGAATCTAATACTGCTGTCCCAGGAAAGGCTCAAAGCACGAACTATTAGAAGAATTACTCCTCTTATAAATAAGTCGATATTTTGCCTTTTGTATTCAATATCGATGCAATTTCTGTGTTTCAGCGTTGATTTGAAGGTCCAAGGGATACAGTAAACCTGCAATGGTGCATCGGAATCTAATACTGCTGTCCCAGGAAAGGCTAAAACACGAACTATTAGAAGAGTTACTCCTCTTGTAAGTAAGTCGACATTTTGCCTTTTGTATTCAATATCTATGCAATTTCTGTGTTTCATCGGTGATTTGAAGGTCCAAGGGATACAGTAAACCTGCAATGGTGCATCGGAATGTAATACTGCTTTTCTAGGAGAGGCTAAAAGCACGAACTATTAGAAGAGTTACTCCTCTTGTAAATAAGTCGACATTTTGCCTTTTGTATTCAATATCGATGCAATTTCTGTGTTTCATCGTTGATTTGAAGGTCCAAGGGATACAGTAAACCTGCAATGGGGCATCGGAATGTAATACTGCTGTTCCGGGAGGGGCTAAAACCACGAACTATTAGAAGAGTTACTCCTCTTGTAAATAAGTCGATATTTTGCCTTTTGTATTCAATATCGATGCAATTTCTGTGTTTCATCGTTGATTTGAAGGTCCAAGGGATACAGTAAACCTGCAATGGTGCATCGGAATCTAATACTGCTGTCACAGGAAAAGCTCAAAACACGAACTATTAGAAGAGTTACTCCTCTTGTAAATAAGTCGACATTTTGCCTTTTGTATTCAATATCGATGCAATTTCTGTGTTTCATCGTTGATTTGAAGGTCCAAGGGATACAGTAAACCTGCAATGGTGCATCGGAATCTAATACTGCTGTCCCAGGAAAGCCTCAAACCACGAACTATTAGAAGAGTTACTCCTCTTGTAAATAAGTCGACATTTTGCCTTTTGTATTCAATATCAATGCAATTTCTGTGTTTCATCGTTGATTTGAAGGTCCAAGGGATACAGTAAACCTGCAATGGTGCATCGGAATCTAATACTGCTGTCCCAGGAAAGCCTCAAAACACGAACTATTAGAAGAGTTACTTCTCTTGTAAATAAGTCGACATTTTGCCTTTTGTATTCAATATCGATGCAATTTCTGTGTTTCATCGTTGATTTGAAGGTCCAAGGGATACAGTAAACCTGCAATGGTGCATCGGAATGTAATACTGCTGTTCCGGGAGGGGCTAAAAGCACGAACTATTAGAAGAGTTACTCCTCTTGTAAATAAGTCGACATTTTGCCTTTTTTTTCAATATCGATGTAATTTCTGTGTTTCATCGTCTTTTGAAGGTCCAAGGGATACAGTAAACCTGCAATGGTGCATCGGAATCTAATACTGCTGTCCCAGGAAAGGTTCAAAGCACGAACTATTAGAAGAGTTACTCCTCTTGTAAATAAGTCGACATTTTGCCTTTTGTATTCAATATCGATGCAATTTCTGTGTTTCATCCTTGATTTTAAGGTCCAAGGGATACAGTAAACCTGCAATGGTGCATCGGAATCTAATACTGCTGTCCCAGGAAAAGCTCAAAGCACGAACTATTAGAAGAGTTACTCCTCTTGTAAATAAGTCGACATTTTGCCTTTTGTATTCAATATCGATGTAATTTCTGTGTTTCATCGTTAAATTGAAGGTCCAAGGGATACAGTAAACCTGCAATGGTGCATCGGAATCTAATAGTGCTGTCCCAGGAAAAGCTAAAAGCACGAACTATTAGAAGAGTTACTCCTCTTGTAAATAAGTCGACATTTTGCCTTTTGTATTCAATATCTATGCAATTTCTGTGTTTCATCGGTGATTTGAAGGTCCAAGGGATACAGTAAAACTGCAATGGTGCATCGGAATGTAATACTGCTGTTCCAGGAGAGGCTAAAAGCACGAACTATTAGAAGAGTTACTCCTCTTGTAAATAAGTCGACATTTTGCCTTTTGTATTCAATATCGATACAATTCCTGTGTTTCATCGTTGATTTGAAGGTCCAAGGGATACAGTAAACCTGCAATGGTGCATCGGAATCTAATACTGCTGTCCCAGTAAAGGCTCAAAGCACGAACAATTAGAAGAATTACTCCTCTTATAAATAAGTCGATATTTTGCCTTTTGTATTCAATATCGATGCAATTTCTGTGTTTCAGCGTTGATTTGAAGGTCCAAGGGATACAGTAAACCTGCAATGGTGCATCGGAATCTAATACTGCTGTCCCAGGAAAGGCTAAAACACGAACTATTAGAAGAGTTACTACTCTTGTAAGTAAGTCGACATTTTGCCTTTTGTATTCAAAATCTATGCAATATCTGTGTTTCATCGGTGATTTGAAGGTCCAAGGGATACAGTAAACCTGCAATGGTGCATCGGAATGTAATACTGCTGTTCCAGGAGAGGCTAAAAGCACGAACTATTAGAAGAGTTACTCCTCTTGTAAATAAGTCGACATCATGCATTTTGTATTCAATATCGATGCAATTTCTGTGTTTCATCGTTGATTTGAAGGTCCAAGGGATACAGTAAACCTGCAAAGGTACATCGGAATGTAATACTGCTGTTCCGGGAGGGGTAAAAGCACGAACTATTAGAAGAGTTACTCCTCTTGCAAATAAGTCGATATTTTGCCTTTTGTATTCAATATCGATGCAATTTCTGTGTTTCATCGTTGATTTGAAGGTCCAAGGGATACAGTGAACCTGCAATGGTGCATAGGAATCTAATACTGCTGTCACAGGAAAAGCTCAAAACACGAACTATTAGAAGAGTTACTCCTCTTGTAAAGAAGTCGATATTTTGCCTTTTTTTTTTTTTCAATATCGATGCAATTTCTGTGTTTCATCGTTGATTTGAAGGTCCAAGGGATACAGTAAACCTGCAATGGTGCATCGGAATCTAATACTGCTGTCACAGGAAAAGCTCAAAACACGAACTATTAGAAGAGTTACTCCTCTTGTAAATAAGTCGACATTTTGCCTTTTGTCTTCAATATCGATGCAATTTCTGTGTGTCATCGTTGATTTGAAGGTCCAAGGGATACAGTAAACCTGCAATGGTGCATCGGAATCTAATACTGCTGTCCCAGGAAAAGCTCAAAGCACGAACTATTAGAAGAGTTACTCCTCTTGTAAATAAGTCGACATTTTGCCTTTTGTATTCAATATCGATGCAATTTCTGTTCTTCATCGTTGATTTGAAGGTCCAAGGGATACAGTAAACCTGCAATGGTACATCGGAATCTAATACTGCTGTCCCAGGAAAGGCTCAAAGCACGAACTATTAGAAGAATTACTCCTCTTATTAATAAGTCGATATTTTGCCTTTTGTATTCAATATCGATGCAATTTCTGTGTTTCATCGTTGATTTGAAGGTCCAAGGGATACAGTAAACCTGCAATGGGGCATCGGAATGTAATACTGCTGTTCCGGGAGGGGCTAAAACCACGAACTATTAGAAGAGTTACTCCTCTTGTAAATAAGTCGACATTTTGCCTTTTGTATTCAATATCGATGCAATTTCTGTGTTTCATCGTTGATTTGAAGGTCCAAGGGATACAGTAAACCTGCAATGGGGCATCGGAATGTAATACTGCTGTTCCGGGAGGGGCTAAAACCACGAACTATTAGAAGAGTTACTCCTCTTGTAAATAAGTCGACATTTTGCCTTTTGTATTCAATATCGATGCAATTTCTGAGTTTCATCGTTGATTTGAAGGTCCAAGGGATACAGTAAACCTGCAATGGTGCATCGGAATGTAATACTGCTGTTCCGGGAGGGGCTAAAAGCACGATCTATTAGAAGAGTTACTCCTCTTGTAAATAAGTCGACATCATGCCTTTTGTATTCAATATCGATGCAATTTCTGTGTTTCATCGTTGATTTGAAGGTCCAAGGGATACAGTAAACCTGCAATGGTGCATCGGAATCTAATACTGCTGTCCCAGGAAAGCCTCACAACACGAACTATTAGAAGAGTTACTTCTCTTGTAAATAAGTCGACATTTTGCCTTTTGTATTCAATATCGATGCAATTTCTGTGTTTCATCGTTGATTTGAAGGTCCAAGGGATACAGTAAACCTGCAATGGTGCATCGGAATGTAATACTGCTGTTCCGGGAGGGGCTAAAAGCACGAACTATTAGAAGAGTTACTTCTCTTGTAAATAAGTCGACATTTTGCCTTTTGTATTCAATATCGATGCAATTTCTGTGTTTCATCGTTGATTTGAAGGTCCAAGGGATACAGTAAACCTGCAAAGGTGCATCGGAATGTAATACTGCTGTTCCGGGAGGGGTAAAAGCACGAACTATTAGAAGAGTTACTCCTCTTGCAAATAAGTCGATATTTTGCCTTTTGTATTCAATATCGATGCAATTTCTGTGTTTCATCGTTGATTTGAAGGTCCAAGGGATACAGTGAACCTGCAATGGTGCATCGGAATCTAATACTGCTGTCACAGGAAAAGCTCAAAACACGAACTATTAGAAGAGTTACTCCTCTTGTAAATAAGTCGACATTTTGCCTTTTTTCTCAATATCGATGCAATTTCTGTGTTTCATCGTTGATTTGAAGGTCCAAGGGATACAGTAAACCTGCAATGGTGCATCGGAATGTAATACTGCTGTTCCAGGAGAGGCTAAAGGCACGAACTATTAGAAGAGTTACTCCTCTTGTAAATAAGTCGACATTTTGCCTTTTGTATTCAATATCGATGCAATTTCTGTGTTTCATCGTTGATTTGAAGGTCCAAGGGATATAGTAAACCTGCAATGGTGCATCGGAATCTAATACTGCTGTCCCAGGAAAGCCTCAAAGCACGAACTATTAGAAGAATTACTCCTCTTGTAAATAAGTCGACATTTTGCCTTTTGTATTCAATATCGATGCAATTTCTGTGTTTCATCGTTGATTTGAAGGTCCAAGGGATACAGTAAATCTGCAATGGTGCATCGGAATGTAATACGGCTGTTCCACGAGAGGCTAAAAGCACGAACTATTAGAAGAGTTACTCCTCTTGTAAATAAGTCAACATTTTGCCTTTTGTATTGAATATCGATGCAATTTCTGTGTTTCATCGTTGATTTGAAGGTCCAAGGGATACAGTAAACCTGCAATGGTGCATCGGAATGTAATACTGCTGTTCCGGGAGGGCCTAAAAGCACGAACTATTAGAAGAGTTACTCCTCTTGTAAATAAGTCGACATTTTGCCTTTTTTTTCAATATCGATGCTATTTCTGTGTTTCATCGTCTTTTGAAGGTCCAAGAGATACAGTTAACCTGCAATGGTTCTTCGGAATCTAATACTGCTGTCCCAAGAAAGGTTCAAAGCACGAACTATTAGAAGAGTTACTCCTCTTGTAAATAAGTCGAAATTTTGCCTTTTGTATTCAATATCGATGCAATTTCTGTGTTTCATCGTTGATTTGAAGGTCCAAGGGATACAGTAAACCTGCAATGGTGCATCGGAATCTAATACTGCTGTCCCAGGAAAAGCTCAAAGCACGAACTATTAGAAGAATTACTCCTCTTGTAAATAAGTCGACATTTTGCCTTTTGTATTCAATATCGATGCAATTTCTGTGTTTCATCGTTGATTTGAAGGTCCAAGGGATACAGTAAACCTGCAATGGTGCATCGGAATCTAATACTGCTGTCCCAGGAAGGGCTAAAAGCACGAACTATTAGAAGAATTACTCCTCTTATAAATAAGTCGATATTTTGCCTTTTGTATTCAATATCGATGCAATTTCTGTGTTTCATCGTTGATTTGAAGGTCCAAGGGATACAGTAAACCTGCAATGGTGCATCGGAATCTAATACTGCTGTCCCAGGAAAGGCTAAAACACGAACTATTAGAAGAGTTACTACTCTTGTAAGTAAGTCGACATTTTGCCTTTTGTATTCAATATCTATGCAATATCTGTGTTTCATCGGTGATTTGAAGGTCCAAGGGATACAGTAAACCTGCAATGGTGCATCGGAATGTAATACTGCTGTTCCAGGAGAGGCTAAAAGCACGAACTATTAGAAGAGTTACTCCTCTTGTAAATAAGTCGACATCATGCCTTTTGTATTCAATATGGATGCAATTTCTGTGTTTCACGGTTGATTTGAAGGCCCAAGGGATACAGTAAACCTGCAATGGTGCATCGGAATGTAATACTGCTGTTCCAGGAGAGGCTAAAATCACGAACTATTAGAAGAGTTACTCCTCTTGTAAATAAGTCGACATTTTTCCTTTTGTATTCAATATCGATGCAATTTCTGTGTTTCATCGTTGATTTGAAGGTCCAAGGGATACAGTAAACCTGCAATGGTGCATCGGAATGCAATACTGCTGTTCCGGGAGGGGCTAAAAGCACGAACTATTAGAAGAGATACTCCTCTTGTAAATAAGTCGATATTTTGCCTTTTGTATTCAATATCGATGCAATTTCTGTGTTTCATCGTTGATTTGAACGTCCAAGGGATACAGTAAACCTACAATGGTGCATCGGAATCTAATTCTGCTGTCACAGGAAAAGCTCAAAACACGAACTATTAGAAAAGTTACTCCACTTGTAAATAAGTCGACATTTTGCCTTATGTACTCATTATCGATGCAATTTCTGTGTTTCATCGTTGATTTGAAGGTCCAAGGGATATAGTAAACCTGCAATGGTGCATCGGAATCTAATACTGCTGTTCCAGGAGAGGCTAAAAGCACGAACTATTAGAAGAGTTACTCCTCTTGTAAATAAGTCGACATTTTGCCTTTTGTATTCAATATCGATGCAATTTCTGTGTTTCATCGTTGATTTGAAGGTCTAAGGGATACACTAAACCTGCAATGTTGCATCGGAATGTAATACTGCTGTCCCAGGAAAGCCTCAAAGCACGAACTATTAGAAGAATTACTCCTCTTATAAATAAGTCGATATTTTGCCTTTTGTATTCAATATCGATGGAATTTCTGTGTTTCATCGTTGATTTGAAGGTCCAAGGGATACAGTAAACCTGCAATGGTGCATCGGAATCTAATACTGCTGTCCCAGGAAAGGCTAAAAGCACGAACTATTAGAAGAGTTACTCCTCTTGTAAATAAGTCGACATTTTGCCTTTTGTATTCAATATCTATGCAATTTCTGTGTATCATCGGTGATTTGAAGGTCCAAGGGATACAGTAAACCTGCAATGGTGCATCGGAATGTAATACTGCTGTTCCAGGAGAGGCTAAAAGCACGAACTATTAGAAGAGTTACTCCTCTTGTAAATAAGTCGACATTTTGCCTTTTGTATTCAATATCGATGCAATTTCTGTGTTTCATCGTTGATTTGAAGGTCCAAGGGATACAGTAAACCTGCAATGGGGCATCGGAATGTAATACTGCTGTTCCGGGAGGGGCTAAAACCACGAACTATTAGAAGAGTTACTCCTCTTGTAAATAAGTCGATATTTTGCCTTTTGTATTCAATATCGATGCAATTTCTGTGTTTCATCGTTGATTTGAAGGTCCAAGGGATACAGTAAACCTGCAATGGTGCATCGGAATCTAATACTGCTGTCACAGGAAAAGCTCAAAACACGAACTATTAGAAGAGTTACTCCTCTTGTAAATAAGTCGACATTTTGCCTTTTGTATTCAATATCGATGCAATTTCTGTGTTTCATCGTTGATTTGAAGGTCCAAGGGATACAGTAAACCTGCAATGGTGCATCGGAAGCTAATACTGCTGTCCCAGGAAAGCCTCAAACCACGAACTATTAGAAGAGTTACTCCTCTTGTAAATAAGTCGACATTTTGCCTTTTGTATTCAATATCGATGCAATTTCTGTGTTTCATCGTTGATTTGAAGGTCCAAGGGATACAGTAAACCTGCAATGGTGCATCGGAATCTAATACTGCTGTCCCAGGAATGCCTCAAAACACGAACTATTAGAAGAGTTACTTCTCTTGTAAATAAGTCGACATTTTGCCTTTTGTATTCAATATCGATGCAATTTCTGTGTTTCATCGTTGATTTGAAGGTCCAAGGGATACAGTAAACCTGCAATGGTGCATCGGAATGTAATACTGCTGTTCCGGGAGGGGCTAAAAGCACGAACTATTAGAAGAGTTACTCCTCTTGTAAATAAGTCGACATTTTGCCTTTTTTTTCAATATCGATGTAATTTCTGTGTTTCATCGTCTTTTGAAGGTCCAAGGGATACAGTAAACCTGCAATGGTGCATCGGAATCTCATACTGCTGTCCCAGGAAAGGTTCAAAGCACGAACTATTAGAAGAGTTACTCCTCTTGTAAATAAGTCGACATTTTGCCTTTTGTATTCAATATCGATGCAATTTCTGTGTTTCATCCTTGATTTTAAGGTCCAAGGGATACAGTAAACCTGCAATGGTGCATCGGAATCTAATACTGCTGTCCCAGGAAAAGCTCAAAGCACGAACTATTAAAAGAGTTACTCCTCTTGTAAATAAGTCGACATTTTGCCTTTTGTATTCAATATCGATGCAATTTCTGTGTTTCATCGTTATATTGAAGGTCCATGGGATACAGTAAACCTGCAATGGTGCATCGGAATCTAATAGTGCTGTCCCAGGAAAAGCTAAAAGCACGAACTATTAGAAGAGTTACTCCTCTTGTAAATAAGTCGACATTTTGCCTTTTGTATTCAATATCTATGCAATTTCTGTGTTTCATCGGTGATTTGAAGGTCCAAGGGATACAGTAAATCTGCAATGGTGCATCGGAATGTAATACTGCTGTTCCAGGAGAGGCTAAAAGCACGAACTATTAGAAGAGTTACTCCTCTTGTAAATAAGTCGACATTTTGCCTTTTGTATTTAATATCGATACAATTCCTGTGTTTCATCGTTGATTTGAAGGTCCAAGGGATACAGTAAACCTGCAATGGTGCATCGGAATCTAATACTGCTGTCCCAGGAAAGGCTCAAAGCACGAACTATTAGAAGAATTACTCCTCTTATAAATAAGTCGATATTTTGCCTTTTGTATTCAATATCGATGCAATTTCTGTGTTTCAGCGTTGATTTGAAGGTCCAAGGGATACAGTAAACCTGCAATGGTGCATCGGAATCTAATACTGCTGTCCCAGGAAAGGCTAAAACACGAACTATTAGAAGAGTTACTACTCTTGTAAGTAAGTCGACATTTTGCCTTTTGTATTCAATATCTATGCAATATCTGTGTTTCATCGGTGATTTGAAGGTCCAAGGGATACAGTAAACCTGCAATGGTGCATCGGAATGTAATACTGCTGTTCCAGGAGAGGCTAAAAGCACGAACTATTAGAAGAGTTACTCCTCTTGTAAATAAGTCGACATCATGCCTTTTGTATTCAATATCGATGCAATTTCTGTGTTTCATCGTTGATTTGAAGGTCCAAGGGATACAGTAAACCTGCAAAGGTACATCGGAATGTAATACTGCTGTTCCGGGAGGGGTAAAAGCACGAACTATTAGAAGAGTTACTCCTCTTGCAAATAAGTCGATATTTTGCCTTTTGTATTCAATATCGATGCAATTTCTGTGTTTCATCGTTGATTTGAAGGTCCAAGGGATACAGTGAACCTGCAATGGTGCATCGGAATCTAATACTGCTGTCACAGGAAAAGCTCAAAACACGAACTATTAGAAGAGTTACTCCTCTTGTAAAGAAATCGACATTTTGCCTTTTTTTTTTTTCAATATCGATGCAATTTCTGTGTTTCATCGTTGATTTGAAGGTCCAAGGGATACAGTATACCTGCAATGGTGCATCGGAATGTAATACTGCTGTTCCAGGAGAGGCTAAAAGCACGAACTATTAGAAGAGTTACTCCTCTTGTAAATAAGTCGACATCTTGCCTTTTGTATTCAATATCGATGCAATTTCTGTGTTTCATCGTTGATTTGAAGGTCCAAGGGATATAGTAAACCTGCAATGGTGCATCGGAATCTAATACTGCTGTCCCAGGAAAGCCTCAAAGCACGAACGATTAGAAGAGTTACTCCTCTTGTAAATAAGTCGACATTTTGCCTTTTGTATTCAATATCGATGCAATTTCTGTGTTTCATCGTTGATTTTAAGGTCCAAGGGATACAGTAAACCTGCAATGGTGCATCGGAATGTAATACGGCTGTTCCACGAGAGGCTATAAGCACGAACTATTAGAAGAGTTACTCCTCTTGAAAATAAGTCGACATTTTGCCTTTCGTATTCAATATCGATGCAATTTCTGTGTTTCATCGTTGATTTGAAGGTCCAAGGGATACAGTAAACCTGCAATGGTGCATCGGAATGTAATACTGCTGTCCCGGGAGGGGCTAAAAGCACGAACTATTAGAAGAGATACTCCTCTTGTAAATAAGTCGACATTTTGCCTTTTTTTCAATATCGATGCTATTTCTGTGTTTCATCGTCTTTTGAAGGTCCAAGGGATAGAGTTAACCTGCAATGGTGCTTCGGAATCTAATACTGCTGTCCCAGGAAAGGTTCAAAGCACGAACTATTAGAAGAGTTACTCCTCTTGTAAATAAGTCGAAATTTTGCCTTTTGTATTCAATATCGATGCAATATCTGTGTTTCATCCTTGATTTGAAGGTCCAAGGGATACAGTAAACCTGCAATGGTGCATCGGAATCTAATACTGCTGTCCCAGGAAAAGCTCAAAGCACGAACTATTAGAAGAGTTACTCCTCTTGTAAATAAGTCGACATTTTGCCTTTTGTATTCAATATCGATGCAATTTCTGTGTTTCATCGTTGATTTGAAGGTCCAAGGGATATAGTAAACCTGCAATGGTGCATCGGAATCTAATACTGCTGTCCCAGGAAAGCCTCAAAGCACGAACGATTAGAAGAGTTACTCCTCTTGTAAATAAGTCGACATTTTGCCTTTTGTATTCAATATCGATGCAATTTCTGTGTTTCATCGTTGATTTGAAGGTCCAAGGGATACAGTAAACCTGCAATGGTGCATCGGAATGTAATACTGCTGTTCCGGGAGGGGCTAAAAGCACGAACTATTAGAAGAGTTACTCCTCTTGTAAATAAGTCGACATTTTGCCTTTTTTTTCAATATCGATGCTATTTCTGTGTTTCATCGTCTTTTGAAGGTCCAAGGGATACAGTTAACTTGCAATGGTGCTTCGGAATCTAATACTGCTGTCCCAGGAAAGGTTCAAAGCACGAACTATTAGAAGAGTAACTCCTCTTGTAAATAAGTCGACATTTTGCCTTTTGTATTTAATATCGATGCAATTTCTGTGTTTCATCGTTGATTTGAAGGTCCAAGGGATACAGTAAACCAGCAATGGTGCATCGGAATCTAATACTGCTGTCCCAGGAAGGGCTAAAAGCACGAACAATTAGAAGAATTACTCCTCTTATAAATAAGTCGATATTTTGCCTTTTGTATTCAATATCGATGCAATTTCTGTGTTTCATCGTTGATTTGAAGGTCCAAGGGATACAGTAAACCTGCAATGGTGCATCGGAATGTAATACTGCTGTTCCAGGAGAGGCTAAAAGCACGAACTATTAGAAGAGTTACTCCTCTTGTAAATAAGTCGACATTTTGCCTTTTGTATTCAATATCGATGCAATTTCTGTGTTTCATCGTTGATTTGAAGGTCCAAGGGATACAGTAAACCTGCAATGGTGCATCGGAATGTAATACTGCTGTTCCAGGAGGGGTAAAAGCACGAACTATTAGAAGAGTTACTCCTCTTGTAAATAAGTCGATATTTTGTCTTTTGTATTCAATATCGATGCAATTTCTGTGTTTCATCGTTGATTTGAAGGTCCAAGGGATACAGTAAACCTGCAATGGTGCATCGGAATCTAATACTGCTGTCACAGGAAAAGCTCAAAACACGAACTATTAGAAGAGTAACTCCTCGTGTAAATAAGTCGACATTTTGCCTTTTGTATTCAATATCGATGCAATTTCTGTGTTTCATCGTTGATTTCAAGGTCCAAGGGATACAGTAAACCTGCAATGGTGCATCGGAATCTAATACTGCTGTTCCAGGAGAGGCTAAAAGCACGAACTATTAGAAGAGTTACTCCTCTTGTAAATAAGTCGATATTTTGCCTTTTGTATTCAATATCGATGCAATATCTGTGTTTCATCGTTGATTTGAAGGTCCAAGGGATACAGTAAACCTGCAATGGTGCATCGGAATGTAATACTGCTGTTCCGGGAGGGGCTAAAAGCACGAACTATTAGAAGAGTTACTCCTCTTGTAAATAAGTCGACATTTTGCCTTTTTTTTCAATATCGATGCTATTTCTGTGTTTCATCGTCTTTTGAAGGTCCAAGGGATAGAGTTAACCTGCAATGGTGCTTCGGAATCTAATACTGCTGTCCCAGGAAAGGTTCAAAGCACGAACTATTAGAAGAGTTACTCCTCTTGTAAATAAGTCGAAATTTTGCCTTTTGTATTCAATATCGATGCAATTTCTGTGTTTCATCCTTGATTTGAAGGTCCAAGGGATACAGTAAACCTGCAATGGTGCATCGGAATCTAATACTGCCGTCCCAGGAAAAGCTCAAAGCACGAACTATTAGAAGAGTTACTCCTCTTGTAACTAAGTCGACATTTTGCCTTTTGTATTCAATATCGATGCAATTTCTGTGTTTCATCGTTGATTTGAAGGTCCAAGGGATATAGTAAACCTGCAATGGTGCATCGGAATCTAATACTGCTGTCCCAGGAAAGCCTCAAAGCACGAACTATTAGAAGAGTTACTCCTCTTGTAAATAAGTCGACATTTTGCCTTTTGTATTCAATATCGATGCAATTTCTGTGTTTCATCGTTGATTTGAAGGTCCAAGGGATACAGTAAACCTGCAATGGTGCATGGGAATGTAATACGGCTGTTCCACGAGAGGCTAAAAGCACGAACTATTAGAAGAGTTACTCCTCTTGAAAATAAGTCGACATTTTGCCTTTTGTATTCAATATCGATGCAATTTCTGTGTTTCATCGTTGATTTGAAGGTCCAAGGGATACAGTAAACCTGCAATGGTGCATCGGAATGTAATACTGCTGTTCCAGGAGGGGTAAAAGCACGAACTATTAGAAGAGTTACTCCTCTTGTAAATAAGTCGATATTTTGTCTTTTGTATTCAATATCGATGCAATTTCTGTGTTTCATCGTTGATTTGAAGGTCCAAGGGATACAGTAAACCTGCAATGGTGCATCGGAATCTAATACTGCTGTCACAGGAAAAGCTCAAAACACGAACTATTAGAAGAGTTACTCCTCGTGTAAATAAGTCGACATTTTGCCTTTTGTATTCAATATCGATGCAATTTCTGTGTTTCATCGTTGATTTGAAGGTCCAAGGGATACAGTAAACCTGCAATGGTGCATCGGAATCTAATACTGCTGTTCCAGGAGAGGCTAAAAGCACGAACTATTAGAAGAGTTACTCCTCTTGTAAATAAGTCGATATTTTGCCTTTTGTATTCAATATCGATGCAATTTCTGTGTTTCATCGTTGATTTGAAGGTCCAAGGGATACAGTAAACCTGCAATGGTGCATCGGAATGTAATACTGCTGTTCCGGGAGGGGCTAAAAGCACGAACTATTAGAAGAGTTACTCCTCTTGTAAATAAGTCGACATTTTGCCTTTTTTTTCAATATCGATGCTATTTCTGTGTTTCATCGTCTTTTGAAGGTCCAAGGGATGGAGTTAACCTGCAATGGTGCTTCGGAATCTAATACTGCTGTCCCAGGAAATGTTCAAAGCACGAACTATTAGAAGAGTTACTCCTCTTGTAAATAAGTCGAAATTTTGCCTTTTGTATTCAATATCGATGCAATTTCTGTGTTTCATCCTTGATTTGAAGGTCCAAGGGATACAGTAAACCTGCAATGGTGCATCGGAATCTAATACTGCTGTCCCAGGAAAAGCTCAAAGCACGAACTATTAGAAGAGTTACTCCTCTTGTAAATAAGTCGACATTTTGCCTTTTGTATTCAATATCGATGCAATTTCTGTGTTTCATCGTTGATTTGAAGGTCCAAGGGATATAGTAAACCTGCAATGGTGCATCGGAATCTAATACTGCTGTCCCAGGAAAGCCTCAAAGCACGAACGATTAGAAGAGTTACTCCTCTTGTAAATAAGTCGACATTTTGCCTTTTGTATTCAATATCGATGCAATTTCTGTGTTTCATCGTTGATTTGAAGGTCCAAGGGATACAGTAAACCTGCAATGGTGCATGGGAATGTAATACGGCTGTTCCACGAGAGGCTAAAAGCACGAACTATTAGAAGAGTTACTCCTCTTGAAAATAAGTCGACATTTTGCCTTTTGTATTCAATATCGATGCAATTTCTGTGTTTCATCGTTGATTTGAAGGTCCAAGGGATACAGTAAACCTGCAATGGTGCATCGGAATGTAATACTGCTGTTCCGGGAGGGGCTAAAAGCACGAACTATTAGAAGAGTTACTCCTCTTGTAAATAAGTCGACATTTTGCCTTTTTTTTCAATATCGATGCTATTTCTGTGTTTCATCGTCTTTTGAAGGTCCAAGGGATACAGTTAACCTGCAATGGTGCTTCGGAATCTAATACTGCTGTCCCAGGAAAGGTTCAAAGCACGAACTATTAGAAGAGTAACTCCTCTTGTAAATAAGTCGACATTTTGCCTTTTGTATTCAATATCGATGCAATTTCTGTGTTTCATCGTTGATTTGAAGGTCCAAGGGATACAGTAAACCAGCAATGGTGCATCGGAATCTAATACTGCTGTCCCAGGAAGGGCTAAAAGCACGAACTATTAGAAGAATTACTCCTCTTATAAATAAGTCGATATTTTGCCTTTTGTATTCAATATCGATGCAATTTCTGTGTTTCATCGTTGATTTGAAGGTCCAAGGGATACAGTAAACCTGCAAAGGTGCATCGGAATGTAATACTGCTGTTCCGGGAGGGGTAAAAGCACGAACTATTAGAAGAGTTACTCCTCTTGCAAATAAGTCGATATTTTGCCTTTTGTATTCAATATCGATGCAATTTCTGTGTTTCATCGTTGATTTGAAGGTCCAAGGGATACAGTGAACCTGCAATGGTGCATCGGAATCTAATACTGCTGTCACAGGAAAAGCTCAAAACACGAACTATTAGAAGAGTTACTCCTCTAGTAAATAAGTCGACATTTTGCCTTTTTTTTTTCAATATCGATGCAATTTCTGTGTTTCATCGTTGATTTGAAGGTCCAAGGGATACAGTAAACCTGCAATGGTGCATCGGAATGTAATACTGCTGTTCCAGGAGAGGCTAAAAGCACGAACTATTAGAAGAGTTACTCCTCTTGTAAATAAGTCGACATTTTGCCTTTTGTATTCAATATCGATGCAATTTCTGTGTTTCATCGTTGATTTGAAGGTCCAAGGGATACAGTAAACCTGCAATGGTGCATCGGAATGTAATACTGCTGTTCCAGGAGGGGTAAAAGCACGAACTATTAGAAGAGTTACTCCTCTTGTAAATAAGTCGATATTTTGTCTTTTGTATTCAATATCGATGCAATTTCTGTGTTTCATCGTTGATTTGAAGGTCCAAGGGATACAGTAAACCTGCAATGGTGCATCGGAATCTAATACTGCTGTCACAGGAAAGGCTCAAAACACGAACTATTAGAAGAGTTACTCCTCGTGTAAATAAGTCGACATTTTGCCTTTTGTATTCAATATCGATGCAATTTCTGTGTTTCATCGTTGATTTGAAGGTCCAAGGGATACAGTAAACCTGCAATGGTGCATCGGAATCTAATACTGCTGTTCCAGGAGAGGCTAAAAGCACGAACTATTAGAAGAGTTACTCCTCTTGTAAATAAGTCGATATTTTGCCTTTTGTATTCAATATCGATGCAATTTCTGTGTTTCATCGTTGATTTGAAGGTCCAAGGGATACAGTAAACCTGCAATGGTGCATCGGAATGTAATACTGCTGTTCCGGGAGGGGCTAAAAGCACGAACTATTAGAAGAGTTACTCCTCTTAAGCCGACATTATGGGTTTTGTATTCAATATCTATGCAATTTCTGTGTTTCATCGTTGATTTGAAGGTCCAAGGGATACAGTAAACCTGCAATGGTGCATCGGAATCTAATACTGCTGTCCCAGGAAAGCCTCAAAGCACGAACTATTAGAAGAGTTACTCCTCTTGCAAATAAGTCGACATTTTGCCTTTTGTATTCAATATCGATGCAATTTCTGTGTTTCATCTTTGATTTGAAGGTCCAAGGGATACAGTAAACCTGCAATGGTGCATCGGAATCTAATACTGCTGTCCCAGGAAGGTCTAAAATCACGAACTATTAGAAGAATTACTCCTCTTATAAATAAGTCGATATTTTGCCTTTTGTATTCAATATCGATGCAATTTCTGTGTTTCAGCGTTGATTTGAAGGTCCAAGGGATACAGTAAACCTGCAATGGTGCTTCGGAATCTAATAGTGCTGTCCCAGGAAAAGCTAAAAGCACGAACTATTAGAAGAGTTACTCCTCTTGTAAATAAGTCGACATTTTGCCTTTTCTATTCAATATCTATGCAATTTCTGTGTTTCATCGGTGATTTGAAGGTCCAAGGGATACAGTAAACCTGCAATGGTGCATCGGAATGTAATACTGCTGTTCCAGGAGAGGCTAAAAGCACGAACTATTAGAAGAGTTACTCCTCTTGTAAATAAGTCGACATTTTGCCTTTTGTATTCAATATCGATGCAATTTCTGTGTTTCATCGTTGATTTGAAGGTCCAATGGATACAGTAAACCTGCAATGGTGCATCGGAATGTAATACTGCTGTTCCAGGAGGGGTAAAAGCACGAACTATTAGAAGAGTTACTCCTCTTGTAAATAAGTCGATATTTTGTCTTTTGTATTCAATATCGATGCAATTTCTGTGTTTCATCGTTGATTTGAAGGTCCAAGGGATACAGTAAACCTGCAATGGTGCATCGGAATCTAATACTGCTGTCACAGGAAAAGCTCAAAACACGAACTATTAGAAGAGTTACTCCTCGTGTAAATAAGTCGACATTTTGCCTTTTGTATTCAATATCGATGCAATTTCTGTGTTTCATCGTTGATTTGAAGGTCCAAGGGATACAGTAAACCTGCAATGGTGCATCGGAATCTAATACTGCTGTTCCAGGAGAGGCTAAAAGCACGAACTATTAGAAGAGTTACTCCTCTTGTAAATAAGTCGATATTTTGCCTTTTGTATTCAATATCGATGCAATTTCTGTGTTTCATCGTTGATTTGAAGGTCCAAGGGACACAGTAAACCTGCAATGGTGCATCGGAATGTAATACTGCTGTTCCGGGAGGGGCTAAAAGCACGAACTATTAGAAGAGTTACTCCTCTTATGCCGACATTATGGGTTTTGTATTCAATATCTATGCAATTTCTGTGTTTCATCGTTGATTTGAAGGTCCAAGGGATACAGTAAACCTGCAATGGTGCATCGGAATCTAATACTGCTGTCCCAGGAAAGCCTCAAAGCACGAACTATTAGAAGAGTTACTCCTCTTGCAAATAAGTCGACATTTTTCCTTTTGTATTCAATATCGATGCAATTTCTGTGTTTCATCTTTGATTTGAAGGTCCAAGGGATACAGTAAACCTGCAATGGTGCATCGGAATCTAATACTGCTGTCCCAGGAAGGTCTAAAATCACGAACTATTAGAAGAATTACTCCTCTTATAAATAAGTCGATATTTTGCCTTTTGTATTCAATATCGATGCAATTTCTGTGTTTCAGCGTTGATTTGAAGGTCCAAGGGATACAGTAAACCTGCAATGGTGCTTCGGAATCTAATAGTGCTGTCCCAGGAAAAGCTAAAAGCACGAACTATTAGAAGAGTTACTCCTCTTGTAAATAAGTCGACATTTTGCCTTTTGTATTCAATATCTATGCAATTTCTGTGTTTCATCGGTGATTTGAAGGTCCAAGGGATACAGTAAACCTGCAATGGTGCATCGGAATGTAATACTGCAGTTCCAGGAGAGGCTAAAAGCACGAACTATTAGAAGAGTTACTCCTCTTGTAAATAAGTCGACATTTTGCCTTTTGTATTCAATATCGATGCAATTTCTGTGTTTCATCGTTGATTTGAAGGTCCAAGGGATACAGTAAACCTGCAATGGTGCATCGGAATGTAATACTGCTGTTCCGGGAGGGACTAAAAGCACGAACTATTAGAAGAGTTACTCCTCTTGTAAATAAGTCGACATTTTGCCTTTTTTTTCAATACCGATGCTATTTCTGTGTTTCATCGTTGATTTGAAGGTCCAAGGGATACAGTAAACCTGCAATGGTGCATCGGAATCTAATACTGCTGTCCCAGGAAAGGCTCAAAGCACGAAATATTAGAAGAATTACTCCTCTTATAAAGAAGTCGTTATTTTGCATATTGTATTCAATATCGATTTAATTTCTGTGTTTCATCGTTGATTTGAAGGTCCAAGGGATACAGTAAACCTGCAATGGTGCATCGGAATCTAATACTGCTGTTCCAGGAGAGGCTAAAACCACGAACTATTAGAAGAGTTACTCCTCTTGTAAATAAGCCGACATTATGGGTTTTGTATTCAATATCTATGCAATTTCTGTGTTTCATCGTTGATTTGAAGGTCCAAGGGATACAGTAAACCTGCAATGGTGCATCGGAATCTAATACTGCTCTCCCAGGAAAGCCTCAAAGCACGAAATATTAGAAGAGTTACTCCTCTTGTAAATAAGTCGACATTTTGCCTTTTGTATTCAATATCGATGCAATTTCTGTGTTTCATCTTTGATTTGAAGGTCCAAGGGATACAGTAAACCTGCAATGGTGCATCGGAATCTAATACTGCTGTCCCAGGAAGGTCTAAAATCACGAACTATTAGAAGAATTACTCCTCTTATAAATAAGTCGATATTTTGCCTTTTGTATTCAATATCGATGCAATTTCTGTGTTTCAGCGTTGATTTGAAGGTCCAAGGGATACAGTAAACCTGCAATGGTGCATCGGAATCTAATCCTGCTGTCCCAGGAAAGGCTCAAAGCACGAACTATTAGAAGATATACTCCTCTTGTAAATAACTCGACATTTTGGCTTTTGTATTCAATATCTATCCAATTTCTGTGTTTCATCGTTGATTTGAAGGTCCAAGGGATACAGTAAACCTGCAATGGTGCATCGGAATCTAATACTGCTGTCCCAGGAAAGCCTCAAAGCACGAACTATTAGAAGAGTTACTCCTCTTGTAAATAAGTCGATATTTTGCCTTTTGTATTTAATATCGATACAATTTCTGTGTTTCAGCGTTGATTTGAAGGTCCAAGGGATACAGTAAACCTGCAATGGTGCATCGGAATCTAATAATGCTGTCCCAGGAGAGGCTCAAAGCACGAACTATTAGAAGAGTTACTCCTCTTGTAAATAAGTCGACATTTTGGCTTTTGTATTCAATATCTATGCAATTTCTGTGTTTCATCGTCGATTTGAAGGTCCAAGGGATACAGTAAACCTGCAATGGTGCATCGGAATCTAATACTGCTGTTCCAGGAGAGGCTAAAACACGAACTTTTAGAAGAGTTACTCCTCTTGTAAATAAGTCGACATTTTGCCTTTTGTATTCAATATCGATGCAATTTCTATGTTTCATCGTTGATTTGAAGGTCCAAGGGATACAGTAAACCTGCAATGGTGCATCGGAATCTAATACTGCTGTCCCAGGAAAGGTTAAAAGCACGAACTATTAGAAAAGTTACTCCTCTTGTAAATAAGACGACATTTTGCCTTTTGTATTCAATATCGATGCAATTTCTGTGTTTCATCGTTGATTTGACGGTCCAAGGGATACAGTAAACCTGCAATGGTGCATCGGAATCTAATACTGCTGTCCCAGGAAAGGCTCAAAGCACGAAGTATTAGAAGAGTTAATCCTCTTGTAAATAAATCGACATTTTGCATTTTGTATTCAATATCGATGCAATTTCTGTGTTTCATCATTGATTTGAACGTCCAAGGGATACAGTAAACCTGCAAGATGCATCGGAATCTAATACTGCTGTCCCAGGAAAGGCTCAAAGCACGAAATATTAGAAGAGTTTCTCCTCTTGTAAATAAGTCGACATTTTGCCTTTTGTATTCAATATCGATGCAATTTCTATGTTTCATCGTTGATTTGAAGGTCCAAGGGATACAGTAAACCTGCAATGGTGCATCGGAATCTAATACTGCTGTCCCAGGAAAGGTTCAAAGTACGAACTATTAGAAGAGTTACTCCTCTTGTAAATAAGTCGACATTTTGCCTTTTGTATTCAATATCGATGCAATTTCTGTGTTTCATTCTTGATTTGAAGGTCCAAGGGAGACAGTAAACCTGCAATGGTGCATCGGAATCTAATACTGCTGTCCCAGGAAAAGCTCAAAGCACGAACTATTAGAAGAGTTACTCCTCTTGTAAATAAGTCGACATTTTGCCTTTTGTATTCATTATCGATGCAATTTCTGTGTTTCATCGTTGATTTGAAGGTCCAAGGGATACAGTAAACCTGCAATGGTGCATCGGAATCTAATACTGCTGTCCCAGGAAAGCCTCAAAGCACGAACTATTAAAAGAGTTACTCGTCTTGTAAATAAGTCGACATTTTGCCTTTTGTATTCAATATCGATGCAATTTCTGTGTTTCATCGTTGATTTGAAGGTCCAGGGGATACAGTAAACCTGCAATGGTGCATCGGAATCTAATACTGCTGTCACAGGAAAGGCTCAAAGCACGAACTTTTAGAAGAATTACTCCTCTTATAAATAAGTCGATATTTTGCATTTTGTATTCAATATCGATGCAATTTCTGTGTTTCATCGTTGATTTGATGGTCCAAGGGATACAGTAAACCTGCAATGGTGCATCGGAATCTAATACTGCTGTCCCAGGAAGGGCTAGAAGCACGAACAATTAGAAGAATTACTCCTCTTATAAATAAGTCGATATTTTGCCTTTTGTATTCAATATCGATGCAATTTCTGTGTTTCATCGTTGATTTGAAGGTCCAAGGGATACAGTAAACCTGCAATGGTGCATCGGAATGTAATACTGCTGTTCCAGGAGAGGCTAAAAGCACGAACTATTAGAAGAGTTACTCCTCTTGTAAATAAGTCGACATTTTGCCTTTTGTATTCAATATCGATGCAATTTCTGTGTTTCATCGTTGATTTGAAGGTCCAAGGGATACAGTAAACCTGCAATGGTGCATCGGAATGTAATACTGCTGTTCCGGGAGGGGCTAAAAGCACGAACTATTAGAAGAGTTACTCCTCTTGTAAATAAGTCGACATTTTGCCTTTTTTTTCAATATCGATGTAATTTCTGTGTTTCATCGTCTTTTGAAGGTCCAAGGGATACAGTAAACCTGCAATGGTGCATCGGAATCTAATACTGCTGTCCCAGGAAAGGCTAAAACACGAACTATTAGAAGAGTTACTCCTCTTGTAAAGATGTCGACATTTTGCCTTTTGTATTCAATATCTATGCAATTTCTGTGTTTCATCGTTGATTTGAAGGTCCAAGGGACACAGTAAACCTGCAATGGTGCATCGGAATCTAATACTGCTGTCACAGGAAAAGCTCAAAACACGAACTATTAGAAGAGTTACTCCTCTTGTAAATAAGTCGACATTTTGCCTTTTGTATTCAATATCGATGCAATTTCTGTGTTTCATCCTTGATTTGAAGGTCCAAGGGATACAGTAAACCTGCAATGGTGCATCGGAATCTAATACTGCTGTCCCAGGAAAAGCTCAAAGCACGAACTATTAGAAGAGTTACTCCTCTTGTAAATAAGTCGACATTTTGCCTTTTGTATTCAATATCGATGCAATTTCTGTGTTTAATCGTTGATATGAAGGTCCAAGGGATACAGTAAACCTGCAATGGTGCATCGGAATCTAATACTGCTGTCCCAGGAAAGGCTCAAAGCACGAACTATTAGAAGAGTTACTCCTCTTGTAAATAAGTCGACATTTTGCCTTTTGTATTCAATATCGATGCAATTTCTGTGTTTCATCGTTGATTTGAAGGTCCAAGGGATACAGTAAACCTGCAATGGTGCATCGGAATGTAATACTGCTGTTCCGGGAGGGGCTAAAAGCACGAACTATTAGAAGAGTTACTCCTCTTGTAAATAAGTCGATATTTTGCCTTTTGTATTCAATATCGATGCAATTTCTGTGTTTCATCGTTGATTTGAAGGTCCAAGGGACACAGTAAACCTGCAATGGTGCATCGGAATCTAATACTGCTGTCACAGGAAAAGCTCAAAACACGAACTATTAGAAAAGTTACTCCTCTTGTAAATAAGTCGACATTTTATCTTTTGTATTCAATATCGATGCAATTTCTGTGTTTCATCGTTGATTTGAAGGTCCAAGGGATATAGTAAACCTGCAATGGTGCATCGGAATCTAATACTGCTGTTCCAGGAGTGGCTAAAAGCACGAACTATTAGAAGAGTTACTCCTCTTGTAAATAAGTCGACATTTTGCCTTTTGTATTCAATATCGATGCAATTTCTGTGTTTCATCGTTGATTTGAAGGTCCAAGGGATACAGTAAACCTGCAATGGTGCATCGGAATCTAATACTGCTGTCACAGGAAAAGCTCAAAACACGAACTATTAGAAGAGTTACTCCTCTTGTAAATAAGTCGACATTTTGCCTTTTGTATTCAATATCGATGCAATTTCTGTGTTTCATCGTTGATTTGAAGGTCCAAGGGATACAGTAAACCAGCAATGGTGCATCGGAATCTAATACTGCTGTCCCAGGAAAGCCTCAAACCACGAACTATTAGAAGAGTTACTCCTCTTGTAAATAAGTCGACATTTTGCCTTTTGTATTCAATATCGATGCAATTTCTGTGTTTCATCGTTGATTTGGAGGTCCAAGGGATACAGTAAACCTGCAATGGTGCATCGGAATCTAATACTGCTGTCCCAGGAAAGCCTCAAAGCACGAACTATTAGAAGAGTTACTTCTCTTGTAAATAAGTCGACATTTTGCCTTTTGTATTCAATATCGATGCAATTTCTGTGTTTCATCGTTGATTTGAAGGTCCACGGGATACAGTAAACCTGCAATGGTGCATCGGAATGTAATACTGCTGTCCCGGGAGGGGCTAAAAGCACGAACTATTAGAAGAGTTACTCCTCTTGTAAATAAGTCGACATTTTGCCTTTTTTTTCAATATCGATGTAATTTCTGTGTTTCATCGTCTTTTGAAGGTCCAAGGGATAAAGTAAACCTGCAATGGTGCATCGGAATCTAATACTGCTGTCCCAGGAAATGTTCAAAGCACGAACTATTAGAAGAGTTACTCCTCTTGTAAATAAGTCGACATTTTGCCTTTTGTATTCAATATCGATGCAATTTCTGTGTTTCATCCTTGATTTTAAGGTCCAAGGGATACAGTAAACCTGCAATGGTGCATCGGAATCTAATACTGCTGTCCCAGGAAAAGCTCAAAGCACGAACTATTAGAAGAGTTACTCCTCTTGTAAATAAGTCGACATTTTGCCTTTTGTATTCAATATCGATGCAATTTCTGTGTTTCATCGTTGATTTGAAGGTCCAAGGGATACAGTAAACCTGCAATGGTGCATCGGAATGTAATAGTGCTGTCCCAGGAAAAGCTAAAAGCACGAACTATTAGAAGAGTTACTCCTCTTGTAAATAAGTCGACATTTTGCCTTTTGTATTCAATATCTATGCAATTTCTGTGTTTCATCGGTGATTTGAAGGTCCAAGGGATACAGTAAACCTGCAATGGTGCATCGGAATGTAATACAGCTGTTCCAGGAGAGGCTAAAAGCACGAACTATTAGAAGAGTTACTCCTCTTGTAAATAAGTCGACATTTTGCTTTTGTATTCAATATCGATGCAATTTCTGTGTTTCATCGTTGATTTGAAGGTCCAAGGGATACAGTAAACCTGCAATGGTGCATCGGAATCTAATACTGCTTTCCCAGGAAAGGCTCAAAGCACGAACTATTAGAAGAATTACTCCTCTTATAAATAAGTCGATATTTTGCCTTTTGTATTCAATATCGATGCAATTTCTGTGTTTCAGCGTTGATTTGAAGGTCCAAGGGATACAGTAAACCTGCAATGGTGCATCGGAATCTAATACTGCTGTCCCAGGAAAGGCTAAAACACGAACTATTAGAAGAGTTACTACTCTTGTAAGTAAGTCGACATTTTGCCTTTTGTATTCAATATCTATGCAATATCTGTGTTATATCGGTGATTTGAAGGTCCAAGGGATACAGTAAACCTGCAATGGTGCATCGGAATCTAATACTGCTTTCCCAGGAAAGGCTCAAAGCACGAACTATTAGAAGAGTTACTCCTCTTGTAAATAAGTCGACATTTTGCCTTATGTATTCAATATCGATGCAATTTCTGTGTTTCATCGTTGATTTGAAGGTCCAAGGGATACAGTAAACCTGCAAAGGTGCATCGGAATGTAATACTGCTGTTCCGGGAGGGGTAAAAGCACGAACTATTAGAAGAGTTACTCCTCTTGCAAATAAGTCGATATTTTGCCTTTTGTATTCAATATCGATGCAATTTCTGTGTTTCATCGTTGATTTGAAGGTCCAAGGGATACAGTGAACCTGCAATGGTGCATCGGAATCTAATACTGCTGTCACAGGAAAAGCTCAAAACACGAACTATTAGAAGAGTTACTCCTCTTGTAAATAAGTCGACATTTTGCCTTTTTTTTTCAATATCGATGCAATTTCTGTGTTTCATCGTTGATTTGAAGGTCCAAGGGATACAGTAAACCTGCAATGGTGCATCGGAATGTAATACTGCTGTTCCAGGAGAGGCTAAAAGCACGAACTATTAGAAGAGTTACTCCTCTTGTAAATAAGTCGACATTTTGCCTTTTGTATTCAATATCGATGCAATTTCTGTGTTTCATCGTTGATTTGAAGGTCCAAGGGATATAGTAAACCTGCAATGGTGCATCGGAATCTAATACTGCTGTCCCAGGAAAGCCTCAAAGCACGAACTATTAGAAGAATTACTCCTCTTGTAAATAAGTCGACATTTTGCCTTTTGTATTCAATATCGATGCAATTTCTGTGTTTCATCGTTGATTTGAAGGTCCAAGGGATACAGTAAACCTGCAATGGTGCATCGGAATGTAATACGGCTGTTCCACGAGAGGCTAAAAGCACGAACTATTAGAAGAGTTACTCCTCTTGTAAACAAGTCGACATTTTGCCTTTTGTATTCAATATCGATGCAATTTCTGTGTTTCATCGTTGATTTGAAGGTCCAAGGGATACAGTAAACCTGCAATGGTGCATCGGAATGTAATACTGCTGTTCCGGGAGGGCCTAAAAGCACGAACTATTAGAAGAGTTACTCCTCTTGTAAATAAGTCGACATTTTGCCTTTTTTTTCAATATCGATGCTATTTCTGTGTTTCATCGTCTTTTGAAGGTCCAAGGGATACAGTTAACCTGCAATGGTTCTTCGGAATCTAATACTGCTGTCCCAGGAAAGGTTCAAAGCACGAACTATTAGAAGAGTTACTCCTCTTGTAAATAAGTCGAAATTTTGCCTTTTGTATTCAATATCGTTGCAATTTCTGTGTTTCATCGTTGATTTGAAGGTCCAAGGGATACAGTAAACCTGCAATGGTGCATCGGAATCTAATAGTGCTGTCCCAGGAAAAGCTAAAAGCACGAACTATTAGAAGAGTTACTCCTCTTGTAAATAAGTCGACATTTTGCCTTTTGTATTCAATATCTATGCAATTTCTGTGTTTCATCGGTGATTTGAAGGTCCAAGGGATACAGTAAACCTGCAATGGTGCATCGGAATGTAATACAGCTGTTCCAGGAGAGGCTAAAAGCACGAACTATTAGAAGAGTTACTCCTCTTGTAAATAAGTCGACATTTTGCTTTTGTATTCAATATCGATGCAATTTCTGTGTTTCATCGTTGATTTGAAGGTCCAAGGGATACAGTAAACCTGCAATGGTGCATCGGAATCTAATACTGCTTTCCCAGGAAAGGCTCAAAGCACGAACTATTAGAAGAATTACTCCTCTTATAAATAAGTCGATATTTTGCCTTTTGTATTCAATATCGATGCAATTTCTGTGTTTCAGCGTTGATTTGAAGGTCCAAGGGATACAGTAAACCTGCAATGGTGCATCGGAATCTAATACTGCTGTCCCAGGAAAGGCTAAAACACGAACTATTAGAAGAGTTACTACTCTTGTAAGTAAGTCGACATTTTGCCTTTTGTATTCAATATCTATGCAATATCTGTGTTATATCGGTGATTTGAAGGTCCAAGGGATACAGTAAACCTGCAATGGTGCATCGGAATCTAATACTGCTTTCCCAGGAAAGGCTCAAAGCACGAACTATTAGAAGAGTTACTCCTCTTGTAAATAAGTCGACATTTTGCCTTATGTATTCAATATCGATGCAATTTCTGTGTTTCATCGTTGATTTGAAGGTCCAAGGGATACAGTAAACCTGCAAAGGTGCATCGGAATGTAATACTGCTGTTCCGGGAGGGGTAAAAGCACGAACTATTAGAAGAGTTACTCCTCTTGCAAATAAGTCGATATTTTGCCTTTTGTATTCAATATCGATGCAATTTCTGTGTTTCATCGTTGATTTGAAGGTCCAAGGGATACAGTGAACCTGCAATGGTGCATCGGAATCTAATACTGCTGTCACAGGAAAAGCTCAAAACACGAACTATTAGAAGAGTTACTCCTCTTGTAAATAAGTCGACATTTTGCGTTTTTTTTTCAATATCGATGCAATTTCTGTGTTTCATCGTTGATTTGAAGATCCAAGGGATACAGTAAACCTGCAATGGTGCATCGGAATGTAATACTGCTGTTCCAGGAGAGGCTAAAACACGAACTATTAGAAGAGTTACTCCTCTTGTAAATAAGTCGACATTTTGCCTTTTGTATTCAATATCGATGCAATTTCTGTGTTTCATCGTTGATTTGAAGGTCCAAGGGATACAGTAAACCTGCAATGGTGCATCGGAATCTAATACTGCTGTCCCAGGAAAGCCTCAAAGCACGAACTATTAGAAGAATTACTCCTTAAGTAAATAAGTCGACATTTTGCCTTTTGTATTCAATATCGATGCAATTTCTGTGTTTCATCGTTGATTTGAAGGTCCAAGGGATACAGTAAACCTGCAATGGTGCATCGGAATGTAATACGGCTGTTCCACGAGAGGCTAAAAGCACGAACTATTAGAAGGGTTACTCCTCTTGTAAACAAGTCGACATTTTGCCTTTTGTATTCAATATCGATGCAATTTCTGTGTTTCATCGTTGATTTGAAGGTCCAAGGGATACAGTAAACCTGCAATGGTGCATCGGAATGTAATACTGCTGTTCCGGGAGGGCCTAAAAGCACGAACTATTAGAATAGTTACTCCTCTTGTAAATAAGTCGACATTTTGCCTTTTTTTTCAATATCGATGCTATTTCTGTGTTTCATCGTCTTTTGAAGGTCCAAGGGATACAGTTAACCTGCAATGGTTCTTCGGAATCTAATACTGCTGTCCCAGGAAAGGTTCAAAGCACGAACTATTAGAAGAGGTACTCCTCTTGTAAATAAGTCGAAATTTTGCCTTTTGTATTCAATATCGTTGCAATTTCTGTGTTTCATCGTTGATTTGAAGGTCCAAGGGATACAGTAAACCTGCAATGGTGCATCGGAATGTAATACTGCTGTTCCGGGAGGGCCTAAAAGTACGAACTATTAGAAGAGTTACTCCTCTTGTAAATAAGTCGACATTTTGCCTTTTTTTTCAATATCGATGCTATTTCTGTGTTTCATCGTCTTTTGAAGGTCCAAGGGATACAGTTAACCTGCAATGGTTCTTCGGAATCTAATACTGCTGTCCCAGGAAAGGTTCAAAGCACGAACTATTAGAAGAGTTACTCCTCTTGTAAATAAGTCGAAATTTTGCCTTTTGTATTCAATATCGATGCAATTTCTGTGTTTCATCGTTGATTTGAAGGTCCAAGGGATACAGTAAACCTGCAAAGGTGCATCGGAATGTAATACTGCTGTTCCGGGAGGGGTAAAAGCACGAACTATTAGAAGAGTTACTCCTCTTGCAAATAAGTCGATATTTTGCCTTTTGTATTCAATATCGATGCAATTTCTGTGTTTCATCGTTGATTTGAAGGTCCAAGGGATACAGTGAACCTGCAATGGTGCATCGGAATCTAATACTGCTGTCACAGGAAAAGCTCAAAACACGAACTATTAGAAGAGTTACTCCTCTAGTAAATAAGTCGACATTTTGCCTTTTTTTTTTCAATATCGATGCAATTTCTGTGTTTCATCGTTGATTTGAAGGTCCAAGGGATACAGTAAACCTGCAATGGTGCATCGGAATGTAATACTGCTGTTCCAGGAGAGGCTAAAAGCACGAACTATTAGAAGAGTTACTCCTCTTGTAAATAAGTCGACATTTTGCCTTTTGTATTCAATATCGATGCAATTTCTGTGTTTCATCGTTGATTTGAAGGTCCAAGGGATATAGTAAACCTGCAATGGTGCATCGGAATCTAATACTGCTGTCCCAGGAAAGCCTCAAAGCACGAACTATTAGAAGAATTACTCCTCTTGTAAATAAGTCGACATTTTGCCTTTTGTATTCAATATCGATGCAATTTCTGTGTTTCATCGTTGATTTGAAGGTCCAAGGGATACAGTAAACCTGCAATGGTGCATCGGAATGTAATACGGCTGTTCCACGAGAGGCTAAAAGCACGAACTATTAGAAGAGTTACTCCTCTTGTAAATAAGTCGACATTTTGTCTTTTGTATTCAATATCGATGCAATTTCTGTGTTTCATCGTTGATTTGAAGGTCCAAGGGATACAGTAAACCTGCAATGGTGCATCGGAATGTAATACTGCTGTTCCGGGAGGGCCTAAAAGCACGAACTATTAGAAGAGTTACTACTCTTGTAAGTAAGTCGACATTTTGCCTTTTTTTTCAATATCGATGCTATTTCTGTGTTTCATCGTCTTTTGAAGGTCCAAGGGATACAGTTAAAATGCAATGGTTCTTCGGAATCTAATACTGCTGTCCCAGGAAAGGTTCAAAGCACGAACTATTAGAAGAGTTACTCCTCTTGTAAATAAGTCGAAATTTTGCCTTTTGTATTCAATATCGATGCAATTTCTGTGTTTCATCGTTGATTTGAAGGTCCAAGGGATACAGTAAACCTGCAATGGTGCATCGGAATGTAATACTGCTGTTCCGGGAGGGCCTAAAAGCACGAACTATTAGAAGAGTTACTCCTCTTGTAAATAAGTCGACATTTTGCCTTTTTTTTCAATATCGATGCTATTTCTGTGTTTCATCGTCTTTTGAAAGTCCAAGGGATACAGTTAACCTGCAATGGTTCTTCGGAATCTAATACTGCTGTCCCAGGAAAGGTTCAAAGCACGAACTATTAGAAGAGTTACTCCTCTTGTAAATAAGTCGAAATTTTGCCTTTTGTATTCAATATCGATGCAATTTCTGTGTTTCATCCTTGATTTGAAGGTCCAAGGGATACAGTAAACCTGCAATGGTGCATCGGAATCTAATACTGCTGTCCCAGGAAAAGCTCAAAGCACGAACTATTAGAAGAATTACTCCTCTTGTAAATAAGTCGACATTTTGCCTTTTGTATTCAATATCGATGCAATTTCTGTGTTTCATCGTTGATTTGAAGGTCCAAGGGATACAGTAAACCTGCAATGGTGCATCGGAATCTAATACTGCTGTGCCAGGAAGGGCTAAATCACGAACTATTAGAAGAATTACTCCTCTTATTAATAAGTCGATATTTTGCCTTTTGTATTCAATATCGATGCAATTTCTGTGTTTCATCGTTGATTTGAAGGTCCAAGGGATACAGTAAACCTGCAATGGTGCATCGGAATCTAATACTGCTGTCCCAGGAAGGGCTAAAACACGAACTATTAGAAGAGTTACTACTCTTGTAAGTAAGTCGACATTTTGCCTTTTGTATTCAATATCTATGCAATATCTGTGTTTCATCGGTGATTTGAAGGTCCAAGGGATACAGTAAACCTGCAATGGTGCATCGGAATGTAATACTGCTGTTCCAGGAGAGGCTAAAAGCACGAACTATTAGATGAGTTACTCCTCTTGTAAATAAGTCGACATCATGCCTTTTGTATTCAATATGGATGCCATTTCTGTGTTTCATCGTTGATTTGAAGGCCCAAGGGATACAGTAAACCTGCAATGGTGCATCGGAATGTAATACTGCTGTTCCAGGAGAGGCTAAAATCACGAACTATTAGAAGAGTTACTCCTCTTGTAAATAAGTCGACATTTTGCCTTTTGTATTCAATATCGATGCAATTTCTGTGTTTCATCGTTGATTTGAAGGTCCAAGGGATACAGTAAACCTGCAATGGTGCATCGGAATGTAATACTGCTGTTCCGGGAGGGGCTAAAAGCACGAACTATTAGAAGAGATACTCCTCTTGTAAATAAGTCGATATTTTGCCTTTTGTATTCAATATCGATGCAATTTCTGTGTTTCATCGTTGATTTGAAGGTCCAAGGGATACAGTAAACCTGCAATGGTGCATCGGAATCTAATTCTGCTGTCACAGGAAAAGCTCAAAACACGAACTATTAGAAAAGTTACTCCACTTGTAAATAAGTCGACATTTTGCCTTATGTACTCAATATCGATGCAATTTCTGTGTTTCATCGTTGATTTGAAGGTCCAAGGGATATAGTAAACCTGCAATGGTGCAACGGAATCTAATACTGCTGTTCCAGGAGAGGCTAAAAGCAGGAACTATTAGAAGAGTTACTCCTCTTGTAAATAAGTCGACATTTTGCCTTTTGTATTCAATATCGATGCAATTTCTGTGTTTCATCGTTGATTTGAAGGTCTAAGGGATACACTAAACCTGCAATGTTGCATCGGAATGTAATACTGCTGTCCCAGGAAAGCCTCGAAGCACGAACTATTAGAGGAATTACTCCTCTTATAAATAAGTCGATATTTTGCCTTTTGTATTCAATATCTATGCAATTTCTGTGTATCATCGGTGATTTGAAGGTCCAAGGGATACAGTAAACCTGCAATGGTGCATCGGAATGTAATACTGCTGTTCCAGGAGAGGCTAAAAGCACGAACTATTAGAAGAGTTACTCCTCTTGTAAATAAGTCGACATTTTGCCTTTTGTATTCAATATCGATGCAATTTCTGAGTTTCATCGTTGATTTGAAGGTCCAAGGGATACAGTAAACCTGCAATGGTGCATCGGAATCTAATACTGCTGTTCCGGGAGGGGCTAAAAGCACGATCTATTAGAAGAGTTACTCCTCTTGTAAATAAGTCGACATTTTGCCTTTTTTTTCAATATCGATGCAATTTCTGTGTTTTATCGTCTTTTGAAGGTCCAAGGGATACAGTAAACCTGCAATGGTGCATCGGAATCTAATACTGCTGTCCCAGGAAAGGTTCAAAGCACGAACTATTAGAAGAGTTACTCCTCTTGTAAATAAGTCGACATTTTGCCTTTTGTATTCAATATCGATGCAATTTCTATGTTTCATCGTTGATTTGAAGGTCCAAGGGATACAGTAAACCTGCAATGGTGCATCGGAATCTAATACTGCTGTCCCAGGAAAGGTTCAAAGTACGAACTATTAGAAGAGTTACTCCTCTTGTAAATAAGTCGACATTTTGCCTTTTGTATTCAATATCGATGCAATTTCTGTGTTTCATCCTTGATTTGAAGGTCCAAGGGATACAGTAAACCTGCAATGGTGCATCGGAATCTAATACTGCTGTCCCAGGAAAAGCTCAAAGCAGGAACTATTAGAAGAGTTACTCCTCTTGTAAATAAGTCGACATTTTGCCTTTTGTATTCATTATCGATGCAATTTCTGTGTTTCATCGTTGATTTGAAGGTCCAAGGGATACAGTAAACCTGCAATGGTGCATCGGAATCTAATACTGCTGTCCCAGGAAAGCCTCAAAGCACGAACTATTAAAAGAGTTACCCCTCTTGTAAATAAGTCGACATTTTGCCTTTTGTATTCAATATCGATGCAATTTCTGTGTTTCATCGTTGATTTGAAGGTCCAGGGGATACAGTAAACCTGCAATGGTGCATCGGAGTCTAATACTGCTGTCACAGGAAAGGCTCAAAGCACGAACTTTTAGAAGAATTACTCCTCTTATAAATAAGTCGATATTTTGCATTTTGTATTCAATATCGATGCAATTTCTGTGTTTCATCGTTGATTTGATGGTACAAGGGATACAGTAAACCTGCAATGGTGCATCGGAATCTAATACTGCTGTCCCAGGAAGGGCTAAAAGCACGAACAATTAGAAGAATTACTCCTCTTATAAATAAGTCGATATTTTGCCTTTTGTATTCAATATCGATGCAATTTCTGTGTTTCATCGTTGATTTGAAGGTCCAAGGGATACAGTAAACCTGCAATGGTGCATCGGAATGTAATACTGCTGTTCCGGGAGGGGCTAAAAGCACGAACTATTAGAAGAGTTACTCCTCTTGTAAATAAGTCGACATTTTGCCTTTTTTTTCAATATCGATGTAATTTCTGTGTTTCATCGTCTTTTGAAGGTCCAAGGGATACAGTAAACCTGCAATGGTGCATCGGAATCTAATACTGCTGTCCCAGGAAAGGCTAAAACACGAACTATTAGAAGAGTTACTCCTCTTGTAAAGATGTCGACATTTTGCCTTTTGTATTCAATATCTATGCAATTTCTGTGTTTCATCGGTGATTTGAAGGCCCAAGGGATACAGTAAACCTGCAATGGTGCATCGGAATGTAATACTGCTGTTCCAGGAGAGGCTAGAATCACGAACTATTAGAAGAGTTACTCCTCTTGTAAATAAGTCGACATTTTGCCTTTTGTATTCAATATCGATGCAATTTCTGTGTTTCATCGTTGATCTGAAGGTCCAAGGGATACAGTAAACCTGCAATGGTGCATCGGAATCTAATACTGCTGTCCCAGGAAAGGCTAAAAGCACGAACTATTAGAAGAGTTACTCCACTTGTAAATAAGTCGACATTTTGCTTTTTTTTTCAATATCGATGCAATTTCTGTGTTTCATTGTCTTTTGAATGTCCAAGGGATACAGTAAACCTGCAATGGTGCATCGGAATCTAATACTGCTGTCCCAGGAAAGGTTCAAAGGACGAACTATTAGAAGAGTTACTCCTCTTGTAAATAAGTCGACATTTTGCCTTTTGTATTCAATATCGATGCAATTTCTGTGTTTCATCCTTGATTTGAAGGTCCAAGGGATACAGTAAACCTGCAATGGTGCATCGGAATCTAATACTGCTGTCCCAGGAAAAGCTCAAAGCACGAACTATTAGAAGAGTTACTCCTCTTGTAAATAAGTCGACATTTTGCCTTTTGTATTCAATATCGATGCAATTTCTGTGTTTAATCGTTGATATGAATGTCCAAGGGATACAGTAAACCTGCAATGGTGCATCGGAATCTAATACTGCTGTCCCAGGAAAGGCTTAAACACGAACTATTAGAAGAGTTACTCCTCTTGTAAGTAAGGCGACATTTTGCCTTTTGTATTCAATATCTATGCAATTTCTGTGTTTCATCGGTGATTTGAAGGCCCAAGGGATACAGCAAACCTGCAATGGTGCATCGGAATGTAATACTGCTGTTCCAGGAGAGGCTAAAATCACGAACTATTAGAAGAGTTACTCCTCTTGTAAATAAGTCGACATTTTGCCTTTTGTATTCAATATCGATGCAATTTCTGTGTTTCATCGTTGATTTGAAGGTCCAAGGGATACAGTAAACCTGCAATGGTGCATCGGAATGTAATACTGCTGTTCCGGGAGGGGCTAAAAGCACGAACTATTAGAAGAGTTACTCCTCTTGTAAATAAGTCGATATTTTGCCTTTTGTATTCAATATCGATGCAATTTCTGTGTTTCATCGTTGATTTGAAGGTCCAAGGGACACAGTAAACCTGCAATGGTGCATTGGAATCTAATACTGCTGTCACAGGAAAAGCTCAAAACACGAACTATTAGAAAAGTTACTCCTCTTGTAAATAAGTCGACATTTTGTCTCTTGTATTCAATATCGATGCAATTTCTCTGTTTCATCGTTGATTTGAAGGTCCAAGGGATATAGTAAACCTGCAATGGTGCATCGGAATCTAATACTGCTGTTCCAGGAGTGGCTAAAAGCACGAACTATTAGAAGAGTTACTCCTCTTGTAAATAAGTCGACATTTTGCCTTTTGTATTCAATATCGATGCAATTTCTGAGTTTCATCGTTGATTTGAAGGTCCAAGGGATACAGTAAACCTGCAATGGTGCATCGGAATGTAATACTGCTGTTCCGGGAGGGGCTAAAAGCACGATCTATTAGAAGAGTTACTCCTCTTGTAAATAAGTCGACATTTTGCCTTTTTTTTCAATATCGATGCAATTTCTGTGTTTTATCGTCTTTTGAAGTTCCAAGGGATACAGTAAACCTGCAATGGTGCATCGGAATCTAATACTGCTGTCCCAGGAAAGGTTCAAAGCACGAACTATTAGAAGAGTTACTCCTCTTGTAAATAAGTCGACATTTTGCCTTTTGTATTCAATATCGATGCAATTTCTATGTTTCATCGTTGATTTGAAGGTCCAAGGGATACAGTAAACCTGCAATGGTGCATCGGAATCTAATACTGCTGTCCCAGGAAAGGTTCAAAGTACGAACTATTAGAAGAGTTACTCCTCTTGTAAATAAGTCGACATTTTGCCTTTTGTATTCAATATCGATGCAATTTCTGTGTTTCATCCTTGATTTGAAGGTCCAAGGGATACAGTAAACCTGCAATGGTGCATCGGAATCTAATACTGCTGTCCCAGGAAAAGCTCAAAGCAGGAACTATTAGAAGAGTTACTCCTCTTGTAAATAAGTCGACATTTTGCCTTTTGTATTCATTATCGATGCAATTTCTGTGTTTCATCGTTGATTTGAAGGTCCAAGGGATACAGTAAACCTGCAATGGTGCATCGGAATCTAATACTGCTGTCCCAGGAAAGCCTCAAAGCACGAACTATTAAAAGAGTTACTCCTCTTGTAAATAAGTCGACATTTTGCCTTTTGTATTCAATATCGATGCAATTTCTGTGTTTCATCGTTGATTTGAAGGTCCAGGGGATACAGTAAACCTGCAATGGTGCATCGGAATCTAATACTGCTGTCACAGGAAAGGCTCAAAGCACGAACTTTTAGAAGAATTACTCCTCTTATAAATAAGTCGATATTTTGCATTTTGTATTCAATATCGATGCAATTTCTGTGTTTCATCGTTGATTTGATGGTCCAAGGGATACAGTAAACCTGCAATGGTGCATCGGAATCTAATACTGCTGTCCCAGGAAGGGCTAAAAGCACGAACAATTAGAAGAATACTCCTCTTATAAATAAGTCGATATTTTGCCTTTTTTTTCAATATCGATGCAATTTCTGTGTTTCATCGTCTTTTGAAGGTCCAAGGGATACAGTAAACCTGCAATGGTGCATCGGAATGTAATACTGCTGTTCCAGGAGAGGCTAAAAGCACGAACTATTAGAAGAGTTACTCCTCTTGTAAATAAGTCGACATTTTGCCTTTTGTATTCAATATCGATGCAATTTCTGTGTTTCATCGTTGATTTGAAGGTCCAAGGGATACAGTAAACCTGCAATGGTGCATCGGAATGTAATACTGCTGTTCCGGGAGGGGCTAAAAGCACGAACTATTAGAAGAGTTACTCCTCTTGTAAATAAGTCGACATTTTGCCTTTTTTTTCAATATCGATGTAATTTCTGTGTTTCATCGTCTTTTGAAGGTCCAAGGGATACAGTAAACCTGCAATGGTGCATCGGAATGTAATACTGCTGTCCCAGGAAAGGCTAAAACACGAACTATTAGAAGAGTTACTCCTCTTGTAAAGATGTCGACATTTTGCCTTTTGTATTCAATATCTATGCAATTTCTGTGTTTCATCGGTGATTTGAAGGCCCAAGGGATACAGTAAACCTGCAATGGTGCATCGGAATGTAATACTGCTGTTCCAGGAGAGGCTAGAATCACGAACTATTAGAAGAGTTACTCCTCTTGTAAATAAGTCGACATTTTGCCTTTTGTATTCAATATCGATGCAATTTCTGTGTTTCATCGTTGATCTGAAGGTCCAAGGGATACAGTAAACCTGCAATGGTGCATCGGAATCTAATACTGCTGTCCCAGGAAAGGCTAAAAGCACGAACTATTAGAAGAGTTACTCCACTTGTAAATAAGTCGACATTTTGCTTTTTTTTTCAATATCGATGCAATTTCTGTGTTTCATCGTCTTTTGAAGGTCCAAGGGATACAGTAAACCTGCAATGGTGCATCGGAATCTAATACTGCTGTCCCAGGAAAGGTTCAAAGGACGAACTATTAGAAGAGTTACTCCTCTTGTAAATAAGTCGACATTTTGCCTTTTGTATTCAATATCGATGCAATTTCTGTGTTTCATCCTTGATTTGAAGGTCCAAGGGATACAGTAAACCTGCAATGGTGCATCGGAATCTAATACTGCTGTCCCAGGAAAAGCTCAAAGCACGAACTATTAGAAGAGTTACTCCTCTTGTAAATAAGTCGACATTTTGCCTTTTGTATTCAATATCGATGCAATTTCTGTGTTTAATCGTTGATATGAAGGTCCAAGGGATACAGTAAACCTGCAATGGTGCATCGGAATCTAATACTGCTGTCCCAGGAAAGGCTCAAAGCACGAACTATTAGAAGAATTATTCCTCTTATAAATAAGTCGATATTTTGCCTTTTGTATTCAATATCGATGCAATTTCTGTGTTTCATCGTTGATTTGAAGGTCCAAGGGATACAGTAAACCTGCAATGGTGCATCGGAATCTAATACTGCTGTCCCAGGAAAGGCTAAAACACGAACTATTAGAAGAGTTACTCCTCTTGTAAATAAGTCGACATTTTGCCTTTTGTATTCAATATCGATGCAATTTCTGTGTTTCATCGTTGATTTGAAGGTCTAAGGGATACACTAAACCTGCAATGTTGCATCGGAATGTAATACTGCTGTCCCAGGAAAGGCTCAAAGCACGAATCATTAGAAGAATTACTCCTCTTATAAATAAGTCGATATTTTGCCTTTTGTATTCAATATCGATGCAATTTCTGTGTTTCATCGTTGATTTGAAGGTCCAAGGGATACAGTAAACCTGCAATGGTGCATCGGAATCTAATACTGCTGTCCCAGGAAAGGCTAAAAGCACGAACTATTAGAAGTATTACTCCTCTTGTAAATAAGTCGACATTTTGCCTTTTGTATTCAATATCTATGCAATTTCTGTGTATCATCGGTGATTTGAAGGTCCAAGGGATACAGTAAACCTGCAATGGTGCATCGGAATGTAATACTGCTGTTCCAGGAGAGGCTAAAAGCACGAACTATTAGAAGAGTTACTCCTCTTGTAAATAAGTCGACATTTTGCCTTTTGTATTCAATATCGATGCAATTTCTGAGTTTCATCGTTGATTTGAAGGTCCAAGGGATACAGTAAACCTGCAATGGTGCATCGGAATGTAATACTGCTGTTCCGGGAGGGGCTAAAAGCACGATCTATTAGAAGAGTTACTCCTCTTGTAAATAAGTCGACATTATGCCTTTTTTTTCAATATCGATGCAATTTCTGTGTTTCATCGTCTTTTGAAGGTCCAAGGGATACAGTAAACCTGCAATGGTGCATCGGAATCTAATACTGCTGTCCCAGGAAAGGTTCAAAGCACGAACTATTAGAAGAGTTACTCCTCTTGTAAATAAGTCGACATTTTGCCTTTTGTATTCAATATCGATGCAATTTCTGTGTTTCATCGTTGATTTGAAGGTCCAAGGGATACAGTAAACCTGCAATGGTGCATCGGAATGTAATACTGCTGTTCCGGGAGGGGCTAAAAGCACGAACTATTAGAAGAGATACTCCTCTTGTAAATAAGTCGATATTTTGCCTTTTGTATTCAATATCGATGCAATTTCTGTGTTTCATCGTTGATTTGAAGGTCCAAGGGATACAGTAAACCTGCAATGGTGCATCGGAATCTAATTCTGCTGTCACAGGAAAAGCTCAAAACACGAACTATTAGAAAAGTTACTCCACTTGTAAATAAGTCGACATTTTGCCTTATGTACTCAATATCGATGCAATTTCTGTGTTTCATCGTTGATTTGAAGGTCCAAGGGATATAGTAAACCTGCAATGGTGCATCGGAATCTATTACTGCTGTCCCAGGAAAGCCTCAAAGCACGAACTATTAGAAGAATTACTCCTCTTGTAAATAAGTCGACATTTTGCCTTTTGTATTCAATATCGATGCAATTTCTGTGTTTCATCGTTGATTTGAAGGTCCAAGGGATACAGTAAACCTGCAATGGTGCATCGGAATGTAATACGGCTGTTCCACGAGAGGCTAAAAGCACGAACTATTAGAAGAGTTACTCCTCTTGTAAATAAGTCGACATTTTGCCTTTTGTATTCAATATCGATGCAATTTCTGTGTTTCATCGTTGATTTGAAGGTCCAAGGGATACAGTAAACCTGCAATGGTGCATCGGAATGTAATACTGCTGTTCCGGGAGGGCCTAAAAGCACGAACTATTAGAAGAGTTACTCCTCTTGTAAATAAGTCGACATTTTGCCTTTTGTATTCAATATCTATGCAATTTCTGTGTATCATCGGTGATTTGAAGGTCCAAGGGATACAATAAACCTGCAATGGTGCATCGGAATGTAATACTGCTGTTCCAGGAGAGGCTAAAAGCACGAACTATTAGAAGAGTTACTCCTCTTGTAAATAAGTCGACATTTTGCCTTTTGTATTCAATATCGATGCAATTTCTGAGTTTCATCGTTGATTTGAAGGTCCAAGGGATACAGTAAACCTGCAATGGTGCATCGGAATGTAATACTGCTGTTCCGGGAGGGGCTAAAACCACGAACTATTAGAAGAGTTACTCCTCTTGTAAATAAGTCGATATTTTGCCTTTTGTATTCAATATCGATGCAATTTCTGTGTTTCATCCTTGCTTTTAAGGTCCAAGGGATACAGTAAACCTGCAATGGTGCATCGGAATCTAATACTGCTGTCCCAGGAAAAGCTCAAAGCACGAACTATTAGAAGAGTTACTCCTCTTGTAAATAAGTCGACATTTTGCCTATTGTATTCAATATCGATGCAATTTCTGTGTTTCATCGTTGATTTGAAGGTCCAAGGGATACAGTAAACCTGCAATGGTGCATCGGAATCTAATACTGCTGTCCCAGGATAGGCTCAAAGCACGAACTATTAGAAGAATTACTCCTCTTATAAATAAGTCGATATTTTGCCTTTTGTATTCAATATCGATGCAATTTCTGTGTTTCAGCGTTGATTTGAAGGTCCAAGGGTACAGTAAACCTGCAATGGTGCATCGGAATCTAATACTGCTGTCCCAGGAAAGGCTAAAACACGAACTATTGGAAGAGTTACTACTCTTGTAAGTAAGTCGACATTTTGCCTTTTGTATTCAATATCTATGCAATATCTGTGTTTCATCGGTGATTTGAAGGTCCAAGGGATACAGTAAACCTGCAATGGTGAATCGGAATGTAATACTGCTGTTCCAGGAGAGGCTAAAAGCACGAACTATTAGAAGAGTTACTCCTCTTGTAAATAAGTCGACATCATGCCTTTTGTATTCAATATCGATGCAATTTCTGTGTTTCATCGTTGATTTGAAGGTCCAAGGGATACAGTAAACCTGCAAAGGTGCATCGGAATGTAATACTGCTGTTCCGGGAGTGGTAAAAGCACGAACTATTAGAAGAGTTACTCCTCTTGCAAATAAGTCGATATTTTGCCTTTTGTATTCAATATCGATGCAATTTCTGTGTTTCATCGTTGATTTGAAGGTCCAAGGGATACAGTGAACCTGCAATGGTGCATCGGAATCTAATACTGCTGTCACAGGAAAAGCTCAAAACACGAACTATTAGAAGAGTTACTCCTCTTGTAAATAAGTCGACATTTTGCCTTTTTTTTCAATATCGATGCAATTTCTGTGTTTCATCGTTGATTTTAAGGTCCAAGGGATACAGTAAACCTGCAATGGTGCATCGGAATGTAATACTGCTGTTCCAGGAGAGGCTAAAAGCACGAACTATTAGAGGAGTTACTCCTCTTGTAAATAAGTCGACATTTTGCCTTTTGTATTCAATATCGATGCAATTTCTGTGTTTCATCGTTGATTTGAAGGTCCAAGGGATACAGTAAACCTGCAATGGTGCATCGGAATCTAATACTGCTGTCACAGGAAAAGCTCAAAACACGAACTATTAGAAGAGTTACTCCTCTTGTAAATAAGTCGACATTTTGCCTTTTGTATTCAATATCGATGCAATTTCTGTGTTTCATCGTTGATTTGAAGGTCCAAGGGATACAGTAAACCAGCAATGGTGCATCGGAATCTAATACTGCTGTCCCAGGAAAGCCTCAAACCACGAACTATTAGAAGAGTTACTCCTCTTGTAAATTAGTCGACATTTTGCCTTTTGTATTCAATATCGATGCAATTTCTGTGTTTCATCGTTGATTTGGAGGTCCAAGGGATACAGTAAACCTGCAATGGTGCATCGGAATCTAATACTGCTGTCCCAGGAAAGCCTCAAAGCACGAACTATTAGAAGAGTTACTTCTCTTGTAAATAAGTCGACATTTTGCCTTTTGTATTCAATATCGATGCAATTTTTGTGTTTCATCGTTGATTTGAAGGTCCAAGGGATACAGTAAACCTGCAATGGTGCATCGGAATGTAATACTGCTGTTCCGGGAGGGGCTAAAAACACGAACTATTAGAAGAGTTACTCCTCTTGTAAATAAGTCGACATTTTGCCTTTTTTTTCAATATCGATGTAATTTCTGTGTTTCATCGTCTTTTGAAGGTCCAAGGGATACAGTAAACCTGCAATGGTGCATCGGAATCTAATACTGCTGTCCCAGGAAATGTTCAAAGCACGAACTATTAGAAGAGTTACTCCTCTTGTAAATAAGTCGACATTTTGCCTTTTGTATTCAATATCGATGCAATTTCTGTGTTTCAGCGTTGATTTGAAGGTCCAAGGGTACAGTAAACCTGCAATGGTGCATCGGAATCTAATACTGCTGTCCCAGGAAAGGCTAAAACACGAACTATTAGAAGAGTTACTACTCTTGTAAGTAAGTCGACATTTTGCCTTTTGTATTCAATATCTATGCAATATCTGTGTTTCATCGGTGATTTGAAGGTCCAAGGGATACAGTAAACCTGCAATGGTGAATCGGAATGTAATACTGCTGTTCCAGGAGAGGCTAAAAGCACGAACTATTAGAAGAGTTACTCCTCTTGTAAATAAGTCGACATCATGCCTTTTGTATTCAATATCGATGCAATTTCTGTGTTTCATCGTTGATTTGAAGGTCCAAGGGATACAGTAAACCTGCAAAGGTGCATCGGAATGTAATACTGCTGTTCCGGGAGTGGTAAAAGCACGAACTATTAGAAGAGTTACTCCTCTTGCAAATAAGTCGATATTTTGCCTTTTGTATTCAATATCGATGCAATTTCTGTGTTTCATCGTTGATTTGAAGGTCCAAGGGATACAGTGAACCTGCAATGGTGCATCGGAATCTAATACTGCTGTCACAGGAAAAGCTCAAAACACGAACTATTAGAAGAGTTACTCCTCTTGTAAATAAGTCGACATTTTGCCTTTTTTTTCAATATCGATGCAATTTCTGTGTTTCATCGTTGATTTTAAGGTCCAAGGGATACAGTAAACCTGCAATGGTGCATCGTAATGTAATACTGCTGTTCCAGGAGAGGCTAAAAGCACGAACTATTAGAGGAGTTACTCCTCTTGTAAATAAGTCGACATTTTGCCTTTTGTATTCAATATCGATGCAATTTCTGTGTTTCATCGTTGATTTGAAGGTCCAAGGGATACAGTAAACCTGCAATGGTGCATCGGAATCTAATACTACTGTCACAGGAAAAGCTCAAAACACGAACTATTAGAAGAGCTACTCCTCTTGTAAATAAGTCGACATTTTGCCTTTTGTATTCAATATCGATGCAATTTCTGTGTTTCATCGTTGATTTGAAGGTCCAAGGGATACAGTAAACCAACAATGGTGCATCGGAATCTAATACTGCTGTCCCAGGAAAGCCTCAAACCACGAACTATTAGAAGAGTTACTCCTCTTGTAAATAAGTCGACATTTTGCCTTTTGTATTCAATATCGATGCAATTTCTGTGTTTCATCGTTGATTTGGAGGTCCAAGGGATACAGTAAACCTGCAATGGTGCATCGGAATCTAATACTGCTGTCCCAGGAAAGCCTCAAAGCACGAACTATTAGAAGAGTTACTTCTCTTGTAAATAAGTCGACATTTTGCCTTTTGTATTCAATATCGATGCAATTTTTGTAACTCATCGTTGATTTGAAGGTCCAAGGGATACAGTAAACCTGCAATGGTGCATCGGAATGTAATACTGCTGTTCCGGGAGGGGCTAAAAGCACGAACTATTAGAAGAGTTACTCCTCTTGTAAATAAGTCGACATTTTGCCTTTTTTTTCAATATCGATGTAATTTCTGTGTTTCATCGTCTTTTGAAGGTCCAAGGGATATAGTAAACCTGCAATGGTGCATCGGAATCTAATACTGCTGTCCCAGGAAATGTTCAAAGCACGAACTATTAGAAGAGTTACTCCTCTTGTAAATAAGTCGACATTTTGCCTTTTGTATTCAATATCGATGCAATTTCTGTGTTTCATCCTTGATTTTAAGGTCCAAGGGATACAGTAAACCTGCAATGGTGCATCGGAATCTAATACTGCTGTCCCAGGAAAAGCTCAAAGCACGAACTATTAGAAGAGTTACTCCTCTTGTAAATAAGTCGATATTTTGCTTTTTGTATTCAATATCGATGCAATTTCTGTGTTTCATCGTTGATTTGAAGGTCCAAGGGATACAGTAAACCTGCAATGGTGCATCGGAATCTAATAGTGCAGTCCCAGGAAAAGCTAAAAGCACGAACTATTAGAAGAGTTACTCCTCTTGTAAATAAGTCGACATTTTGCCTTTTGTATTCAATATCTATGCAATTTCTGTGTTTCATCGGTGATTTGAAGGTCCAAGGGATACAGTAAACCTGCAATGGTGCATCAGAATGTAATACAGCTGTTCCAGGAGAGGCTACAAGCACGAACTATTAGAAGAGTTACTCCTCTTGTAAATAAGTCGACATTTTGTTTTTGTATTCAATATCGATGCAATTTCTGTGTTTCATCGTTGATTTGAAGGTCCAAGGGATACAGTAAACCTGCAATGGTGCATCGGAATCTAATACTGCTGTCCCAGGAAAGGCTAAAACACGAACTATTAGAAGAGTTACTACTCTTGTAAGTAAGTCGACATTTTGCCTTTTGTATTCAATATCTATGCAATATCTGTGTTTTATCGGTGATTTGAAGGTCCAAGGGATACAGTAAACCTGCAATGGTGAATCGGAATGTAATACTGCTGTTCCAGGAGAGGCTAAAATCACGAACTATTAGAAGAGTTACTCCTCTTGTAAATAAGTCGTTATCATGCCTTTTGTATTCAATATCGATGCAATTTCTGTGTTTCATCGTTGATTTGAAGGTCCAAGGGATACAGTAAACCTGCAAAGGTGCATCGGAATGTAATACTGCTGTTCCGGGAGGGGTAAAAGCACGAACTATTAGAAGAGTTACTCCTCTTGCAAATAAGTCGATATTTTGCCTTTTGTATTCAATATCGATGCAATTTCTGTGTTTCATCGTTGATTTGAAGGTCCAAGGGATACAGTGAACCTGCAATGGTGCATCGGAATCTAATACTGCTGTCACAGGAAAAGCTCAAAACACGAACTATTAGAAGAGTTACTCCTCTTGTAAATAAGTCGACATTTTGCCTTTTGTATTCAATATCGATGCAATTTCTGTGTTTCATCGTTGATTTGAAGGTCCAAGGGATACAGTAAACCTGCAATGGTGCATCGGAATGTAATACTGCTGTTCCAGGAGAGGCTAAAAGCACGAACTATTAGAAGAGTTACTCCTCTTGTAAATAAGTCGACATTTTGCCTTTTGTATTCAATATCGATGCAATTTCTGTGTTTCATCGTTGATTTGAAGGTCCAAGGGATATAGTAAACCTGCAATGGTGCATCGGAATCTAATACTGCTGTCCCAGGAAAGCCTCAAAGCACGAACTATTAGAAGAATTACTCCTCTTGTAAATAAGTCGACATTTTGCCTTTTGTATTCAATATCGATGCAATTTCTGTGTTTCATCGTTGATTTGAAGGTCCAAGGGATACAGTAAACCTGCAATGGTGCATCGGAATGTAATACGGCTGTTCCACGAGAGGCTAAAAGCACGAACTATTAGAAGAGTTACTCGTCTTGTAAATAAGTCGACATTTTGCCTTTTGTATTCAATATCGATGCAATTTCTGTGTTTCATCGTTGATTTGAAGGTCCAAGGGATACAGTAAACCTGCAATGGTGCATCGGAATGTAATACTGCTGTTCCGGGAGGGCCTAAAAGCACGAACTATTAGAAGAGTTACTCCTCTTGTACATAAGTCGACATTTTGCCTTTTTTTTCAATATCGATGCTATTTCTGTGTTTCATCGTCTTTTGAAGGTCCAAGGGATACAGTTAACCTGCAATGGTTCTTCGGAATCTAATACTGCTGTCCCAGGAAAGGTTCAAAGCACGAACTATTAGAAGAGTTACTCCTCTTGTAAATAAGTCGAAATTTTGCCTTTTGTATTCAATATCGATGCAATTTCTGTGTTTCATCGTTGATTTGAAGGTCCAAGGGATACAGTAAACCTGCAATGGTGCATCGGAATGTAATACTGCTGTTCCGGGAGGGCCTAAAAGCACGAACTATTAGAAGAGTTACTCCTCTTGTAAATAAGTCGACATTTTGCCTTTTTTTTCAATATCGATGCTATTTCTGTGTTTCATCGTCTTTTGAAGGTCCAAGGGATACAGTTAACCTGCAATGGTTCTTCGGAATCTAATACTGCTGTCCCAGGAAAGGTTCAAAGCACGAACTATTAGAAGAGTTACTCCTCTTGTAAATAAGTCGAAATTTTGCCTTTTGTATTCAATATCGATGCAATTTCTGTGTTTCATCCTTAATTTGAAGGTCCAAGGGATACAGTAAACCTGCAATGGTGCATCGGAATCTAATACTGCTTTCCCAGGAAAGGCTCAAAGCACGAACTATTAGAAGAATTACTCCTCTTATAAATAAGTCGATATTTTGCCTTTTGTATTCAATATCGATGCAATTTCTGTGTTTCAGCGTTGATTTGAAGGTCCAAGGGATACAGTAAACCTGCAATGGTGCATCGGAATCTAATACTGCTGTCCCAGGAAAGGCTAAAACACGAACTATTAGAAGAGTTACTACTCTTGTAAGTAAGTCGACATTTTGCCTTTTGTATTCAATATCTATGCAATATCTGTGTTTTAACGGTGATTTGAAGGTCCAAGGGATACAGTAAACCTGCAATGGTGAATCGGAATGTAATACTGCTGTTCCAGGAGAGGCTAAAAGCACGAAGTATTAGAAGAGTTACTCCTCTTGTAAATAAGTCGACATCATGCCTTTTGTATTCAATATCGATGCAATTTCTGTGTTTCATCGTTGATTTGAAGGTCCAAGGGATACAGTAAACCTGCAAAGGTGCATCGGAATGTAATACTGCTGTTCCGGGAGGGGTAAAAGCACGAACTATTAGAAGAGTTACTCCTCTTGCAAATAAGTCGATATTTTGCATTTTGTATTCAATATCGATGCAATTTCTGTGTTTCATCGTTGATTTGAAGGTCCAAGGGATACAGTGAACCTGCAATGGTGCATCGGAATCTAATACTGCTGTCACAGGAAAAGCTCAAAACACGAACTATTAGAAGAGTTACTCCTCTTGTAAATAAGTCGACATTTTGCCTTTTGTATTCAATATCGATGCAATTTCTGTGTTTCATCGTTGATTTGAAGGTCCAAGGGATACAGTAAACCTGCAATGGTGCATCGGAATGTAATACTGCTGTTCCAGGAAAGGCTAAAAGCACGAACTATTAGAAGAGTTACTCCTCTTGTAAATAAGTCGACATTTTGCCTTTTGTATTCAATATCGATGCAATTTCTGTGTTTCATCGTTGATTTGAAGGTCCAAGGGATATAGTAAACCTGCAATGGTGCATCGGAATCTAATACTGCTGTCCCAGGAAAGCCTCAAAGCACGAACTATTAGAAGAATTACTCCTCTTGTAAATAAGTCGACATTTTGCCTTTTGTATTCAATATCGATGCAATTTCTGTGTTTCATCGTTGATTTGAATGTCCAAGGGATACAGTAAACCTGCAATGGTGCATCGGAATGTAATACGGCTGTTCCACGAGAGGCTAAAAGCACGAACTATTAGAAGAGTTACTCCTCTTGTAAATAAGTCGACATTTTGCCTTTTGTATTCAATATCGATGCAATTTCTGTGTTTCATCGTTGATTTGAAGGTCCAAGGGATACAGTAAACCTGCAATGGTGCATCGGAATGTAATACTGCTGTTCCGGGAGGGCCTAAAAGCACGAACTATTAGAAGAGTTACTCCTCTTGTAAATAAGTCGACATTTTGCCTTTTTTTTCAATATCGATGCTATTTCTGTGTTTCATCGTCTTTTGAAGGTCCAAGGGATACAGTTAACAGGCAATGGTTCTTCGGAATCTAATACTGCTGTCCCAGGAAAGGTTCAAAGCACGAACTATTAGAAGAGTTACTCCTCTTGTAAATAAGTCGAAATTTTGCCTTTTGTATTCAATATCGATGCAATTTCTGTGTTTCATCGTTGATTTGAAGGTCCAAGGGATACAGTAAACCTGCAATGGTGCATCGGAATGTAATACTGCTGTTCCGGGAGGGCCTAAAAGCACGAACTATTAGAAGAGTTACTCCTCTTGTAAATAAGTCGACATTTTGCCTTTTTTTTCAATATCGATGCTATTTCTGTGTTTCATCGTCTTTTGAAGGTCCAAGGGATACAGTTAACCTGCAATGGTTCTTCGGAATCTAATACTGCTGTCCCAGGAAAGGTTCAAAGCACGAACTATTAGAAGAGTTACTCCTCTTGTAAATAAGTCGAAATTTTGCTTTTGAATTCAATATCGATGCAATTTCTGTGTTTCATCGTTGATTTGAAGGTCCAAGGGATACAGTAAACCTGCAATGGTGCATCGGAATCTAATACTGCTGTCCCAGGAAAAGCTCAAAGCACGAACTATTAGAAGAATTACTCCTCTTGTAAATAAGTCGACATTTTGCCTTTTGTATTCAATATCGATGCAATTTCTGTGTTTCATCGTTGATTTGAAGGTCCAAGGGGTACAGTAAACCTGCAATGGTGCATCGGAATCTAATACTGCTGTCCCAGGAAGGGCTAAAAGCACGAACTATTAGAAGAATTACTCCTCTTATAAATAAGTCGATATTTTGCCTTTTGTATTCAATATCGATGCAATTTCTGTGTTTCATCGTTGATTTGAAGGTCCAAGGGATACAGTAAACCTGCAATGGTGCATCGGAATCTAATACTGCTGTCCCAGGAAAGGCTAAACACGAACTATTAGAAGAGTTACTACTCTTGTAAGTAAGTCGACATTTTGCCTTTTGTATTCAATATCTATGCAATATCTGTGTTTCATCGGTGATTTGAAGGTCCAAGGGATACAGTAAACCTGCAATGGTGCATCGGAATGTAATACTGCTGTTCCAGGAGAGGCTAAAAGCACGAACTATTAGAAGAGTTACTCCTCTTGTAAATAAGTCGACATCATGCCTTTTGTATTCAATATGGATGCAATTTCTGTGTTTCATCGTTGATTTGAAGGCCCAAGGGATACAGTAAACCTGCAATGGTGCATCGCAATGTAATACTGCTGTTCCAGGAGAGGCTAAAATCACGAACTATTAGAAGAGTTACTCCTCTTGTAAAAAAGTCGACATTTTGCCTTTTGTATTCAATATCGATGCAATTTCTGTGTTTCATCGTTGATTTGAAGGTCCAAGGGATACAGTAAACCTGCAATGGTGCATCGGAATGTAATACTGCTGTCCCGGGAGGGGCTAAAAGCACGAACTATTAGAAGAGATACTCCTCTTGTAAATAAGTCGATATTTTGCCTTTTGTATTCAATATCGATGCAATTTCTGTGTTTCATCGTTGATTTGAAGGTCCAAGGGATACAGTAAACCTGCAATGGTGCATCGGAATCTAATTCTGCTGTCACAGGAAAAGCTCAAAACACGAACTATTAGAAAAGTTACTCCACTTGTAAATAAGTCGACATTTTGCCTTATGTACTCAATATCGATGCAATTTCTGTGTTTCATCGTTGATTTGAAGGTCCAAGGGATATAGTAAACCTGCAATGGTGCATCGGAATGTAATACTGCTGTTCCAGGAGAGGCTAAAAGCACGAACTATTAGAAGAGTTACTCCTCTTGTAAATAAGTCGACATTTTGCCTTTTGTATTCAATATCGATGCAATTTCTGTGTTTCATCGTTGATTTGAAGGTCTAAGGGATACACTAAACCTGCAATGTTGCATCGGAATGTAATACTGCTGTCCCAGGAAAGCCTCAAAGCACGAACTATTAGAAGAATTACTCCTCTTATAAATAAGTCGATATTTTGCCTTTTGTATTCAATATCGATGCAATTTCTGTGTTTCATCGTTGATTTGAAGGTCCAAGGGATACAGTAAACATGCAATGGTGCATCGGAATCTAATACTGCTGTCCCAGGAAAAGCTCAAAGCACGAACTATTAGAAGAATTACTCCTCTTGTAAATAAGTCGACATTTTGCCTTTTGTATTCAATATCGATGCAATTTCTGTGTTTCATCGTTGATTTGAAGGTCCAAGGGATACAGTAAACCTGCAATGGTGCATCGGAATCTAATACTGCTGTCACAGGAAAAGCTCAAAACACGAACTATTAGAAAAGTTACTCCACTTGTAAATAAGTCGACATTTTGCCTTATGTACTCAATATCGATGCAATTTCTGTGTTTCATCGTTGATTTGAAGGTCCAAGGGATATAGTAAACCTGCAATGGTGCATCGGAATCTAATACCGCTGTTCCAGGAGAGGCTAAAAGCACGAACTATTAGAAGAGTTACTCCTCTTGTAAATAAGTCGAAATTTTGCCTTTTGTATTCAATATCGATGCAATTTCTGTGTTTCATCGTTGATTTGAATGTCCAAGGGATACAGTAAACCTGCAATGGTGCATCGGAATCTAATACTGCTGTCCCAGGAAAAGCTCAAAGCACGAACTATTAGAAGAATTACTCCTCTTGTAAATAAGTCGACATTTTGCCTTTTGTATTCAATATCGATGCAATTTCTGTGTTTCATCGTTGATTTGAAGGTCCAAGGGATACAGTAAACCTGCAATGGTGCATCGGAATCTAATACTGCTGTCCCAGGAAGGGCTAAAAGCACGAACTATTAGAAGAATTACTCCTCTTATAAATAAGTCGATATTTTGCCTTTTGTATTCAATATCGATGCAATTTCTGTGTTTCATCGTTGATTTGAAGGTCCAAGGGATACAATAAACCTGCAATGGTGCATCGGAATCTAATACTGCTGTCCCAGGAAAGGCTAAACACGAACTATTAGAAGAGTTACTACTCTTGTAAGTAAGTCGACATTTTGCCTTTTGTATTCAATATCTATGCAATATCTGTGTTTCATCGGTGATTTGAAGGTCCAAGGGATACAGTAAACCTGCAATGGTGCATCGGAATGTAATACTGCTGTTCCAGGAGAGGCTAAAAGCACGAACTATTAGAAGAGTTACTCCTCTTGTAAATAAGTCGACATCATGCCTTTTGTATTCAATATGGATGCAATTTCTGTGTTTCATCGTTGATTTGAAGGCCCAAGGGATACAGTAAACCTGCAATGGTGCATCGGAATGTAATACTGCTGTTCCAGGAGAGGCTAAAATCACGAACTATTAGAAGAGTTACTCCTCTTGTAAAAAAGTCGACATTTTGCCTTTTGTATTCAATATCGATGCAATTTCTGTGTTTCATCGTTGATTTGAAGGTCCAAGGGATACAGTAAACCTGCAATGGTGCATCGGAATGTAATACTGCTGTCCCGGGAGGGGCTAAAAGCACGAACTATTAGAAGAGATACTCCTCTTGTAAATAAGTCGATATTTTGCCTTTTGTATTCAATATCGATGCAATTTCTGTGTTTCATCGTTGATTTGAAGGTCCAAGGGATACAGTAAACCTGCAATGGTGCATCGGAATCTAATTCTGCTGTCACAGGAAAAGCTCAAAACACGAACTATTAGAAAAGTTACTCCACTTGTAAATAAGTCGACATTTTGCCTTATGTACTCAATATCGATGCAATTTCTGTGTTTCATCGTCGATTTGAAGGTCCAAGGGATACAGTAAACCTGCAATGGTGCATCGGAATCTAATACTGCTGTCCCAGGAAAGGCTAAAACACGAACTATTAGAAGTATTACTCCTCTTGTAAATAAGTCGACATTTTGCCTTTTGTATTCAATATCTATGCAATTTCTGTGTATCATCGGTGATTTGAAGGTCCAAGGGATACAGTAAACCTGCAATGGTGCATCGGCATGTAATACTGCTGTTCCAGGAGAGGCTAAAAGCACGAACTATTAGAAGAGTTACTCCTCTTGTAAATAAGTCGACATTTTGCCTTTTGTATTCAATATCGATGCAATTTCTGAGTTTCATCGTTGATTTGAAGGTCCAAGGGATACAGTAAACCTGCAATGGTGCATCGGAATGTAATACTGCTGTTCCGGGAGGGGCTAAAAGCACGATCTATTAGAAGAGTTACTCCTCTTGTAAATAAGTCGACATTTTGCCTTTTTTTTCAATATCGATGCAATTTCTGTGTTTTATCGTCTTTTGAAGGTCCAAGGGATACAGTAAACCTGCAATGGTGCATCGGAATCTAATACTGCTGTCCCAGGAAAGGTTCAAAGCACGAACTATTAGAAGAGTTACTCCTCTTGTAAATAAGTCGACATTTTGCCTTTTGTATTCAATATCGATGCAATTTCTGTGTTTCATCGTTGATTTGAAGGTCCAAGGGATACAGTAAACCTGCAATGGTGCATCGGAATCTAATACTGCTGTCCCAGGAAAAGCTCAAAGCACGAACTATTAGAAGAGTTACTCCTCTTGTAAATAAGTCGACATTTTGCCTTTTGTATTCAATATCGATGCAATTTCTATAATTCATCGTTGATTTGAAGGTCCAAGGGATACAGTAAACCTGCAATGGTACATCGGAATCTAATACTGCTGTCCCTGGAAAGGCTCAAAGCACGAACTATTAGAAGAATTACTCCTCTTATAAATAAGTCGATATTTTGCCTTTTGTATTCAATATCGATGCAATTTCTGTGTTTCAGCGTTGATTTGAAGGTCCAAGGGATACAGTAAACCTGGTATGGTGCATCGGAATCTAATACTGCTGTCCCAGGAAAGGCTAAAACACGAACTATTAGAAGAGTTACTCCTCTTGTAAGTAAGTCGACATTTTGCCATTTGTATTCAATATCTATGGAATTTCTGTGTTTCATCGGTGATTTGAAGGTCCACGGGGTACAGTAAACCTGCAATGGTGCATCGGAATCTAATACTGCTGTCCCAGGAAAGGCTAAAACACGAACTATTAGAAGAGTTACTCCTCTTGTAAGTAAGTCGACATTTTGCCTTTTGTATTCAATATCTATGCAATTTCTGTGTATCATCGGTGATTTGAAGGTCCAAGGGATACAGTAAACCTGCAATGGTGCATCTGAATGTAATACTGCTTTTCTAGGAGAGGCTAAAAGCACGAACTATTAGAAGAGTTACTCCTCTTGTAAATAAGTCGACATTTTGCCTTTTGTATTCAATATCTATGCAATTTCTGTGTTTCATCGTTGATTTGAAGGTCCAAGGCATACAGTAAACCTGCAATGGGGCATCGGAATGTAATACTGCTGTTCCGGGAGGGGCTAAAACCACGAACTATTAGAAGAGTTACTCCTCTTGTAAATAAGTCGATATTTTGCCTTTTGTATTCAATATCGATGCAATTTCTGTGTTTCATCGTTGATTTGAAGGTCCAAGGGATACAGTAAACCTGCAATGGTGCATCGGAATCTAATACTGCTGTCACAGGAAAAGCTCAAAACACGAACTATTAGAAGAGTTACTCCTCTTGTAAATAAGTCGACATTTTGCCTTTTGTATTCAATATCGATGCAATTTCTGTGTTTCATCGTTGATTTGAAGGTCCGAGGGATACAGTAAACCTGCAATGGTGCATCGGAATCTAATAGTGCTGTCCCAGGAAAAGCTAAAAGCACGAACTATTAGAAGAGTTACTCCTCTTGTAAATAAGTCGACATTTTGCCTTTTGTATTCAATATCGATGCAATTTCTGTGTTTCATCGTTGATTTGAAGGTCCAAGGGATACAGTAAACCTGCAATGGTGCATCGGAATCTAATACTGCTGTCCCAGGAAAGCCTCAAAACACGAACTATTAGAAGAGTTACTTCTCTTGTAAATAAGTCGACATTTTGCCTTTTGTATTCAATATCGATGCAATTTCTGTGTTTCAGCGTTGATTTGAAGGTCCAAGGGATACAGTAAACCTGCAATGGTGCAACGGAATCTAATACTGCTGTCCCAGGAAAGGCTAAAACACGAACTATTAGAAGAGTTACTACTCTTGTAAGTAAGTCGACATTTTGCCTTTTGTATTCAATATCTATGCAATATCTGTGTTTTATCGGTGATTTGAAGGTCCAAGGGATACAGTAAACCTGCAATGGTGAATCGGAATGTAATACTGCTGTTCCAGGAGAGGCTAAAAGCACGAACTATTAGAAGAGTTACTCCTCTTGTAAATAAGTCGACATCATGCCTTTTGTATTCAATATCGATGCAATTTCTGTGTTTCATCGTTGATTTGAAGGTCCAAGGGATACAGTAAACCTGCAAAGGTGCATCGGAATGTAATACTGCTGTTCCGGGAGGGGTAAAAGCACGAACTATTAGAAGAGTTACTCCTCTTGCAAATAAGTCGATATTTTGCCTTTTGTATTCAATATCGATGCAATTTCTGTGTTTCATCGTTGATTTGAAGGTCCAAGGGATACAGTGAACCTGCAATGGTGCATCGGAATCTAATACCGCTGTCACAGGAAAAGCTCAAAACACGAACTATTAGAAGAGTTACTCCTCTTGTAAATAAGTCGACATTTTGGCTTTTGTATTCAATATCGATGCAATTTCTGTGTTTCATCGTTGATTTGAAGGTCCAAGGGATACAGTAAACCTGCAATGGTGCATCGGAATGTAATACTGCTGTTCCAGGAGAGGCTAAAAGCACGAACTATTAGAAGAGTTACTCCTCTTGTAAATAAGTCGACATTTTGCCTTTTGTATTCAATATCGATGCAATTTCTGTGTTTCATCGTTGATTTGAAGGTCCAAGGGATACAGTAAACCTGCAATGGTGCATCGGAATCTAATACTGCTGTCCCAGGAAAGGCTAAAACACGAACTATTAGAAGAGTTACTACTCTTGTAAGTAAGTCGACATTTTGCCTTTTGTATTCAATATCTATGCAATATCTGTGATTTATCGGTGATTGGAAGGTCCAAGGGATACAGTAAACCTGCAATGGTGAATCGGAATGTAATACTGCTGTTCCAGGAGAGGCTAAAAGCACGAACTATTAGAAGAGTTACTCCTCTTGTAAATAAGTCGACATCATGCCTTTTGTATTCAATATCGATGCAATTTCTGTGTTTCATCGTTGATTTGAAGGTCCAAGGGATACAGTAAACCTGCAATGGTGCATCGGAATGTAATACTGCTGTTCCGGGAGGGGTAAAAGCACGAACTATTAGAAGAGTTACTCCTCTTGCAAATAAGTCGATATTTTGCCTTTTGTATTCAATATCGATGCAATTTCTGTGTTTCATCGTTGATTTGAAGGTCCAAGGGATACAGTGAACCTGCAATGGTGCATCGGAATCTAATACTGCTGTCACAGGAAAAGCTCAAAACACGAACTATTAGAAGAGTTACTCCTCTTGTAAATAAGTCGACATTTTGCCTTTTTTTTTCAATATCGATGCAATTTCTGTGTTTCATCGTCGATTTGAAGGTCCAAGGGATACAGTAAACCTGCAATGGTGCATCGGAATGTAATACTGCTGTTCCAGGAGAGGCTAAAAGCACGAACTATTAGAAGAGTTACTCCTCTTGTAAATAAGTCGACATTTTGCCTTTTGTATTCAATATCGATGCAATTTCTGTGTTTCATCGTTGATTTGAAGGTCCAAGGGATACAGTAAACCTGCAATGGTGCATCGGAATGTAATACTGCTGTTCCGGGAGGGCCTAAAAGCACGAACTATTAGAAGAGTTACTCCTCTTGTAAATAAGTCGACATTTTGCCTTTTTTTTCAATATCGATGCTATTTCTGTGTTTCATCGTCTTTTGAAGGTCCAAGGGATACAGTTAACCTGCAATGGTTCTTCGGAATCTAATACTGCTGTCCCAGGAAAGGTTCAAAGCACGAACTATTAGAAGAGTTACTCCTCTTGTAAATAAGTCGAAATTTTGCCTTTTGTATTCAATATCGATGCAATTTCTGTGTTTCATCGTTGATTTGAAGGTCCAAGGGATACAGTAAACCTGCAATGGTGCATCGGAATGTAATACTGCTGTTCCGGGAGGGCCTAAAAGCTCGCACTATTAGAAGAGTTACTCCTCTTGTGAATAAGTCGACATTTTGCCTTTTTTTTCAATATCGATGCTATTTCTGTGTTTCATCGTCTTTTGAAGGTCCAAGGGATACAGTTAACCTGCAATGGTTCTTCGGAATCTAATACTGCTGTCCCAGGAAAGGTTCAAAGCACGAACTATTAGAAGAGTTACTCCTCTTGTAAATAAGTCGAAATTTTGCCTTTTGTATTCAATATCGATGCAATTTCTGTGTTTCATCCTTGATTTGAAGGTCCAAGGGATACAGTAAACCTGCAATGGTGCATCGGAATCTAATACTGCTGTCCCAGGAAAAGCTCAAAGCACGAACTATTAGAAGAATTACTCCTCTTGTAAATAAGTCGACATTTTGATTTTTGTATTCAATATCGATGCAATTTCTGTGTTTCATCGTTGATTTGAAGGTCCAAGGGATACAGTAAACCTGCAATGGTGCATCGGAATCTAATACTGCTGTCCCAGGAAGGGCTAAAAGCACGAACTATTAGAAGAATTACTCCTCTTATAAATAAGTCGATATTTTGCCTTTTGTATTCAATATCGATGCAATTTCTGTGTTTCATCGTTGATTTGAAGGTCCAAGGGATACAGTAAACCTGCAATGGTGCATCGGAATCTAATACTGCTGTCCCAGGAAAGGCTAAACACGAACTATTAGAAGAGTTACTACTCTTGTAAGTAAGTCGACATTTTGCCTTTTGTATTCAATATCTATGCAATATCTGTGTTTCATCGGTGATTTGAAGGTCCAAGGGATACAGTAAACCTGCAATGGTGCATCGGAATGTAATACTGCTGTTCCAGGAGAGGCTAAAATCACGAACTATTAGAAGAGTTACTCCTCTTGTAAATAAGTCGACATCATGCCTTTTGTACTCAATATGGATGCAATTTCTGTGTTTCATCGTTGATTTGAAGGCCCAAGGGATACAGTAAACCTGCAATGGTGCATCGGAATGTAATACCGCTGTTCCAGGAGAGGCTAAAATCACGAACTATTAGAAGAGTTACTCCTCTTGTAAAAAAGTCGACATTTTGCCTTTTGTATTCAATATCGATGCAATTTCTGTGTTTCATCGTTGATTTGAAGGTCCAAGGGATACAGTAAACCTGCAATGGTGCATCGGAATGTAATACTGCTGTCCCGGGAGGGGCTAAAAGCACGAACTATTAGAAGAGATACTCCTCTTGTAAATAAGTCGATATTTTGCCTTTTGTATTCAATATCGATGCAATTTCTGTGTTTCATCGTTGATTTGAAGGTCCAAGGGATACAGTAAACCTGCAATGGTGCATCGGAATCTAATTCTGCTGTCACAGGAAAAGCTCAAAACACGAACTATTAGAAAAGATACTCCACTTGTAAATAAGTCGACATTTTGCCTTATGTACTCAATATCGATGCAATTTCTGTGTTTCATCGTCGATTTGAAGGTCCAAGGGATACAGTAAACCTGCAATGGTGCATCGGAATCTAATACTGCTGTCCCAGGAAAGGCTAAAACACGAACTATTAGAAGTATTACTCCTCTTGTAAATAAGTCGACATCATGCCTTTTGTACTCAATATGGATGCAATTTCTGTGTTTCATCGTTGATTTGAAGGTCCAAGGGATACAGTAAACCTGCAATGGTGCATCGGAATGTAATACTGCTGTTCCGGGAGGGGCTAAAAGCACGATCTATTAGAAGAGTTACTCCTCTTGTAAATAAGTCGACATTTTGCCTTTTTTTTCAATATCGATGCAATTTCTGTGTTTTATCGTCTTTTGAAGGTCCAAGGGATACAGTAAACCTGCAATGGTGCATCGGAATCTAATACTGCTGTCCCAGGAAAGGTTCAAAGCACGAACTATTAGAAGAGTTACTCCTCTTGTAAATAAGTCGACATTTTGCCTTTTGTATTCAATATCGATGCAATTTCTGTGTTTCATCGTTGATTTGAAGGTCCAAGGGATACAGTAAACCTGCAATGGTGCATCGGAATCTAATACTGCTGTCCCAGGAAAAGCTCAAAGCACGAACTATTAGAAGAGTTACTCCTCTTGTAAATAAGTCGACATTTAGCCTTTTGTATTCAATATCGATACAATTTCTATAATTCATCGTTGATTTGAAGGTCCAAGGGATACAGTAAACCTGCAATGGTACATCGGAATCTAATACTGCTGTCCCTGGAAAGGCTCAAAGCACGAACTATTAGAAGAATTACTCCTCTTATAAATAAGTCGATATTTTGCCTTTTGTATTCAATATCGATGCAATTTCTGTGTTTCAGCGTTGATTTGAAGGTCCAAGGGATACAGTAAACCTGCAATGGTGCATCGGAATCTAATACTGCTGTCCCAGGAAAGGCTAAAACACGAACTATTAGAAGAGTTACTCCTCTTGTAAGTAAGTCGACATTTTGCCATTTGTATTTAATATCTATGGAATTTCTGTGTTTCATCGGTGATTTGAAGGTCCACGGGGTACAGTAAACCTGCAATGGTGCATCGGAATCTAATACTGCTGTCCCAGGAAAGGCTAAAACACGAACTATTAGAAGAGTTACTCCTCTTGTAAGTAAGTCGACATTTTGCTTTTTGTATTCAATATCTATGCAATTTCTGTGTATCATCGGTGATTTGAAGGTCCAAGGGATACAGTAAACCTGCAATGGTGCATCGGAATGTAATACTGCTTTTCTAGGAGAGGCTAAAAGCACGAACTATTAGAAGAGTTACTCCTCTTGTAAATAAGTCGACATTTTGCCTTTTGTATTCAATATCTATGCAATTTCTGTGTTTCATCGTTGATTTGAAGGTCCAAGGGATACAGTAAACCTGCAATGGGGCATCGGAATGTAATACTGCTGTTCCGGGAGGGGCTAAAACCACGAACTATTAGAAGAGTTACTCCTCTTGTAAATAAGTCGATATTTTGCCTTTTGTATTCAATATCGATGCAATTTCTGTGTTTCATCGTTGATTTGAAGGTCCAAGGGATACAGTAAACCTGCAATGGTGCATCGGAATCTAATACTGCTGTCACAGGAAAAGCTCAAAACACGAACTATTAGAAGAGTTACTCCTCTTGTAAATAAGTCGACATTTTGCCTTTTGTATTCAATATCGATGCAATTTCTGTGTTTCATCGTTGATTTGAAGGTCCAAGGGATACAGTAAACCTGCAATGGTGCATCGGAATCTAATAGTGCTGTCCCAGGAAAAGCTAAAAGCACGAACTATTAGAAGAGTTACTCCTCTTGTAAATAAGTTGACATTTTGCCTTTTGTATTCAATATCGATGCAATTTCTGTGTTTCATCGTTGATTTGAAGGTCCAAGGGATACAGTAAACCTGCAATGGTGCATCGGAATCTAATACTGCTGTCCCAGGAAAGCCTCAAAAGACGAACTATTAGAAGAGTTACTTCTCTTGTAAATAAGTCGACATTTTGCCTTTTGTATTCAATATCGATGCAATTTCTGTGTTTCAGCGTTGATTTGAAGGTCCAAGGGATACAGTAAACCTGCAATGGTGCAACGGAATCTAATACTGCTGTCCCAGGAAAGGCTAAAACACGAACTATTAGAAGAGTTACTACTCTTGTAAGTAAGTCGACATTTTGCCTTTTGTATTCAATATCTATGCAATATCTGTGTTTTATCGGTGATTTGAAGGTCCAAGGGATACAGTAAACCTGCAATGGTGAATCGGAATGTAATACTGCTGTTCCAGGAGAGGCTAAAAGCACGAACTATTAGAAGAGTTACTCCTCTTGTAAATAAGTCGACATCATGCCTTTTGTATTCAATATCGATGCAATTTCTGTGTTTCATCGTTGATTTGAAGGTCCAAGGGATACAGTAAACCTGCAAAGGTGCATCGGAATGTAATACTGCTGTTCCGGGAGGGGTAAAAGCACGAACTATTAGAAGAGTTACTCCTCTTGCAAATAAGTCGATATTTTGCTTTTTGTATTCAATATCGATGCAATTTCTGTGTTTCATCGTTGATTTGAAGGTCCAAGGGATACAGTGAACCTGCAATGGTGCATCGGAATCTAATACCGCTGTCACAGGAAAAGCTCAAAACACGAACTATTAGAAGAGTTACTCCTCTTGTAAATAAGTCGACATTTTGGCTTTTGTATTCAATATCGATGCAATTTCTGTGTTTCATCGTTGATTTGAAGGTCCAAGGGATACAGTAAACCTGCAATGGTGCATCGGAATGTAATACTGCTGTTCCAGGAGAGGCTAAAAGCACGAACTATTAGAAGAGTTACTCCTCTTGTAAATAAGTCGACATTTTGCCTTTTGTATTCAATATCGATGCAATTTCTGTGTTTCATCGTTGATTTGAAGGTCCAAGGGATACAGTAAACCTGCAATGGTGCATCGGAATCTAATACTGCTGTCCCAGGAAAGGCTAAAACACGAACTATTAGAAGAGTTACTACTCTTGTAAGTAAGTCGACATTTTGCCTTTTGTATTCAATATCTATGCAATATCTGTGATTTATCGGTGATTTGAAGGTCCAAGGGATACAGTAAACCTGCAATGGTGAATCGGAATGTAATACTGCTGTTCCAGGAGAGGCTAAAAGCACGAACTATTAGAAGAGTTACTCCTCTTGTAAATAAGTCGACATCATGCCTTTTGTATTCAATATCGATGCAATTTCTGTGTTTCATCGTTGATTTGAAGGTCCAAGGGATACAGTAAACCTGCAAAGGTGCATCGGAATGTAATACTGCTGTTCCGGGAGGGGTAAAAGCACGAACTATTAGAAGAGTTACTCCTCTTGCAAATAAGTCGATATTTTGCCTTTTGTATTCAATATCGATGCAATTTCTGTGTTTCATCGTTGATTTGAAGGTCCAAGGGATACAGTGAACCTGCAATGGTGCATCGGAATCTAATACCGCTGTCACAGGAAAAGCTCAAAACACGAACTATTAGAAGAGTTACTCCTCTTGTAAATAAGTCGACATTTTGGCTTTTGTATTCAATATCGATGCAATTTCTGTGTTTCATCGTTGATTTGAAGGTCCAAGGGATACAGTAAACCTGCAATGGTGCATCGGAATGTAATACTGCTGTTCCAGGAGAGGCTAAAAGCACGAACTATTAGAAGAGTTACTCCTCTTGTAAATAAGTCGACATTTTGCCTTTTGTATTCAATATCGATGCAATTTCTGTGTTTCATCGTTGATTTGAAGGTCCAAGGGATACAGTAAACCTGCAATGGTGCATCGGAATGTAATACTGCTGTTCCGGGAGGGCCTAAAAGCACGAACTATTAGAAGAGTTACTCCTCTTGTAAATAAGTCGACATTTTGCCTTTTTTTTCAATATCGATGCTATTTCTGTGTTTCATCGTCTTTTGAAGGTCCAAGGGATACAGTTAACCTGCAATGGTTCTTCGGAATCTAATACTGCTGTCCCAGGAAAGGTTCAAAGCACGAACTATTAGAAGAGTTACTCCTCTTGTAAATAAGTCGAAATTTTGCCTTTTGTATTCAATATCGATGCAATTTCTGTGTTTCATCGTTGATTTGAAGGTCCAAGGGATACAGTAAACCTGCAATGGTGCATCGGAATGTAATACTGCTGTTCCGGGAGGGCCTAAAAGCTCGCACTATTAGAAGAGTTACTCCTCTTGTGAATAAGTCGACATTTTGCCTTTTTTTTCAAAATCGATGCTATTTCTGTGTTTCATAGTCTTTTGAAGGTCCAAGGGATACAGTTAACCTGCAATGGTTATTCGGAATCTAATACTGCTGTCCCAGGAAAGGTTCAAAGCACGAACTATTAGAAGAGTTACTCCTCTTGTAAATAAGTCGAAATTTTGCCTTTTGTATTCAATATCGATGCAATTTCTGTGTTTCATCCTTGATTTGAAGGTCCAAGGGATACAGTAAACCTGCAATGGTGCATCGGAATCTAATACTGCTGTCCCTGGAAAGGCTCAAAGCACGAACTATTAGAAGAATTACTCCTCTTATAAATAAGTCGATATTTTGCCTTTTGTATTCAATATCGATGCAATTTCTGTGTTTCAGCGTTGATTTGAAGGTCCAAGGGATACAGTAAACCTGCAATGGTGCATCGGAATCTAATACTGCTGTCCCAGGAAAGGCTAAAACACGAACTATTAGAAGAGTTACTCCTCTTGTAAGTAAGTCGACATTTTGCCATTTGTATTCAATATCTATGGAATTTCTGTGTTTCATCGGTGATTTGAAGGTCCACGGGGTACAGTAAACCTGCAATGGTGCATCGGAATCTAATACTGCTGTCCCAGGAAAGGCTAAAACACGAACTATTAGAAGAGTTACTCCTCTTGTAAGTAAGTCGACATTTTGCCTTTTGTATTCAATATCTATGCAATTTCTGTGTATCATCGGTGATTTGAAGGTCCAAGGGATACAGTAAACCTGCAATGGTGCATCGGAATGTAATACTGCTTTTCTAGGAGAGGCTAAAAGCACGAACTATTAGAAGAGTTACTCCTCTTGTAAATAAGTCGACATTTTGCCTTTTTTTTCAATATCGATGCAATTTCTGTGTTTTATCGTCTTTTGAAGGTCCAAGGGATACAGTAAACCTGCAATGGTGCATCGGAATCTAATACTGCTGTCCCAGGAAAGGTTCAAAGCACGAACTATTAGAAGAGTTACTCCTCTTGTAAATAAGTCGACATTTTGCCTTTTGTATTCAATATCGATGCAATTTCTGTGTTTCATCGTTGATTTGAAGGTCCAAGGGATACAGTAAACCTGCAATGGTGCATCGGAATCTAATACTGCTGTCCCAGGAAAAGCTCAAAGCACGAACTATTAGAAGAGTTACTCCTCTTGTAAATAAGTCGACATTTAGCCTTTTGTATTCAATATCGATACAATTTCTATAATTCATCGTTGATTTGAAGGTCCAAGGGATACAGTAAACCTGCAATGGTACATCGGAATCTAATACTGCTGTCCCTGGAAAGGCTCAAAGCACGAACTATTAGAAGAATTACTCCTCTTATAAATAAGTCGATATTTTGCCTTTTGTATTCAATATCGATGCAATTTCTGTGTTTCAGCGTTGATTTGAAGGTCCAAGGGATACAGTAAACCTGCAATGGTGCATCGGAATCTAATACTGCTGTCCCAGGAAAGGCTAAAACACGAACTATTAGAAGAGTTACTCCTCTTGTAAGTAAGTCGACATTTTGCCATTTGTATTCAATATCTATGGAATTTCTGTGTTTCATCGGTGATTTGAAGGTCCACGGGGTACAGTAAACCTGCAATGGTGCATCGGAATCTAATACTGCTGTCCCAGGAAAGGCTAAAACACGAACTATTAGAAGAGTTACTCCTCTTGTAAGTAAGTCGACATTTTGCCTTTTGTATTCAATATCTATGCAATTTCTGTGTATCATCGGTGATTTGAAGGTCCAAGGGATACAGTAAACCTGCAATGGTGCATCGGAATGTAATACTGCTTTTCTAGGAGAGGCTAAAAGCACGAACTATTAGAAGAGTTACTCCTCTTGTAAATAAGTCGACATTTTGCCTTTTGTATTCAATATCTATGCAATTTCTGTGTTTCATCGTTGATTTGAAGGTCCAAGGGATACAGTAAACCTGCAATGGGGCATCGGAATGTAATACTGCTGTTCCGGGAGGGGCTAAAACCACGAACTATTAGAAGAGTTACTCCTCTTGTAAATAAGTCGATATTTTGCCTTTTGTATTCAATATCGATGCAATTTCTGTGTTTCATCGTTGATTTGAAGGTCCAAGGGATACAGTAAACCTGCAATGGTGCATCGGAATCTAATACTGCTGTCACAGGAAAAGCTCAAAACACGAACTATTAGAAGAGTTACTCCTCTTGTAAATAAGTCGACATTTTGCCTTTTGTATTCAATATCGATGCAATTTCTGTGTTTCATCGTTGATTTGAAGGTCCAAGGGATACAGTAAACCTGCAATGGTGCATCGGAATCTAATAGTGCTGTCCCAGGAAAAGCTAAAAGCACGAACTATTAGAAGAGTTACTCCTCTTGTAAATAAGTTGACATTTTGCCTTTTGTATTCAATATCGATGCAATTTCTGTGTTTCATCGTTGATTTGAAGGTCCAAGGGATACAGTAAACCTGCAATGGTGCATCGGAATCTAATACTGCTGTCCCAGGAAAGCCTCAAAAGACGAACTATTAGAAGAGTTACTTCTCTTGTAAATAAGTCGACATTTTGCCTTTTGTATTCAATATCGATGCAATTTCTGTGTTTCAGCGTTGATTTGAAGGTCCAAGGGATACAGTAAACCTGCAATGGTGCAACGGAATCTAATACTGCTGTCCCAGGAAAGGCTAAAACACGAACTATTAGAAGAGTTACTACTCTTGTAAGTAAGTCGACATTTTGCCTTTTGTATTCAATATCTATGCAATATCTGTGTTTTATCGGTGATTTGAAGGTCCAAGGGATACAGTAAACCTGCAATGGTGAATCGGAATGTAATACTGCTGTTCCAGGAGAGGCTAAAAGCACGAACTATTAGAAGAGTTACTCCTCTTGTAAATAAGTCGACATCATGCCTTTTGTATTCAATATCGATGCAATTTCTGTGTTTCATCGTTGATTTGAAGTTCCAAGGGATACAGTAAACCTGCAAAGGTGCATCGGAATGTAATACTGCTGTTCCGGGAGGGGTAAAAGCACGAACTATTAGAAGAGTTACTCCTCTTGCAAATAAGTCGATATTTTGCTTTTTGTATTCAATATCGATGCAATTTCTGTGTTTCATCGTTGATTTGAAGGTCCAAGGGATACAGTGAACCTGCAATGGTGCATCGGAATCTAATACCGCTGTCACAGGAAAAGCTCAAAACACTAACTATTAGAAGAGTTACTCCTCTTGTAAATAAGTCGACATTTTGGCTTTTGTATTCAATATCGATGCAATTTCTGTGTTTCATCGTTGATTTGAAGGTCCAAGGGATACAGTAAACCTGCAATGGTGCATCGGAATGTAATACTGCTGTTCCAGGAGAGGCTAAAAGCACGAACTATTAGAAGAGTTACTCCTCTTGTAAATAAGTCGACATTTTGCCTTTTGTATTCAATATCGATGCAATTTCTGTGTTTCATCGTTGATTTGAAGGTCCAAGGGATACAGTAAACCTGCAATGGTGCATCGGAATCTAATACTGCTGTCCCAGGAAAGGCTAAAACACGAACTATTAGAAGAGTTACTACTCTTGTAAGTAAGTCGACATTTTGCCTTTTGTATTCAATATCTATGCAATATCTGTGATTTATCGGTGATTTGAAGGTCCAAGGGATACAGTAAACCTGCAATGGTGAATCGGAATGTAATACTGCTGTTCCAGGAGAGGCTAAAAGCACGAACTATTAGAAGAGTTACTCCTCTTGTAAATAAGTCGACATCATGCCTTTTGTATTCAATATCGATGCAATTTCTGTGTTTCATCGTTGATTTGAAGGTCCAAGGGATACAGTAAACCTGCAAAGGTGCATCGGAATGTAATACTGCTGTTCCGGGAGGGGTAAAAGCACGAACTATTAGAAGAGTTACTCCTCTTGCAAATAAGTCGATATTTTGCCTTTTGTATTCAATATCGATGCAATTTCTGTGTTTCATCGTTGATTTGAAGGTCCAAGGGATACAGTGAACCTGCAATGGTGCATCGGAATCTAATACCGCTGTCACAGGAAAAGCTCAAAACACGAACTATTAGAAGAGTTACTCCTCTTGTAAATAAGTCGACATTTTGGCTTTTGTATTCAATATCGATGCAATTTCTGTGTTTCATCGTTGATTTGAAGGTCCAAGGGATACAGTAAACCTGCAATGGTGCATCGGAATGTAATACTGCTGTTCCAGGAGAGGCTAAAAGCACGAACTATTAGAAGAGTTACTCCTCTTGTAAATAAGTCGACATTTTGCCTTTTGTATTCAATATCGATGCAATTTCTGTGTTTCATCGTTGATTTGAAGGTCCAAGGGATACAGTAAACCTGCAATGGTGCATCGGAATGTAATACTGCTGTTCCGGGAGGGCCTAAAAGCACGAACTATTAGAAGAGTTACTCCTCTTGTAAATAAGTCGACATTTTGCCTTTTTTTTCAATATCGATGCTATTTCTGTGTTTCATCGTCTTTTGAAGGTCCAAGGGATACAGTTAACCTGCAATGGTTCTTCGGAATCTAATACTGCTGTCCCAGGAAAGGTTCAAAGCACGAACTATTAGAAGAGTTACTCCTCTTGTAAATAAGTCGAAATTTTGCCTTTTGTATTCAATATCGATGCAATTTCTGTGTTTCATCGTTGATTTGAAGGTCCAAGGGATACAGTAAACCTGCAATGGTGCATCGGAATGTAATACTGCTGTTCCGGGAGGGCCTAAAAGCTCGCACTATTAGAAGAGTTACTCCTCTTGTGAATAAGTCGACATTTTGCCTTTTTTTTCAATATCGATGCTATTTCTGTGTTTCATAGTCTTTTGAAGGTCCAAGGGATACAGTTAACCTGCAATGGTTCTTCGGAATCTAATACTGCTGTCCCAGGAAAGGTTCAAAGCACGAACTATTAGAAGAGTTACTCCTCTTGTAAATAAGTCGAAATTTTGCCTTTTGTATTCAATATCGATGCAATTTCTGTGTTTCATCCTTGATTTGAAGGTCCAAGGGATACAGTAAACCTGCAATGGTGCATCGGAATCTAATACTGCTGTCCCAGGAAAAGCTCAAAGCACGAACTATTAGAAGAATTACTCCTCTTGTAAATAAGTCAACATTTTGCCTTTTGTATTCAATATCGATGCAATTTCTGTGTTTCATCGTTGATTTGAAGGTCCAAGGGATACAGTAAACCTGCAATGGTGCATCGGAATCTAATACTGCTGTCCCAGGAAGGGCTAAAAGCACGAACTATTAGAAGAATTACTCCTCTTATAAATAAGTCGATATTTTGCCTTTTGTATTCAATATCGATGCAATTTCTGTGTTTCATCGTTGATTTGAAGGTCCAAGGGATACAGTAAACCTGCAATGGTGCATCGGAATCTAATACTGCTGTCCCAGGAAAGGCTTAAACACGAACTATTAGAAGAGTTACTACTCTTGTAAGTAAGTCGACATTTTGCCTTTTGTAATCAATATCTATGCAATATCTGTGTTTCATCGGTGATTTGAAGGTCCAAGGGATACAGTAAACCTGCAATGGTGCATCAGAATGTAATACTGCTGTTCGAGGAGAGGCTAAAAGCACGAACTATTAGAAGAGTTACTCCTCTTGTAAATAAGTCGACATCATGCCTTTTGTATTCAATATGGATGCAATTTCTGTGTTTCATCGTTGATTTGAAGGCCCAAGGGATACAGTAAACCTGCAATGGTGCATCGGAATGTAATACTGCTGTTCCAGGAGAGGCTAAAATCACGAACTATTAGAAGAGTTACTCCTCTTGTAAATAAGTCGACATTTTGCCTTTTGTATTCAATTTCGATGCAATTTCTGTGTTTCATCGTTGATTTGAAGGTCCAAGGGATACAGTAAACCTGCAATGGTGCATCGGAATGTAATACTGCTGTTCCGGGAGGGGCTAAAAGCACGAACTATTAGAAGAGATACTCCTCTTGTAAATAAGTCGATATTTTGCCTTTTGTATTCAATATCGATGCAATTTCTGTGTTTCATCGTTGATTTGAATGTCCAAGGGATACAGTAAACCTGCAATGGTGCATCGGAATCTAATTCTGCTGTCACAGGAAAAGCTCAAAACACGAACTATTAGAAAAGTTACTCCACTTGTAAATAAGTCGACATTTTGCCTTATGTACTCAATATCGATGCAATTTCTGTGTTTCATCGTTGATTTGAAGGTCCAAGGGATATAGTAAACCTGCAATGGTGCATCGGAATCTATTACTGCTGTCCCAGGAAAGCCTCAAAGCACGAACTATTAGAAGAATTACTCCTCTTGTAAATAAGTCGACATTTTGCCTTTTGTATTCAATATCGATGCAATTTCTGTGTTTCATCGTTGATTTGAAGGTCCAAGGGATACAGTAAACCTGCAATGGTGCATCGGAATGTAATACGGCTGTTCCACGAGAGGCTAAAAGCACGAACTATTAGAAGAGTTACTCCTCTTGTAAATAAGTCGACATTTTGCCTTTTGTATTCAATATCGATGCAATTTCTGTGTTTCATCGTTGATTTGAAGGTCCAAGGGATACAGTAAACCTGCAATGGTGCATCGGAATGTAATACTGCTGTTCCGGGAGGGCCTAAAAGCACGAACTATTAGAAGAGTTACTCCTCTTGTAAATAAGTCGACATTTTGCCTTTTGTATTCAATATCTATGCAATTTCTGTGTATCATCGGTGATTTGAAGGTCCAAGGGATACAATAAACCTGCAATGGTGCATCGGAATGTAATACTGCTGTTCCAGGAGAGGCTAAAAGCACGAACTATTAGAAGAGTTACTCCTCTTGTAAATAAGTCGACATTTTGCCTTTTGTATTCAATATCGATGCAATTTCTGAGTTTCATCGTTGATTTGAAGGTCCAAGGGATACAGTAAACCTGCAATGGTGCATCGGAATGTATTACTGCTGTTCCGGGAAAGGCTAAAAGCACGATCTATTAGAAGAGTTACTCCTCTTGTAAATAAGTCGACATTTTGCCTTTTTTTTCAATATCGATGCAATTTCTGTGTTTTATCGTCTTTTGAAGGTCCAAGGGATACAGTAAACCTGCAATGGTGCATCGGAATCTAATACTGCTGTCCCAGGAAAGGTTCAAAGCACGAACTATTAGAAGAGTTACTCCTCTTGTAAATACGTCGACATTTTGCCTTTTGTATTCAATATCGATGCAATTTCTATGTTTCATCGTTGATTTGAAGGTCCAAGGGATACAGTAAACCTGCAATGGTACATCGCAATCTAATACTGCTGTCCCAGGAAAGGCTCAAAGCACGAACTATTAGAAGAATTACTCCTCTTATAAATAAGTCGATATTTTGCCTTTTGTATTCAATATCGATGCAATTTCTGTGTTTCAGCGTTGATTTGAAGGTCCAAGGGATACAGTAAACCTGCAATGGTGCATCGGAATCTAATACTGCTGTCCCAGGAAAGGCTAAAACACGAACTATTAGAAGAGTTACTCCTCTTGTAAGTAAGTCGACATTTTGCCTTTTGTATTCAATATCTATGCAATTTCTGTGTTTCATCGGTGATTTGAAGGTCCACGGGGTACAGTAAACCTGCAATGGTGCATCGGAATCTAATACTGCTGTCCCAGGAAAGGCTAAAACACGAACTATTAGAAGAGTTGCTACTCTTGTAAGTAAGTCGACATTTTGCCATTTGTATTCAATATCTTTGCAATATCTGTGTTTTATCGGTGATTTGAAGGTCCAAGGGATACAGTAAACCTGCAATGGTGAATCGGAATGTAATACTGCTGTTCCAGGAGAGGCTAAAAGCACGAACTATTAGAAGAGTTACTCCTCTTGTAATTAAGTCGACATCATGCCTTTTGTATTCAATATCGATGCAATTTCTGTGTTTCATCGTTGATTTGAAGGTCCAAGGGATACAGTAAACCTGCAAAGGTGCATCGGAATGTAATACTGCTGTTCCGGGAGGGGTAAAAGCACGAACTATTAGAAGAGTTACTCCTCTTGCAAATAAGTCGATGTTTTGCCTTTTGTATTCAATATCGATGCAATTTCTGTGTTTCATCGTTGATTTGAAGGTCCAAGGGATACAGTGAACCTGCAATGGTGCATCGGAATCTAATACTGCTGTCACAGGAAAAGCTCAAAACACGAACTATTAGAAGAGTTACTCCTCTTGTAAATAAGTCGACATTTTGCCTTTTTTTTTCAATATCGATGCAATTACTGTTTCATCGTTGATTTGAAGGTCCAAGGGATACAGTAAACCTGCAATGGTGCATCGGAATGTAATACTGCTGTTCCAGGAGAGGCTAAAAGCACGAACTATTAGAAGAGTTACTCCTCTTGTAAATAAGTCGACATTTTGCCTTTTGTATTCAATATCGATGCAATTTCTGTGTTTCATCGTTGATTTGAAGGTCCAAGGGATACAGTAAACCTGCAATGGTGCATCGGAATGTAATACGGCTGTTCCACGAGAGGCTAAAAGCACGAACTATTAGAAGAGTTACTCCTCTTGTAAATAAGTCGACATTTTGCCTTTTGTATTCAATATCGATGCAATTTCTGTGTTTCATCGTTGATTTGAAGGTCCAAGGGATACAGTAAACCTGCAATGGTGCATCGGAATGTAATACTGCTGTTCCGGGAGGGCCTAAAAGCATGAACTATTAGAAGAGTTACTCCTCTTGTAAATAAGTCGACATTTTGCCTTTTTTTTCAATATCGATGCTATTTCTGTGTTTCATCGTCTTTTGAAGGTCCAAGGGATACAGTTAACCTGCAATGGTTCTTCGGAATCTAATACTGCTGTCCCAGGAAAGGTTCAAAGCACGAACTATTAGAAGAGTTACTCCTCTAGTAAATAAGTCGAAATTTTGCCTTTTGTATTCAATATCGATGCAATTTCTGTGTTTCATCGTTGATTTGAAGGTCCAAGGGATACAGTAAACCTGCAATGGTGCATCGGAATGTAATACTGCTGTTCCGGGAGGGCCTAAAAGCTCGCACTATTAGAAGAGTTACTCCTCTTGTGAATAAGTCGACATTTTGCCTTTTTTTTCAATATCGATGCTATTTCTGTGTTTCATCGTCTTTTGAAGGTCCAAGGGATACAGTTAACCTGCAATGGTTCTTCGGAATCTAATACTGCTGTCCCAGGAAGGGCTAAAAGCACGAACTATTAGAAGAATTACTCCTCTTATAAATAAGTCGATATTTTGCCTTTTGTATTCAATATCGATGCAATTTCTGTGTTTCATCGTTGATTTGAAGGTCCAAGGGATACAGTAAACCTGCAATGGTGCATCGGAATCTAATACTGCTGTCCCAGGAAAGGCTAAAACACGAACTATTAGAAGAGTTACTACTCTTGTAAGTAAGTCGACATTTTGCCTTTTGTATTCAATATCTATGCAATATCTGTGTTTCATCGGTGATTTGAAGGTCCAAGGGATACAGTAAACCTGCAATGGTGCATCAGAATGTAATACTGCTGTTCCAGGAGAGGCTAAAAGCACGAACTATTAGAAGAGTTACTCCTCTTGTAAATAAGTCGACATCATGCCTTTTGTATTCAATATGGATGCAATTTCTGTGTTTCATCGTTGATTTGAAGGCCCAAGGGATACAGTAAACCTGCAATGGTGCATCGGAATGTAATACTGCTGTTCCAGGAGAGGCTAAAATCACGAACTATTAGAAGAGTTACTCCTCTTGTAAATAAGTCGACATTTTGCCTTTTGTATTCAATATCGATGCAATTTCTGTGTTTCATCGTTGATTTGAAGGTCCAAGGGATACAGTAAACCTGCAATGGTGCATCGGAATGTAATACTGCTGTTCCGGGAGGGGCTAAAAGCACGAACTATTAGAAGAGATACTCCTCTTGTAAATAAGTCGATATTTTGCCTTTTGTATTCAATATCGATGCAATTTCTGTGTTTCATCGTTGATTTGAAAGTCCAAGGGATACAGTAAACCTGCAATGGTGCATCGGAATCTAATTCTGCTGTCACAGGAAAAGCTCAAAACACGAACTATTAGAAAAGTTACTCCACTTGTAAATAAGTCGACATTTTGCCTTATGTACTCAATATCGATGCAATTTCTGTGTTTCATCGTTGATTTGAAGGTCCAAGGGATATAGTAAACCTGCAATGGTGCATCGGAATCTAATACTGTTGTCCCAGGAAAGCCTCAAAGCACAAACTATTAGAAGAATTACTCCTCTTGTAAATAAGTCGACATTTTGCCTTTTGTATTCAATATCGATGCAATTTCTGTGTTTCATCGTTGATTTGAAGGTCCAAGGGATACAGTAAACCTGCAATGGTGCATCGGAATGTAATACGGCTGTTCCACGAGAGGCTAAAAGCACGAACTATTAGAAGAGTTACTCCTCTTGTAAATAAGTCGACATTTTGCCTTTTGTATTCAATATCGATGCAATTTCTGTGTTTCATCGTTGATTTGAAGGTCCAAGGTATACAGTAAACCTGCAATGGTGCATCGGAATGTAATACTGCTGTTCCGGGAGGGCCTAAAAGCACGAACTATTAAAAGAGTTACTCCTCTTGTAAATAAGTCGATATTTTGCCTTTTGTATTCAATATCGATGCAATTTCTGTGTTTCATCGTTGATTTGAAGGTCCAAGGGATACAGTAAACCTGCAATGGTGCATCGGAATGTAATACTGCTGTTCCAGGAGAGGCTAAAAGCACGAACTATTAGAAGAGTTACTCCTCTTGTAAATAAGTCGACATTTTGCCTTTTGTATTCAATATCGATGCAATTTCTGTGTTTCATCGTTGATTTGAAGGTCCAAGGGATACAGTAAACCTGCAATGGTGCATCGGAATCTAATACTGCTGTCCCAGGAAAGGCTAAAACACGAACTATTAGAAGAGTTACTACTCTTGTAAGTAAGTCGACATTTTGCCTTTTGTATTCAATATCTGTGCAATATCTGTGATTTATCGGTGATTTGAAGGTCCAAGGGATACAGTAAACCTGCAATGGTGAATCGGAATGTAATACTGCTGTTCCAGGAGAGGCTAAAAGCACGAACTATTAGAAGAGTTACTCCTCTTGTAAATAAGTCGACATCATGCCTTTTGTATTCAATATCGATGCAATTTCTGTGTTTCATCGTTGATTTGAAGGTCCAAGGGATACAGTAAACCTGCAAAGGTGCATCGGAATGTAATACTGCTGTTCCGGGAGGGGTAAAAGCACGAACTATTAGAAGAGTTACTCCTCTTGCAAATAAGTCGATATTTTGCCTTTTGTATTCAATATCGATGCAATTTCTGTGTTTCATCGTTGATTTGAAGGTCCAAGGGATACAGTGAACCTGCAATGGTGCATCGGAATCTAATACTGCTGTGACAGGAAAAGCTCAAAACACGAACTATTAGAAGAGGTACTCCTCTTGTAAATAAGTCGACATTTTGCCTTTTGTATTCAATATCGATGCAATTTCTGTGTTTCATCGTTGATTTGAAGGTCCAAGGGATACAGTAAACCTGCAATGGTGCATCGGAATGTAATACGGCTGTTCCACGAGAGGCTAAAATCACGAACTATTAGAAGAGTTACTCCTCTTGTAAATAAGTCGACATTTTGCCTTTTGTATTCAATATCGATGCAATTTCTGTGTTTCATCGTTGATTTGAAGGTCCAAGGGATACAGTAAACCTGCAATGGTGCATCGGAATGTAATACTGCTGTTCCGGGAGGGCCTAAAAGCACGAACTATTAGAAGAGTTACTCCTCTTGTAAATAAGTCGACATTTTGCCTTTTTTTTCAATATCGATGCTATTTCTGTGTTTCATCGTCTTTTGAAGGTCCAAGGGATACAGTTAACCTGCAATGGTTCTTCGGAATCTAATACTGCTGTCCCAGGAAAGGTTCAAAGCACGAACTATTAGAAGAGTTACTCCTCTTGTAAATAAGTCGAAATTTTGCCTTTTGTATTCAATATCGATGCAATTTCTGTGTTTCATCGTTGATTTGAAGGTCCAAGGGATACAGTAAACCTGCAATGGTGCATCGGAATGTAATACTGCTGTTCCGGGAGGGCCTAAAAGCTCGCACTATTAGAAGAGTTACTCCTCTTGTGAATAAGTCGACATTTTGCCTTTTTTTTCAATATCGATGCTATTTCTGTGTTTCATCGTCTTTTGAAGGTCCAAGGGATACAGTTAACCTGCAATGGTTCTTCGGAATCTAATACTGCTGTCCCAGGAAAGGTTCAAAGCACGAACTATTAGAAGAGTTACTCCTCTTGTAAATAAGTCGAAATTTTGCCTTTTGTATTCAATATCGATGCAATTTCTGTGTTTCATCGTTGATTTGAAGGTCCAAGGGATACAGTAAACCTGCAATGGTGCATCGGAATCTAATACTGCTGTCCCAGGAAAAGCTCAAAGCACGAACTATTAGAAGAATTACTCCTCTTGTAAATAAGTCGACATTTTGCCCTTTGTATTCAATATCGATGCAATTTCTGAGTTTCATCGTTGATTTGAAGGTCCAAGGGATACAGTAAACCTGCAATGGTGCATCTGAATCTAATACTGCTGTCCCAGGAAAGGCTAAAACACGAACTATTAGAAGAGTTACTACTCTTGTAAGTAAGTCGACATTTTGCCTTTTGTATTCAATATCTATGCAATATCTGTGTTTCATCGGTGATTTGAAGGTCCAAGGGATACAGTAAACCTGCAATGGTGCATCAGAATGTAATACTGCTGTTCCAGGAGAGGCTAAAAGCACGAACTATTAGAAGAGTTACTCCTCTTGTAAATAAGTCGACATCATGCCTTTTGTATTCAATATGGATGCAATTTCTGTGTTTCATCGTTGATTTGAAGGCCCAAGGGATACAGTAAACCTGCAATGGTGCATCGGAATGTAATACTGCTGTTCCAGGAGAGGCTAAAATCACGAACTATTAGAAGAGTTACTCCTCTTGTAAATAAGTCGACATTTTGCCTTTTGTATTCAATATCGATGCAATTTCTGTGTTTCATCGTTGATTTGAAGGTCCAAGGGATACAGTAAACCTGCAATGGTGCATCGGAATGTAATACTGCTGTTCCGGGAGGGGCTAAAAGCACGAACTATTAGAAGAGATACTCCTCTTGTAAATAAGTCGATATTTTGCCTTTTGTATTCAATATCGATGCAATTTCTGTGTTTCATCGTTGATTTGAAGGTCCAAGGGATACAGTAAACCTGCAATGGTGCATCGGAATCTAATTCTGCTGTCACAGGAAAAGCTCAAAACACGAACTATTAGAAAAGTTACTCCACTTGTAAATAAGTCGACATTTTGCCTTATGTACTCAATATCGATGCAATTTCTGTGTTTCATCGTTGATTTGAAGGTCCAAGGGATATAGTAAACCTGCAATGGTGCATCGGAATCTATTACTGCTGTCCCAGGAAAGCCTCAAAGCACGAACTATTAGAAGAATTACTCCTCTTGTAAATAAGTCGACATTTTGCCTTTTGTGTTCAATATCGATGCAATTTCTGTGTTTCATCGTTGATTTGAAGGTCCAAGGGATACAGTAAACCTGCAATGGTGCATCGGAATGTAATACGGCTGTTCCACGAGAGGCTAAAAGCACGAACTATTAGAAGAGTTACTCCTCTTGTAAATAAGTCGACATTTTGCCTTTTGTATTCAATATCGATGCAATTTCTGTGTTTCATCGTTGATTTGAAGGTCCAAGGGATACAGTAAACCTGCAATGGTGCATCGGAATGTAATACTGCTGTTCCGGGAGGGCCTAAAAGCACGAACTATTAGAAGAGTTACTCCTCTTGTAAATAAGTCGACATTTTGCCTTTTGTATTCAATATCTATGCAATTTCTGTGTATCATCGGTGATTTGAAGGTCCAAGGGATACAATAAACCTGCAATGGTGCATCGGAATGTAATACTGCTGTTCCAGGAGAGGCTAAAAGCACGAACTATTAGAAGAGTTACTCCTCTTGTAAATAAGTCGACATTTTGCCTTTTGTATTCAATATCGATGCAATTTCTGAGTTTCATCGTTGATTTGAAGGTCCAAGGGATACAGTAAACCTGCAATGGTGCATCGGAATGTATTACTGCTGTTCCGGGAGGGGCTAAAAGCACGATCTATTAGAAGAGTTACTCCTCTTGTAAATAAGTCGACATTTTGCCTTTTTTTTCAATATCGATGCAATTTCTGTGTTTTATCGTCTTTTGAAGGTCCAAGGGATACAGTAAACCTGCAATGGTGCATCGGAATCTAATACTGCTGTCCCAGGAAAGGTTCAAAGCACGAACTATTAGAAGAGTTACTCCTCTTGTAAATAAGTCGACATTTTGCCTTTTGTATTCAATATCGATGCAATTTCTGTGTTTCATCGTTGATTTGAAGGTCCAAGGGATACAGTAAACCTGCAATGGTGCATCGGAATCTAATACTGCTGTCCCAGGAAAAGCTCAAAGCACGAACTATTAGAAGAGTTACTCCTCTTGTAAATAAGTCGACATTTTGCCTTTTGTATTCAATATCGATGCAATTTCTATGTTTCATCGTTGATTTGAAGGTCCAAGGGATACAGTAAACCTGCAATGGTACATCGCAATCTAATACTGCTGTCCCAGGAAAGGCTCAAAGCACGAACTATTAGAAGAATTACTCCTCTTATAAATAAGTCGATATTTTGCCTTTTGTATTCAATATCGATGCAATTTCTGTGTTTCAGCGTTGATTTGAAGGTCCAAGGGATACAGTAAACCTGCAATGGTGCATCGGAATCTAATACTGCTGTCCCAGGAAAGGCTAAAACACGAACTATTAGAAGAGTTACTCCTCTTGTAAGTAAGTCGACATTTTGCCTTTTGTATTCAATATCTATGCAATTTCTGTGTTTCATCGGTGATTTGAAGGTCCACGGGGTACAGTAAACCTGCAATGGTGCATCGGAATCTAATACTGCTGTCCCAGGAAAGGCTAAAACACGAACTATTAGAAGAGTTACTACTCTTGTAAGTAAGTCGACATTTTGCCTTTTGTATTCAATATCTATGCAATATCTGTGTTTTATCGGTGATTTGAAGGTCCAAGGGATACAGTAAACCTGCAATGGTGAATCGGAATGTAATACTGCTGTTCCAGGAGAGGCTAAAAGCACGAACTATTAGAAGAGTTACTCCTCTTGTAAATAAGTCGACATCATGCCTTTTGTATTCAATATCGATGCAATTTCTGTGTTTCATCGTTGATTTGAAGGTCCAAGGGATACAGTAAACCTGAAAAGGTGCATCGGAATGTAATACTGCTGTTCCGGGAGGGGTAAAAGCACGAACTATTAGAAGAGTTACTCCTCTTGCAAATAAGTCGATATTTTGCCTTTTGTATTCAATATCGATGCAATTTCTGTGTTTCATCGTTGATTTGAAGGTCCAAGGGATACAGTGAACCTGCAATGGTGCATCGGAATCTAATACTGCTGTCACAGGAAAAGCTCAAGACACGAACTATTAGAAGAGTTACTCCTCTTGTAAATAAGTCGACATTTTGCCTTTTTTTTTCAATATCGATGCAATTTCTGTGTTTCATCGTTGATTTGAAGGTCCAAGGGATACAGTAAACCTGCAATGGTGCATCGGAATGTAATACTGCTGTTCCAGGAGAGGCTAAAAGCACGAACTATTAGAAGAGTTACTCCTCTTGTAAATAAGTCGACATTTTGCCTTTTGTATTCAATATCGATGCAATTTCTGTGTTTCATCGTTGATTTGAAGGTCCAAGGGATACAGTAAACCTGCAATGGTGCATCGGAATGTAATACGGCTGTTCCACGAGAGGCTAAAAGCACGAACTATTAGAAGAGTTACTCCTCTTGTAAATAAGTCGACATTTTGCCTTTTGTATTCAATATCGATGCAATTTCTGTGTTTCATCGTTGATTTGAAGGTCCAAGGGATACAGTAAACCTGCAATGGTGCATCGGAATGTAATACTGCTGTTCCGGGAGGGCCTAAAAGCACGAACTATTAGAAGAGTTACTCCTCTTGTAAATAAGTCGACATTTTGCCTTTTTTTTCAATATCGATGCTATTTCTGTGTTTCATCGTCTTTTGAAGGTCCAAGGGATACAGTTAACCTGCAATGGTTCTTCGGAATCTAATACTGCTGTCCCAGGAAAGGTTCAAAGCACGAACTATTAGAAGAGTTACTCCTCTTGTAAATAAGTCGAAATTTTGCCTTTTGTATTCAATATCGATGCAATTTCTGTGTTTCATCGTTGATTTGAAGGTCCAAGGGATACAGTAAACCTGCAATGGTGCATCGGAATGTAATACTGCTGTTCCGGGAGGGCCTAAAAGCTCGCACTATTAGAAGAGTTACTCCTCTTGTGAATAAGTCGACATTTTGCCTTTTTTTTCAATATCGATGCTATTTCTGTGTTTCATCGTCTTTTGAAGGTCCAAGGGATACAGTTAACCTGCAATGGTTCTTCGGAATCTAATACTGCTGTCCCAGGAAAGGTTCAAAGCACGAACTATTAGAAGAGTTACTCCTCTTGTAAATAAGTCGAAATTTTGCCTTTTGTATTCAATATCGATGCAATTTCTGTGTTTCATCCTTGATTTGAAGGTCCAAGGGATACAGTAAACATGCAATGGTTCATCGGAATCTAATACTGCTGTCCCAGGAAAAGCTCAAAGCACGAACTATTAGAAGAATTACTCCTCTTGTAAATAAGTCGACATTTTGCCTTTTGTATTCAATATCGATGCAATTTCTGTGTTTCATCGTTGATTTGAAGGTCCAAGGGATAGAGTAAACCTGCAATGGTGCATCGGAATCTAATACTGCTGTCCCAGGAAGGGCTAAAAGCACGAACTATTAGAAGAATTACTCCTCTTATAAATAAGTCGATATTTTGCCTTTTGTATTCAATATCGATGCAATTTCTGTGTTTCATCGTTGATTTGAAGGTCCAAGGGATACAGTAAACCTGCAATGGTGCATCGGAATCTAATACTGCTGTCCCAGGAAAGGCTAAAACACGAACTATTAGAAGAGTTACTACTCTTGTAAGTAAGTCGACATTTTGCCTTTTGTATTCAATATCTATGCAATATCTGTGTTTCATCGGTGATTTGAAGGTCCAAGGGATACAGTAAACCTGCAATGGTGCATCAGAATGTAATACTGCTGTTCCAGGAGAGGCTAAAAGCACGAACTGTTAGAAGAGTTACTCCTCTTGTAAATAAGTCGACATCATGCCTTTTGTATTCAATATGGATGCAATTTCTGTGTTTCATCGTTGATTTGAAGGCCCAAGGGATACAGTAAACCTGCAATGGTGCATCGGAATGTAATACTGCTGTTCCAGGAGAGGCTAAAATCACGAACTATTAGAAGAGTTACTCCTCTTGTAAATAAGTCGACATTTTGCCTTTTGTATTCAATATCGATGCAATTTCTGTGTTTCATCGTTGATTTGAAGGTCCAAGGGATACAGTAAACCTGCAATGGTGCATCGGAATGTAATACTGCTGTTCCGGGAGGGGCTAAAAGCACGAACTATTAGAAGAGATACTCCTCTTGTAAATAAGTCGATATTTTGCCTTTTGTATTCAATATCGATGCAATTTCTGTGTTTCATCGTTGATTTGAAGGTCCAAGGGATACAGTAAACCTGCAATGGTGCATCGGAATCTAATTCTGCTGTCACAGGAAAAGCTCAAAACACGAACTATTAGAAAAGTTACTCCACTTGTAAATAAGTCGACATTTTGCCTTATGTACTCAATATCGATGCAATTTCTGTGTTTCATCGTTGATTTGAAGGTCCAAGGGATATAGTAAACCTGCAATGGTGCATCGGAATCTAATACTGCTGTCCCAGGAAAGCCTCAAAGCACGAACTATTAGAAGAATTACTCCTCTTGTAAATAAGTCGACATTTTGCCTTTTGTATTCAATATCGATGCAATTTCTGTGTTTCATCGTTGATTTGAAGGTCCAAGGGATACAGTAAACCTGCAATGGTGCATCGGAATGTAATACGGCTGTTCCACGAGAGGCTAAAAGCACGAACTATTAGAAGAGTTACTCCTCTTGTAAATAAGTCGACATTTTGCCTTTTGTATTCAATATCGATGCAATTTCTGTGTTTCATCGTTGATTTGAAGGTCCAAGGGATACAGTAAACCTGCAATGGTGCATCGGAATGTAATACTGCTGTTCCGGGAGGGCCTAAAAGCACGAACTATTAGAAGTTACTCCTCTTGTAAATAAGTCGATATTTTGCCTTTTGTATTTAATATCGATGCAATTTCTGTGTTTCATCGTTGATTTGAAGGTCCAAGGGATACAGTAAACCTGCAATGGTGCATCGGAATGTAATACTGCTGTTCCAGGAGAGGCTAAAAGCACGAACTATTAGAAGAGTTACTCCTCTTGTAAATAAGTCGACATTTTGCCTTTTGTATTCAATATCGATGCAATTTCTGAGTTTCATCGTTGATTTGAAGGTCCAAGGGATACAGTAAACCTGCAATGGTGCATCGGAATGTATTACTGCTGTTCCGGGAGGGGCTAAAAGCACGATCTATTAGAAGAGTTAATCCTCTTGTAAATAAGTCGACATTTTGCCTTTTTTTTCAATATCGATGCAATTTCTGTGTTTTATCGTCTTTTGAAGGTCCATGGGATACAGTAAACCTGCAATGGTGCATCGGAATCTAATACTGCTGTCCCAGGAAAGGTTCAAAGCACGAACTATTAGAAGAGTTACTCCTCTTGTAAATAAGTCGACATTTTGCCTTTTGTATTCAATATCGATGCAATTTCTGTGTTTCATCGTTGATTTGAAGGTCCAAGGGATACAGTAAACCTGCAATGGTGCATCGGAATCTAATACTGCTGTCCCAGGAAAAGCTCAAAGCACGAACTATTAGAAGAGTTACTCCTCTTGTAAATAAGTCGACATTTTGCCTTTTGTATTCAATATCGATGCAATTTCTATGTTTCATCGTTGATTTGAAGGTCCAAGGGATACAGTAAACCTGCAATGGTACATCGGAATCTAATACTGCTGGCCCAGGAAAGGCTCAAAGCACGAACTATTAGAAGAATTACTCCTCTTATAAATAAGTCGATATTTTGCCTTTTGTATTCAATATCGATGCAATTTCTGTGTTTCAGCGTTGATTTGAAGGTCCAAGGGATACAGTAAACCTGCAATGGTGCATCGGAATCTAATACTGCTGTCCCAGGAAAGGCTAAAACACGAACTATTAGAAGAGTTACTCCTCTTGTAAGTAAGTCGACATTTTGCCTTTTGTATTCAATATCTATGCAATTTCTGTGTTTCATCGGTGATTTGAAGGTCCACGGGGTACAGTAAACCTGCAATGGTGCATCGGAATCTAATACTGCTGTCCCAGGAAAGACTAAAACACGAACTATTAGAAGAGTTACTCCTCTTGTAAGTAAGTCGACATTTTGCCTTTTGTATTCAATATCTATGCAATTTCTGTGCTTCATCGGTGATTTGAAGGTCCAAGGGATACAGTAAACCTGCAATGGTGCATCGGAATGTAATACTGCTTTTCTAGGAGAGGCTAAAAGCACGAACTATTAGAAGAGTTACTCCTCTTGTAAATAAGTCGACATTTTGCCTTTTGTATTCAATATCTATGCAATTTCTGTGTTTCATCTTTGATTTGAAGGTCCAAGGGATACAGTAAACCTGCAATGGGGCATCGGAATGTAATACTGCTGTTCCGGGAGGGGCTAAAACCACGAACTATTAGAAGAGTTACTCCTCTTGTAAATAAGTCGATATTTTGCCTTTTGTATTCAATATCGATGCAATTTGTGTGTTTCATCGTTGATTTGAAGGTCCAAGGGATACAGTAAACCTGCAATGGTGCATCGGAATCTAATACTGCTGTCACAGGAAAAGCTCAAAACACGAACTATTAGAAGAGTTACTCCTCTTGTAAATAAGTCGACATTTTGCCTTTTGTATTCAATATCGATGCAATTTCTGTGTTTCATCGTTGATTTGAAGGTCCAAGGGATACAGTAAACCTGCAATGGTGCATCGGAATCTAATACTGCTGTCCCAGGAAAGCCTCAAACCACGAACTATTAGAAGAGTTACTCCTCTTGTAAATAAGTCGACATTTTGCCTTTTGTATTCAATATCGATGCAATTTCTGAGTTTCATCGTTGATTTGAAGGTCCAAGGGATACAGTAAACCTGCAATGGTGCATCGGAATCTAATACTGCTGTCCCAGGAAAGCCTCAAAACACGAACTATTAGAAGAGTTACTTCTCTTGTAAATAAGTCGACATTTTGCCTTTTGTATTCAATATCGATGCAATTTCTGTGTTTCATCGTTGATTTGAAGGTCCAAGGGATACAGTAAACCTGCAATGGTGCATCGGAATCTAATACTGCTGTTCCGGGAGGGGCTAAAAGCACGAACTATTAGAAGAGTTACTCCTCTTGTAAATAAGTCGACATTTTGCCTTTTTTTTCAATATCGATGTAATTTCTGTGTTTCATCGTCTTTTGAAGGTCCAAGGGATACAGTAAACCTGCAATGGTGCATCGGAATCTAATACTGCTGTCCCAGGAAAGGTTCAAAGCACGAACTATTAGAAGAGTTACTCCTCTTGTAAATAAGTCGACATTTTGCCTTTTGTATTCAATATCGATGCAATTTCTGTGTTTCATCGTTGATTTGAAGGTCCAAGGGATACAGTAAACCTGCAAAGGTGCATCGGAATCTAATACTGCTGCCCAGGAAAAGCTCAAAGCACGAACTATTAGAAGAGTTACTCCTCTTGTAAATAAGTCGACATTTTGCCTTTTGTATTCAATATCGATGCAATTTCTGTGTTTCATCGTTAAATTGAAGGTCCAAGGGATACAGTAAACCTGCAATGGTGCATCGGAATCTAATAGTGCTGTCCCAGGAAAAGCTAAAAGCACGAACTATTAGAAGAGTTACTCCTCTTGTAAATAAGTCGACATTTTGCCTTTTGTATTCAATATCTATGCAATTTCTGTGTTTCATCGGTGATTTGAAGGTCCAAGGGATACAGTAAAACTGCAATGGTGCATCGGAATGTAATACTGATGTTCCAGGAGAGGCTAAAAGCACGAACTATTAGAAGAGTTACTCCTCTTGTAAATAAGTCGACATTTTGCCTTTTGTATTCAATATCGATACAATTCCTGTGTTTCATCGTTGATTTGAAGGTCCAAGGGATACAGTAAACCTGCAATGGTGCATCGGAATCTAATACTGCTGTCCCAGGAAAGGCTCAAAGCACGAACTATTAGAAGAATTACTCCTCTTATAAATAAGTCGATATTTTGCCTTTTGTATTCAATATCGATGCAATTTCTGTGTTTCAGCGTTGATTTGAAGGTCCAAGGGATACAGTAAACCTGCAATGGTGCATCGGAATCTAATACTGCTGTCCCAGGAAAGGCTAAAACACGAACTATTAGAAGAGTTACTACTCTTGTAAGTAAGTCGACATTTTGCCTTTTGTATTCAATATCTATGCAATATCTGTGTTTCATCGGTGATTTGAAGGTCCAAGGGATACAGTAAACCTGCAATGGTGCATCGGAATGTAATACTGCTGTTCCAGGAGAGGCTAAAAGCACGAACTATTAGAAGAGTTACTACTCTTGTAAATAAGTCGACATCATGCCTTTTGTATTCAATATCGATGCAATTTGTGTGTTTCATCGTTGATTTGAAGGTCCAAGGGATACAGTAAACCTGCATTGGTGCATCGGAATGTAATACTGCTGTCCCAGGAAAGCCTCAAAGCACGAACGATTAGAAGAGTTACTCCTCTTGTAAGTAAGTCGACATTTTGCCTTTTGTATTCAATATCGATGCAATTTCTGTGTTTCATCGTTGATTTGAAGGTCCAAGGGATACAGTAAACCTGCAATGGTGCATCGGAATGTAATACGGCTGTTCCACGAGAGGCTAAAAGCACGAACTATTAGAAGAGTTACTCCTCTTGAAAATAAGTCGACATTTTGCCTTTTGTATTCAATATCGATGCAATTTCTGTGTTTCATCGTTGATTTGAAGGTCCAAGGGATACAGTAAACCTGCAATGGTGCATCGGAATGTAATACTGCTGTTCCGGGATGGGCTAAAAGCACGAACTATTAGAAGAGTTACTCCTCTTGTAAATAAGTCGACATTTTGCCTTTTTTTTCAATATCGATGCTATTTCTGTGTTTCATCGTCTTTTGAAGGTCCAAGGGATAGAGTTAACCTGCAATGGTGCTTCGGAATCTAATACTGCTGTCCCAGGAAACGTTCAAAGCACGAACGATTAGAAGAGTTACTCCTCTTGTAAGTAAGTCGACATTTTGCCTTTTGTATTCAATATCGATGCAATTTCTGTGTTTCATCGTTGATTTGAAGGTCCAAGGGATACAGTAAACCTGCAATGGTGCATCGGAATGTAATACGGCTGTTCCACGAGAGGCTAAAAGCACGAACTATTAGAAGAGTTACTCCTCTTGAAAATAAGTCGACATTTTGCCTTTTGTATTCAATATCGATGCAATTTCTGTGTTTCATCGTTGATTTGAAGGTCCAAGGGATACAGTAAACCTGCAATGGTGCATCGGAATGTAATACTGCTGTTCCGGGATGGGCTAAAAGCACGAACTATTAGAAGAGTTACTCCTCTTGTAAGTAAGTCGACATTTTGCCTTTTGTATTCAATATCGATGCAATTTCTGTGTTTCATCGTTGATTTGAAGGTCCAAGGGATACAGTAAACCTGCAATGGTGCATCGGAATCTAATACTGCTGTCCCAGGAAAAACTCAAAGCACGAACTATTAGAAGAGTTACTCCTCTTGTAAATAAGTCGACATTTTGCCTTTTGTATTCAATATCGATGCAATTTCTGTGTTTCATCGTTGATTTGAAGGTCCAAGGGATATAGTAAACCTGCAATGGTGCATCGGAATCTAATACTGCTGTCCCAGGAAAGCCTCAAAGCACGAACGATTAGAAGAGTTACTCCTCTTGTAAATAAGTCGACATTTTGCCTTTTGTATTCAATATCGATGCAATTTCTGTGTTTCATCGTTGATTTGAAGGTCCAAGGGATACAGTAAACCTGCAATGGTGCATCGGAATGTAATACGGCTGTTCCACGAGAGGCTAAAAGCACGAACTATTAGAAGAGTTACTCCTCTTGAAAATAAGTCGACATTTTGCCTTTTGTATTCAATATCGATGCAATTTCTGTGTTTCATCGTTGATTTGAAGGTCCAAGGGATACAGTAAACCTGCAATGGTGCATCGGAATGTAATACTGCTGTTCCGGGAGGGGCTAAAAGCACGAACTATTAGAAGAGTTACTCCTCTTGTAAATAAGTCGACATTTTGTCTTTTTTTTCAATATCGATGCTATTTCTGTGTTTCATCGTCTTTTGAAAGTTCCAAGGGATACAGTTAACCTGCAATGGTGCTTCGGAATCTAATACTGCTGTCCCAGGAAAGGTTCAAAGCACGAACTATTAGAAGAGTTACTCCTCTTGTAAATAAGTCGAAATTTTGCCTTTTGTATTCAATATCGATGCAATTTCTGTGTTTCATCCTTGATTTGAAGGTCCAAGGGATACAGTAAACCTGCAATGGTGCATCGGAATCTAATACTGCTGTCCCAGGAAAAGCTCAAAGCACGAACTATTAGAAGAGTTACTCCTCTTGTAAATAAGTCGACATTTTGCCTTTTGTATTCAATATCGATGCAATTTCTGTGTTTCATCGTTGATTTGAAGGTCCAAGGGATACAGTAAACCTGCAATGGTGCATCGGAATCTAATACTGCTGTCCCAGGAAGGGCTAAAAGCACGAACTATTAGAAGAATTACTCCTCTTATAAATAAGTCGATATTTTGCCTTTTGTATTCAATATCGATGCAATTTCTGTGTTTCATCGTTGATTTGAAGGTCCAAGGGGTACAGTAAACCTGCAATGGTGCATCGGAATCTAATACTGCTGTCCCACGAAAATCTCAAAGCACGAACTTTTAGAAGAATTACTCCTCTTATAGATAAGTCGATATTTTGCAATTTGTATTCAATATCGATGCAATTTCTGGGTTTCATCGTTGATTTGATGGTCCAAGGGATACAGTAAACCTGCAATGGTGCATCGGAATCTAATACTCCTGTCCCAGGAAGGGCTAAAGGCACGAACAATTAGAAGAATTACTCCTCTTATAAATAAGTCGATATTTTGCCTTTTGTATTCAATATCGATGCAATTTCTGTGTTTCATCGTTGATTTGAAGGTCCAAGGGATACAGTAAACCTGCAATGGTGCATCGGAATGTAATACTGCTGTTCCAGGAGAGGCTAAAAGCACGAACTATTAGAAGAGTTACTCCTCTTGTAAATAAGTCGACATTTTGCCTTTTGTATTCAATATCTATGCAATTTCTGTGTTTCATCGGTGATTTGAAGGTCCACGGGGTACAGTAAACCTGCAATGGTGCATCGGAATGTAATACTGCTGTCCCAGGAAAGTCTAAAACACGAACTATTAGAAGAGTTACTCCTCTTGTAAGTAAGTCGACATTTTGCCTTTTGTATTCAATATCTATGCAATTTCTGTGTTTCATCGGTGATTTGAAGGTCCAAGGGATACAGTAAACCTGCAATGGTGCATCGGAATGTAATACTGCTTTTCTAGGAGAGGCTAAAAGCACGAACTATTAGAAGAGTTACTCCTCTTGTAAATAAGTCGACATTTTGCCTTTTGTATTCAATATCTATGCAATTTCTGTGTTTCATCTTTGATTTGAAGGTCCAAGGGATACAGTAAACCTGCAATGGGGCATCGGAATGTAATACTGCTGTTCCGGGAGGGGCTAAAACCACGAACTATTAGATGAGTTACTCCTCTTGTAAATAAGTCGATATTTTGCCTTTTGTATTCAATATCGATGCAATTTCTGTGTTTCATCGTTGATTTGAAGGTCCAAGGGATACAGTAAACCTGCAATGGTGCATCGGAATCTAATACTGCTGTCACAGGAAAAGCTCCAAACACGAACTATTAGAAGAGTTACTCCTCTTGTAAATAAGTCGACATTTTGCCTTTTGTATTCAATATCGATGCAATTTCTGTGTTTCATCGTTGATTTGAAGGTCCAAGGGATACAGTAAACCTGCAATGGTGCATCGGAATCTAATACTGCTGTCCCAGGAAAGCCTCAAACCACGAACTATTAGAAGAGTTACTCCTCTTGTAAATAAGTCGACATTTTGCCTTTTGTATTCAATATCGATGCAATTTCTGTGTTTCATCGTTGATTTGAAGGTCCAAGGGATACAGTAAACCTGCAATGGTGCATCGGAATCTAATACTGCTGTCCCAGGAAAGCCTCAAAACACGAACTATTAGAAGAGTTACTTCTCTTGTAAATAAGTCGACATTTTGCCTTTTGTATTCAATATCGATGCAATTTCTGTGTTTCATCCTTGATTTTAAGGTCCAAGGGATACAGTAAACCTGCAATGGTGCATCGGAATGTAATACTGCTGTTCCGGGAGGGGCTAAAAGCACGAACTATTAGAAGAGTTACTCCTCTTGTAAATAAGTCGACATTTTGCCTTTTTTTTCATTATCGATGTAATTTCTGTGTTACATCGTCTTTTGAAGGTCCAAGGGATACAGTAAACCTGCAATGGTGCATCGGAATCTAATACTGCTGTCCCAGGAAAGGTTCAAAGCACGAACTATTGGAAGAGTTACTCCTCTTGTAAATAAGTCGACATTCTGCCTTTTGTATTCAATATCGATGCAATTTCTGTGTTTCATCGTTAAATTGAAGGTCCAAGGGATACAGTAAACCTGCAATGGTGCATCGGAATCTAATAGTGCTGTCCCAGGAAAAGCTAAAAGCACGAACTATTAGAAGAGTTACTCCTCTTGTAAATAAGTCGACATTTTGCCTTTTGTATTCAATATCTATGCAATTTCTGTGTTTCATCGGTGATTTGAAGGTCCAAGGGATACAGTAAAACTGCAATGGTGCATCGGAATGTAATACTGCTGTTCCAGGAGAGGCTAAAAGCACGAACTATTAGATGAGTTACTCCTCTTGTAAATAAGTCGACATTTTGCCTTTTGTATTCAATATCGATACAATTCCTGTGTTTCATCGTTGATTTGAAGGTCCAAGGGATACAGTAAACCTGCAATGGTGCATCGGAATCTAATACTGCTGTCCCAGGAAAGGCTCAAAGCACGAACTATTAGAAGAATTACTCCTCTTATAAATAAGTCGATATTTTGCCTTTTGTATTCAATATCGATGCAATTTCTGTGTTTCAGCGTTGATTTGAAGGTCCAAGGGATACAGTAAACCTGCAATGGTTCATCGGAATCTAATACTGCTGTCCCAGGAAAGGCCAAAACACGAACTATTAGAAGAGTTACTACTCTTGTAAGTAAGTCGACATTTTGCCTTTTGTATTCAATATCTATGCAATATCTGTGTTTCATCGGTGATTTGAAGGTCCAAGGGATACAGTAAACCTGCAATGGTGCATCGGAATGTAATACTGCTGTTCCAGGAGAGGCTAAAAGCACGAACTATTAGAAGAGTTACTCCTCTTGTAAATAAGTCGACATCATGCCTTTTGTATTCAATATCGATGCAATTTCTGTGTTTCATCGTTGATTTGAAGGTCCAAGGGATACAGTAAACCTGCAATGGTGCATCGGAATGTAATACTGCTGTCCCAGGAAAGCCTCAAAGCACGAACGATTAGAAGAGTTACTCCTCTTGTAAGTAAGTCGACATTTTGCCTTTTGTATTCAATATCCACGCAAATTTCTGTGTTTCATCGTTGATTTGAAGGTCCAAGGGATACAGTAAACCTGCAATGGTGCATCGGAATGTAATACGGCTGTTCCACGAGAGGCTAAAAGCACGAACTATTAGAAGAGTTACTCCTCTTGAAAATAAGTCGACATTTTGCCTTTTGTATTCAATATCGATGCAATTTCTGTGTTTCATCGTTGATTTGAAGGTCCAAGGGATACAGTAAGCCTGCAATGGTGCATCGGAATGTAATACTGCTGTTCCGGTATGGGCTAAAAGCACGAACTATTAGAAGAGTTACTCCTCTTGTAAATAAGTCGACATTTTGCCTTTTTTTTCAATATCGATGCTATTTCTGTGTTTCATCCTTGATTTGAAGGTCCAAGGGATAGAGTTAACCTGCAATGGTGCTTCGGAATCTAATACTGCTGTCCCAGGAAAAGCTCAAAGCACGAACTATTAGAAGAGTTACTCCTCTTGTAAATAAGTCGACATTTTGCCTTTTGTATTCAATATCGATGCAATTTCTGTGTTTCATCGTTGATTTGAAGGTCCAAGGGATACAGTAAACCTGCAATGGTGCATCGGAATCTAACACTGCTGTCCCAGGAAAGCCTCAAAGCACGAACGATTAGAAGAGTTACTCCTCTTGTAAATAAGACGACATTTTGCCTTTTGTATTCAATATCGATGCAATTTCTGTGTTTCATCGTTGATTTGAAAGTCCAAGGGATACAGTAAACCTGCAATGGTGCATCGGAATGTAATACGGCGGTTCCACGAGAGGCTAAAAGCACGAACTATTAGAAGAGTTACTCCTCTTGAAAATAAGTCGACATTTTGCCTTTTGTATTCAATATCGATGCAATTTCTGTGTTTCATCGTTGATTTGAAGGTCCAAGGGATACAGTAAACCTGCAATGGTGCATCGGAATGTAATACTGCTGTTCCGGGAGGGGCTAAAAGCACGAACTATTAGAAGAGTTACTCCTCTTGTAAATAAGTCGACATTTAGCCTTTTTTTTCAATATCGATGCTATTTCTGTGTTTCATCGTCTTTTGAAGGTCCAAGGGATACAGTTAACCTGCAATGGTGCTTCGGAATCTAATACTGCTGTCCCAGGAAAGGTTCAAAGCACGAACTATTAGAAGAGTTACTCCTCTTGTAAATAAGTCGAAATTTTGCATTTTGTATTCAATATCGATGCAATTTCTGTGTTTCATCCTTGATTTGAAGGTCCAAGGGATACAGTAAACCTGCAATGGTGCATCGGAATCTAATACTGCTGTCCCAGGAAAAGCTCAAAGCACGAACTATTAGAAGAGTTACTCCTCTTGTAAATAAGTCGACATTTTGCCTTTTGTATTCAATATCGATGCAATTTCTGTGTTTCATCGTTGATTTGAAGGTCCAAGGGATACAGTAAACCTGCAATGGTGCATCGGAATCTAATACTGCTGTCCCAGGAAGGGCTAAAAGCACGAACTATTAGAAGAATTACTCCTCTTATAAATAAGTCGATATTTTGCCTTTTTTTTCAATATCGATGCAATTTCTGTGTTTCATCGTTGATTTGAAGGTCCAAGGGGTACAGTAAACCTGCAATGGTGCATCGGAATCTAATACTCCTGTCCCAGGAAGGGCTAAAAGCACGAACAATTAGAAGAATTACTCCTCTTATAAATAAGTCGATATTTTGCCTTTTGTATTCAATATCGATGCAATTTCTGTGTTTCATCGTTGATTTGAAGGTCCAAGGGATACAGTAAACCTGCAATGGTGCATCGGAATGTAATACTGCTGTTCCAGGAGAGGCTAAAAGCACGAACTATTAGAAGAGTTACTCCTCTTGTAAATAAGTCGACATTTTGCCTTTTGTATTCAATATCGATGCAATTTCTGTGTTTCATCGTTGATTTGAAGGACCAAGGGATACAGTAAACCTGCAATGGTGCATCGGAATGTAATACTGCTGTTCCGGGAGGGGTAAAAGCACGAACTATTAGAAGAGTTACTCCTCTTGTAAATAAGTCGATATTTTGTCTTTTGTATTCAATATCGATGCAATTTCTGTGTTTCATCGTTGATTTGAAGGTCCAAGGGATACAGTAAACCTGCAATGGTGCATCGGAATCTAATACTGCTGTCACAGGAAAAGCTCAAAACACGAACTATTAGAAGAGTTACTCCTCGTGTAAATAAGTCGACATTTTGCCTTTTGTATTCAATATCGATGCAATTTCTGTGTTTCATCGTTGATTTGAAGGTCCAAGGGATACAGTAAACCTGCAATGGTGCATCGGAATCTAATACTGCTGTTCCAGGAGAGGCTAAAAGCACGAACTATTAGAAGAGTTACTCCTCTTGTAAATAAGTCGATATTTTGCCTTTTGTATTCAATATCGATGCAATTTCTGTGTTTCATCGTTGATTTGAAGGTCCAAGGGATACAGTAAACCTGCAATGGTGCATCGGAATGTAATACTGCTGTTCCGGGAGGGGCTAAAAGCACGAACTATTAGAAGAGTTACTCCTCTTGTAAATAAGCCGACATTATGGGTTTTGTATTCAATATCTATGCAATTTCTGAGTTTCATCGTTGATTTGAAGGTCCAAGGGATACAGTAAACCTGCAATGGTGCATCGGAATCTAATACTGCTGTCCCAGGAAAGCCTCAAAGCACGAACTATTAGAAGAGTTACTCCTCTTGCAAATAAGTCGACGTTTTGCCTTTTGTATTCAATATCGATGCAATTTCTGTGTTTCATCTTTGATTTGAAGGTCCAAGGGATACAGTAAACCTGCAATGGTGCATCGGAATCTAATACTGCTGTCCCAGGAAGGTCTAAAATCACGAACTATTAGAAGAATTACTCCTCTTATAAATAAGTCGATATTTTGCCTTTTGTATTCAATATCGATGCAATTTCTGTGTTTCAGCGTTGATTTGAAGGTCCAAGGGATACAGTAAACCTGCAATGGTGCTTCGGAATCTAATAGTGCTGTCCCAGGAAAAGCTAAAAGGACGAACTATTAGAAGAGTTACTCCTCTTGTAAATAAGTCGACATTTTGCCTTTTGTATTCAATATCTATGCAATTTCTGTGTTTCATCGGTGATTTGAAGGTCCAAGGGATACAGTAAACCTGCAATGGTGCATCGGAATGTAATACTGCAGTTCCAGGAGAGGCTAAAAGCACGAACTATTAGAAGAGTTACTCCTCTTGTAAATAAGTCGACATTTTGCCTTTTGTATTCAATATCGATGCAATTTCTGTGTTTCATCGTTGATTTGAAGGTCCAAGGGATACAGTAAACCTGCAATGGTGCATCGGAATGTAATACTGCTGTTCCGGGAGGGACTAAAAGCACGAACTATTAGAAGAGTTACTCCTCTTGTAAATAAGTCGACATTTTGCCTTTTTTTTCAATACCGATGCTATTTCTGTGTTTCATCGTTGATCTGATTGTCCAAGGGATACAGTAAACCTGCAATGGTGCATCGGAATCTAATACTGCTGTCCCAGGAAAGGCTCAAAGCACGAAATATTAGAAGAATTACTCCTCTTATAAATAAGTCGTTATTTTGCATTTTGTATTCAATATCGATTTAATTTCTGTGTTTCATCGTTGATTTGAAGGTCCAAGGGATACAGTAAATTTGCAATGGTGCATCGGAATCTAATACTGCTGTTCCAGGAGAGGCTAAAACCACGAACTATTAGAAGAGTTACTCCTCTTGTAAATAAGCCGACATTATGGGTTTTGTATTCAATATCTATGCAATTTCTGTGTTTCATCGTTGATTTGAAGGTCCAAGGGATACAGTAAACCTGCAATGGTGCATCGGAATCTAATACTGCTGTCCCAGGAAAGCCTCAAAGCACGAACTATTAGAAGAGTTACTCCTCTTGTAAATAAGTCGACATTTTGCCTTTTGTATTCAATATCGATGCAATTTCTGTGTTTAATCTTTGATTTGAAGGTCCAAGGGATACAGTAAACCTGCAATGGTGCATCGGAATCTAATACTGCTGTCCCAGGAAGGTCTAAAATCACGAACTATTAGAAGAATTACTCCTCTTATAAATAAGTCGATATTTTGCCTTTTGTATTCAATATCGATGCAATTTCTGTGTTTCAGCGTTGATTTGAAGGTCCAAGGGATACAGTAAACCTGCAATGGTGCATCGGAATCTAATCCTGCTGTCCCAGGAAAGGCTCAAAGCACGAACTATTAGAAGATATACTCCTCTTGTAAATAACTCGACATTTTGGCTTTTGTATTCAATATCTATCCAATTTCTGTGTTTCATCGTTGATTTGAAGGTCCAAGGGATACAGTAAACCTGCAATGGTGCATCGGAATCTAATACTGCTATCCCAGGAAAGCCTCAAAGCACAAACTATTAGAAGAGTTACTCCTCTTGTAAATAAGTCGACATTTTGCCTTTTGTATTCAATATCGATGCAATTTCTGTGTTTCATCGTTGATTTGAAGGTCCAAGGGATACAGTAAACCAGCAATGGTGCATCGGAATCTAATACTGATGACCCAGGAAAGGCTCAAAGCACGAACTATTAGAAGAATTACTCCTCTTATAAATAAGTCGCTATTTTGCCTTTTGTATTTAATATCGATACAATTTCTGTGTTTCAGCGTTGATTTGAAGGTCCAAGGGATACAGTAAACCTGCAATGGTGCATCGGAATCTAATAATGCTGTCCCAGGAGAGGCTCAAAGCACGAACTATTAGAAGAGTTACCCCTCTTGTAAATAAGTCGACATTTTGGCTTTTGTATTCAATATCTATGCAATTTCTGTGTTTCATCGTCGATTTGAAGGTCCAAGGGATACAGTAAACCTGCAATGGTGCATCGGAATGTAATACTGCTGTTCCAGGAGAGGCTAAAACACGAACTATTAGAAGAGTTACTCCTCTTGTAAATAAGTCGACATTTTGCCTTTTGTATTCAATATCGATGCAATTTCTATGTTTCATCGTTGATTTGAAGGTCCAAGGGATACAGTAAACCTGCAATGGTGCATCGGAATCTAATACTGCTGTCCCAGGAAAGGTTCAAAGCACGAACTATTAGAAAAGTTACTCCTCTTGTAAATAAGTCGACATTTTGCCTTTTGTATTCAATATCGATGCAATTTCTGTGTTTCATCGTTGATTTGAAGGTCCAAGGGATACAGTAAACCTGCAATGGTGCATCGGAATCTAATACTGCTACCCCAAGAAAGGCTCAAAACACGAACTATTAGAAGAGTTACTCCTCTTATAAATAAGTCGATATTTTGCCTTTTGTGTTCAATATCGATGCAATTTCTGTGTTTCATCGTTGATTTGACGGTCCAAGGGATACAGTAAACCTGCAATGGTGCATCGGAATCTAATACTGCTGTCCCAGGAAAGGCTCAAAGCACGAAGTATTAGAAGAGTTAATCCTCTTGTAAATAAATCGACATTTTGCATTTTGTATTCAATATCGATGCAATTTCTGTGTTTCATCATTGATTTGAAGGTCCAAGGGATACAGTAAACCTGCAAGATGCATCGGAATCTAATACTGCTGTCCCAGGAAAGGCTCAAAGCACGAACTATTAGAAGAGTTTCTCCTCTTGTAAATAAGTCGACATTTTGCCTTTTGTATTCAATATCGATGTAATTTCTATGTTTCATCGTTGATTTGAAGGTCCAAGGGATACAGTAAACCTGCAATGGTGCATCGGAATCTAATACTGCTGTCCCAGGAAAGGTTCAAAGTACGAACTATTAGAAGAGTTACTCCTCTTCTAAATAAGTCGACATTTTGCCTTTTGTATTCAATATCGATGCAATTTCTGTGTTTCATCCTTGATTTGAAGGTCCAAGGGATACAGTAAACCTGCAATGGTGCATCGGAATCTAATACTGCTGTCCCAGGAAAAGCTCAAAGCACGAACTCTTAGAAGAGTTACTCCTCTTGTAAATAAGTCGACATTTTGCCTTTTGTATTCATTATCGATGCAATTTCTGTGTTTCATCGTTGATTTGAAGGTCCAAGGGATACAGTAAACCTGCAATGGTGCATCGGAATCTAATACTGCTGTCCCAGGAAAGCCTCAAAGCACGAACTATTAAAAGAGTTACTCCTCTTGTAAATAAGTCGACATTTTGCCTCTTGTAATCAATATCGATGCAATTTCTGTGTTTCATCGTTGATTTGAAGGTCCAGGGGATACAGTAAACCTGCAATGGTGCATCGGAATCTAATACAGCTGTCACAGGAAAGGCTCAAAGAACGAACTTTTAGAAGAATTACTCCTCTTATAAATAAGTCGATATTTTGCATTTTGTATTCAATATCGATGCAATTTCTGTGTTTCATCGTTGATTTGATGGTCCAAGGGATACAGTAAACCTGCAATGGTGCATCGGAATCTAATACTGCTGTCCCAGGAAGGGCTAAAAGCACGAACAATTAGAAGAATTACTCCTCTTATAAATAAGTCGATATTTTGCCTTTTGTATTCAATATCGATGCAATTTCTGTGTTTCATTGTTGATTTGAAGGTCCAAGGGATACAGTAAACCTGCAATGGTGCATCGGAATGTATTTCTGCTGTTCCAGGAGAGGCTAAAAGCACGAACTATTAGAAGAGTTACTCCTCTTGTAAATAAGTCGACATTTTGCCTTTTGTATTCAATATCGATGCAATTTCTGTGTTTCATCGTTGATTTGAAGGTCCAAGGGATACAGTAAACCTGCAATGGTGCATCGGAATGTAATACTGCTGTTCCGGGAGGGGCTAAAACCACGAACTATTAGATGAGTTACTCCTCTTGTAAATAAGTCGATATTTTGCCTTTTGTATTCAATATCGATGCAATTTCTGTGTTTCATCGTTGATTTGAAGGTCCAAGGGATACAGTAAACCTGCAATGGTGCATCGGAATCTAATACTGCTGTCACAGGAAAAGCTCAAAACACGAACTATTAGAAGAGTTACTCCTCTTGTAAATAAGTCGACATTTTGCCTTTTGTATTCAATATCGATGCAATTTCTGTGTTTCATCGTTGATTTGAAGGTCCAAGGGATACAGTAAACCTGCAATGGTGCATCGGAATCTAATACTGCTGTCCCAGGAAAGCCTCAAACCACGAACTATTAGAAGAGTTACTCCTCTTGTAAATAAGTCGACATTTTGCCTTTTGTATTCAATATCGATGCAATTTCTGTGTTTCATCGTTGATTTGAAGGTCCAAGGGATACAGTAAACCTGCAATGGTGCATCGGAATCTAATACTGCTGTCCCAGGAAAGCCTCAAAAGACGAACTATTAGAAGAGTTACTTCTTTTGTAAATAAGTCGACATTTTGCCTTTTGTATTCAATATCGATGCAATTTCTGTGTTTCATCGTTGATTTGAAGGTCCAAGGGATACAGTAAACCTGCAATGGTGCATCGGAATGTAATACTGCTGTTCCGGGAGGGGCTAAAAGCACGAACTATTAGAAGAGTTACTCCTCTTGTAAATAAGTCGACATCTTGCCTTTTTTTTCAATATCGATGTAATTTCTGTGTTTCATCGTCTTTTGAAGGTCCAAGGGATACAGTAAACCTGCAATGGTGCATCGGAATCTAATACTGCTGTCCCAGGAAAGGTTCAAAGCACGAACTATTGGAAGAGTTACTCCTCTTGTAAATAAGTCGACATTTTGCCTTTTGTATTCAATATCGATGCAATTTCTGTGTTTCATCCTTGATTTTAAGGTCCAAGGGATACAGTAAACCTGCAATGGTGCATCGGAATCTAATACTGCTGTCCCAGGAAAAGCTCAAAGCACGAACTATTAGAAGAGTTACTGCTCCTGTAAATAAGTCGACATTTTGCCTTTTGTATTCAATATCTATGCAATTTCTGTGTTTCATCGGTGATTTGAAGGTCCAAGGGATACAATAAAACTGCAATGGTGCATCGGAATGTAATACTGCTGTTCCAGGAGAGGCTAAAAGCACGAACTATTGGAAGAGTTACTCCTCTTGTAAATAAGTCGACATTTTGCCTTTTGTATTCAATATCGATACAATTCCTGTGTTTCATCGTTGGTTTGAAGGTCCAAGGGATACAGTAAACCTGCAATGGTGCATCGGAATCTAATACTGCTGTCCCAGGAAAGGCTCAAAGCACGAACTATTAGAAGAATTACTCCTCTTATAAATAAGTCGATATTTTGCCTTTTGTATTCAATATCGATGCAATTTCTGTGTTTCAGCGTTGATTTGAAGGTCCAAGGGATACAGTAAACCTGCAATGGTGCATCGGAATCTAATACTGCTGTCCCAGGAAAGGCTAAAACACGAACTATTAGAAGAGTTACTACTCTTGTAAGTAAGTCGACATTTTGCCTTTTGTATTCAATATCTATGCAATATCTGTGTTTCATCGGTGATTAGAAGGTCCAAGGGATACAGTAAACCTGCAATGGTGCATCGGAATGTAATACTGCTGTTCCAGGAGAGGCTAAAAGCACGAACTATTAGAAGAGTTACTCCTCTTGTAAATAAGTCGACATCATGCCTTTTGTATTCAATATCGATGCAATTTCTGTGTTTCATCGTTGATTTGAAGGTCCAAGGGATACAGTAAACCTGCAATGGTGCATCGGAATGTAATACTGCTGTCCCAGGAAAGCCTCAAAGCACGAACGATTAGAAGAGTTACTCCTCTTGTAAGTAAGTCGACATTTTGCCTTTTGTATTCAATATCGATGCAATTTCTGTGTTTCATCGTTGATTTGAAGGTCCAAGGGATACAGTAAACCTGCAATGGTGCATCGGAATGTAATACGGCTGTTCCACGAGAGGCTAAAAGCACGAACTATTAGAAGAGTTACTCCTCTTGAAAATAAGTCGACATTTTGCCTTTTGTATTCAATATCGATGCAATTTCTGTGTTTCATCGTTGATTTGAAGGTCCAAGGGATACAGTAAACCTGCAATGGTGCATCGGAATCTAATACTGCTGTCACAGGAAAAGCTCAAAACACGAACTATTAGAAGAGTTACTCCTCTTGTAAATAAGTCGACATTTTGCCTTTTTTTTCAATATCGATGCTATTTCTGTGTTTCATCGTCTTTTGAAGGTCCAAGGGATAGAGTTAACCTGCAATGGTGCTTCGGAATCTAATACTGCTGTCCCAGGAAAGGTTCAAAGCACGAACTATTAGAAGAGTTACTCCTCTTGTAAATAAGTCGAAATTTTGCCTTTTGTATTCAATATCGATGCAATTTCTGTGTTTCATCCTTGATTTGAAGGTCCAAGGGATACAGTAAACCTGCAATGGTGCATCGGAATCTAATACTGCTGTCCCAGGAAAAGCTCAAAGCACGAACTATTAGAAGAGTTACTCCTCTTGTAAATAAGTCGACATTTTGCCTTTTGTATTCAATATCGATGCAATTTCTGTGTTTCATCGTTGATTTGAAGGTCCAAGGGATACAGTAAACCTGCAATGGTGCATCGGAATCTAATACTGCTGTCCCAGGAAAGCCTCAAAGCACGAACGATTAGAAGAGTTACTCCTCTTGTAAATAAGTCGACATTTTGCCTTTTGTATTCAATATCGATGCAATTTCTGTGTTTCATCGTTGATTTGAAGGTCCAAGGGATACAGTAAACCTGCAATGGTGCATCGGAATGTAATACTGCTGTTCCGGGAGGGGCTAAAAGCACGAACTATTAGAAGAGTTACTCCTCTTGTAAATAAGTCGACATTTTGCCTTTTTTTTCAATATCGATGCTATTTCTGTGTTTCATCGTCTTTTGAAGGTCCAAGGGATACAGTTAACCTGCAATGGTGCTTCGGAATCTAATACTGCTGTCCCAGGAAAGGTTCAAAGCACGAACTATTAGAAGAGTTACTCCTCTTGTAAATAAGTCGAAATTTTGCCTTTTGTATTCAATATCGATGCAATTTCTGTGTTTCATCATTGATTTGAAGGTCCAAGGGATACAGTAAACCTGCAAGATGCATCGGAATCTAATACTGCTGTCCCAGGAAAGGCTCAAAGCACGAACTATTAGAAGAGTTTCTCCTCTTGTAAATAAGTCGACATTTTGCCTTTTGTATTCAATATCGATGTAATTTCTATGTTTCATCGTTGATTTGAAGGTCCAAGGGATACAGTAAACCTGCAATGGTGCATCGGAATCTAATACTGCTGTCCCAGGAAAGGTTCAAAGTACGAACTATTAGAAGAGTTACTCCTCTTCTAAATAAGTCGACATTTTGCCTTTTGTATTCAATATCGATGCAATTTCTGTGTTTCATCCTTGATTTGAAGGTCCAAGGGATACAGTAAACCTGCAATGGTGCATCGGAATCTAATACTGCTGTCCCAGGAAAAGCTCAAAGCACGAACTCTTAGAAGAGTTACTCCTCTTGTAAATAAGTCGACATTTTGCCTTTTGTATTCATTATCGATGCAATTTCTGTGTTTCATCGTTGATTTGAAGGTCCAAGGGATACAGTAAACCTGCAATGGTGCATCGGAATCTAATACTGCTGTCCCAGGAAAGCCTCAAAGCACGAACTATTAAAAGAGTTACTCCTCTTGTAAATAAGTCGACATTTTGCCTCTTGTAATCAATATCGATGCAATTTCTGTGTTTCATCGTTGATTTGAAGGTCCAGGGGATACAGTAAACCTGCAATGGTGCATCGGAATCTAATACAGCTGTCACAGGAAAGGCTCAAAGAACGAACTTTTAGAAGAATTACTCCTCTTATAAATAAGTCGATATTTTGCATTTTGTATTCAATATCGATGCAATTTCTGTGTTTCATCGTTGATTTGATGGTCCAAGGGATACAGTAAACCTGCAATGGTGCATCGGAATCTAATACTGCTGTCCCAGGAAGGGCTAAAAGCACGAACAATTAGAAGAATTACTCCTCTTATAAATAAGTCGATATTTTGCCTTTTGTATTCAATATCGATGCAATTTCTGTGTTTCATTGTTGATTTGAAGGTCCAAGGGATACAGTAAACCTGCAATGGTGCATCGGAATGTATTTCTGCTGTTCCAGGAGAGGCTAAAAGCACGAACTATTAGAAGAGTTACTCCTCTTGTAAATAAGTCGACATTTTGCCTTTTGTATTCAATATCGATGCAATTTCTGTGTTTCATCGTTGATTTGAAGGTCCAAGGGATACAGTAAACCTGCAATGGTGCATCGGAATGTAATACTGCTGTTCCGGGAGGGGCTAAAAGCACGAACTATTAGAAGAGTTACTCCTCTTGTAAATAAGTCGACATCTTGCCTTTTTTTTCAATATCGATGTAATTTCTGTGTTTCATCGTCTTTTGAAGGTCCAAGGGATACAGTAAACCTGCAATGGTGCATCGGAATCTAATACTGCTGTCCCAGGAAAGGTTCAAAGCACGAACTATTGGAAGAGTTACTCCTCTTGTAAATAAGTCGACATTTTGCCTTTTGTATTCAATATCGATGCAATTTCTGTGTTTCATCCTTGATTTTAAGGTCCAAGGGATACAGTAAACCTGCAATGGTGCATCGGAATCTAATACTGCTGTCCCAGGAAAAGCTCAAAGCACGAACTATTAGAAGAGTTACTGCTCCTGTAAATAAGTCGACATTTTGCCTTTTGTATTCAATATCTATGCAATTTCTGTGTTTCATCGGTGATTTGAAGGTCCAAGGGATACAATAAAACTGCAATGGTGCATCGGAATGTAATACTGCTGTTCCAGGAGAGGCTAAAAGCACGAACTATTGGAAGAGTTACTCCTCTTGTAAATAAGTCGACATTTTGCCTTTTGTATTCAATATCGATACAATTCCTGTGTTTCATCGTTGGTTTGAAGGTCCAAGGGATACAGTAAACCTGCAATGGTGCATCGGAATCTAATACTGCTGTCCCAGGAAAGGCTCAAAGCACGAACTATTAGAAGAATTACTCCTCTTATAAATAAGTCGATATTTTGCCTTTTGTATTCAATATCGATGCAATTTCTGTGTTTCAGCGTTGATTTGAAGGTCCAAGGGATACAGTAAACCTGCAATGGTGCATCGGAATCTAATACTGCTGTCCCAGGAAAGGCTAAAACACGAACTATTAGAAGAGTTACTACTCTTGTAAGTAAGTCGACATTTTGCCTTTTGTATTCAATATCTATGCAATATCTGTGTTTCATCGGTGATTAGAAGGTCCAAGGGATACAGTAAACCTGCAATGGTGCATCGGAATGTAATACTGCTGTTCCAGGAGAGGCTAAAAGCACGAACTATTAGAAGAGTTACTCCTCTTGTAAATAAGTCGACATCATGCCTTTTGTATTCAATATCGATGCAATTTCTGTGTTTCATCGTTGATTTGAAGGTCCAAGGGATACAGTAAACCTGCAATGGTGCATCGGAATGTAATACTGCTGTCCCAGGAAAGCCTCAAAGCACGAACGATTAGAAGAGTTACTCCTCTTGTAAGTAAGTCGACATTTTGCCTTTTGTATTCAATATCGATGCAATTTCTGTGTTTCATCGTTGATTTGAAGGTCCAAGGGATACAGTAAACCTGCAATGGTGCATCGGAATGTAATACGGCTGTTCCACGAGAGGCTAAAAGCACGAACTATTAGAAGAGTTACTCCTCTTGAAAATAAGTCGACATTTTGCCTTTTGTATTCAATATCGATGCAATTTCTGTGTTTCATCGTTGATTTGAAGGTCCAAGGGATACAGTAAACCTGCAATGGTGCATCGGAATCTAATACTGCTGTCACAGGAAAAGCTCAAAACACGAACTATTAGAAGAGTTACTCCTCTTGTAAATAAGTCGACATTTTGCCTTTTTTTTCAATATCGATGCTATTTCTGTGTTTCATCGTCTTTTGAAGGTCCAAGGGATAGAGTTAACCTGCAATGGTGCTTCGGAATCTAATACTGCTGTCCCAGGAAAGGTTCAAAGCACGAACTATTAGAAGAGTTACTCCTCTTGTAAATAAGTCGAAATTTTGCCTTTTGTATTCAATATCGATGCAATTTCTGTGTTTCATCCTTGATTTGAAGGTCCAAGGGATACAGTAAACCTGCAATGGTGCATCGGAATCTAATACTGCTGTCCCAGGAAAAGCTCAAAGCACGAACTATTAGAAGAGTTACTCCTCTTGTAAATAAGTCGACATTTTGCCTTTTGTATTCAATATCGATGCAATTTCTGTGTTTCATCGTTGATTTGAAGGTCCAAGGGATACAGTAAACCTGCAATGGTGCATCGGAATCTAATACTGCTGTCCCAGGAAAGCCTCAAAGCACGAACGATTAGAAGAGTTACTCCTCTTGTAAATAAGTCGACATTTTGCCTTTTGTATTCAATATCGATGCAATTTCTGTGTTTCATCGTTGATTTGAAGGTCCAAGGGATACAGTAAACCTGCAATGGTGCATCGGAATGTAATACTGCTGTTCCGGGAGGGGCTAAAAGCACGAACTATTAGAAGAGTTACTCCTCTTGTAAATAAGTCGACATTTTGCCTTTTTTTTCAATATCGATGCTATTTCTGTGTTTCATCGTCTTTTGAAGGTCCAAGGGATACAGTTAACCTGCAATGGTGCTTCGGAATCTAATACTGCTGTCCCAGGAAAGGTTCAAAGCACGAACTATTAGAAGAGTTACTCCTCTTGTAAATAAGTCGAAATTTTGCCTTTTGTATTCAATATCGATGCAATTTCTGTGTTTCATCCTTGATTTGAAGGTCCAAGGGATACAGTAAACCTGCAATGGTGCATCGGAATCTAATACTGCTGTCCCAGGAAAAGCTCAAAGCACGAACTATTAGAAGAGTTACTCCTCTTGTAAATAAGTCGACATTTTGCCTTTTGTATTCAATATCGATGCAATTTCTGTGTTTCATCGTTGATTTGAAGGTCCAAGGGATACAGTAAATCTGCAATGGTGCATCGGAATCTAATACTGCTGTCCCAGGAAGGGCTAAAAGCACGAACTATTAGAAGAATTACTCCTCTTATAAATAAGTCGATATTTTGCCTTTTGTATTCAATATCGATGCAATTTCTGTGTTTCATCGTTGATTTGAAGGTCCAAGGGGTACAGTAAACCTGCAATGGTGCATCGGAATCTAATACTGCTGTTCCGGGAAAGGCTCAAAGCACGAACTTTTAGAAGAATTACTCCTCTTATAGATAAGTCGATATTTTGCAATTTGTATTCAATATCGATGCAATTTCTGGGTTTCATCGTTGATTTGATGGTCCAAGGGATACAGTAAACCTGCAATGGTGCATCGGAATCTAATACTCCTGTCCCAGGAAGGGCTAAAAGCACGAACAATTAGAAGAATTACTCCTCTTATAAATAAGTCGATATTTTGCCTTTTGTATTCAATATCGATGCAATTTCTGTGTTTCATCGTTGATTTGAAGGTCCAAGGGATACAGTAAACCTGCAATGGTGCATCGGAATGTAATACTGCTGTTCCAGGAGAGGCTAAAAGCACGAACTATTAGAAGAGTTACTCCTCTTGTAAATAAGTCGACATTTTGCCTTTTGTATTCAATATCGATGCAATTTCAGTGTTTCATCGTTGATTTGAAGGTCCAAGGGATACAGTAAACCTGCAATGGTGCATCGCAATCTAATACTGCTACCCCAAGAAAGGCTCAAAGCACGAACTATTAGAAGAGTTACTCCTCTTATAAATAAGTCGATATTTTGCCTTTTGTGTTCAATATCGATGCAATTTCTGTGTTTCATCGTTGATTTGAAGGTCCAAGGGATACAGTAAACCTGCAATGGTGCATCGGAATGTAATACTGCTGTCCCAGGAAAGGCTCAAAGCACGAACTATTAGAAGAGTTAATCCTCTTGTAAATAAATCGACATTTTGCATTTTGTATTCAATATCGATGCAATTTCTGTGTTTCATCATTGATTTGAAGGTCCAAGGGATACAGTAAACCTGCAAGATGCATCGGAATCTAATACTGCTGTCCCAGGAAAGGCTCAAAGCACGAACTATTAGAAGAGTTTCTCCCCTTGTAAATAAGTCGACATTTTGCCTTTTGTATTTAATATCGATGCAATTTCTGTGTTTCATCGTTGATTTGAAGGTCCAAGGGATACAGTAAACCTGCAATGGTGCATCGGAATGTAATACTGCTGTTCCGGGAGGGGCTAAAATCACGAACTATTAGAAGAGTTACTCCTCTTGTAAATAAGTCGACATTTTGCATTTTTTTTCAATATCGATGCTATTTCTGTGTTTCATCGTCTTTTGAAGGTCCAAGGGATACAGTAAACCTGCAATGGTGCATCGGAATCTAATACTGCTGTCCCAGGAAAGGTTCAAAGCACGAACTATTAGAAGAGTTACTCCTCTTGTAAATAAGTCGACATTTTGCCTTTTGTATTCATTATCGATGCAATTTCTGTGTTTCATCGTTGATTTGAAGGTCCAAGGGATACAGTAAACCTGCAATGGTGCGTCGGAATCTAATACTGCTGTCCCAGGAAAGGCTCAAAGCACGAACTATTAGAAGAATTACTCCTCTTATAAATAAGTCGATATTTTGCCTTTTGTATTCAATATCGATGCAATTTCTGTGTTTCAGCGTTGATTTGAAGGTCCAAGGGATACAGTAAACCTGCAATGGTGCATCGGAATGGAATACTGCTGTTCCAGGAGAGGCTAAAAGCACGAACTATTAGAAGAGTTACTCCTCTTGTAAATAAGTCGACATTTTGCCTTTTGTATTCAATATCGATACAATTCCTGTGTTTCATCGTTGATTTGAAGGTCCAAGGGATACAGTAAACCTGCAATGGTGCATCGGAATCTAATACTGCTGTCCCAGGAAAGGCTCAAAGCACGAACTATTAGAAGAATTACTCCTCTTATAAATAAGTCGATATTTTGCCTTTTGTATTCAATATCGATGCAATTTCTGTGTTTCAGCGTTGATTTGAAGGTCCAAGGGATACAGTAAACCTGCAATGGTGCATCGGAATCTAATACTGCTGTCCCAGGAAAGGCTAAAACACGAACGATTAGAAGAGTTACTACTCTTGTAAGTAAGTCGACATTTTGCCTTTTGTATTCAATATCTATGCAATATCTGTGTTTCATCGGTGATTTGATGGTCCAAGGGATACAGTAAACCTGCAATGGTGCATCGGAATGTAATACTGCTGTTCCGGGACAGGCTAAAAGCACGAACTATTAGAAGAGTTACTCCTCTTGTAAATAAGTCGACATCATGCCTTTTGTATTCAATATCGATGCAATTTCTGTGTTTCATCGTTGATTTGAAGGTCCAAGGGATACAGTAAACCTGCAATGGTGCATCGGAATGTAATACTGCTGTCCCAGGAAAGCCTCAAAGCACGAACGATTAGAAGAGTTACTCCTCTTGTAAGTAAGTCGACATTTTGCCTTTTGTATTCAATATCGATGCAATTTCTGTGTTTCATCGTTGATTTGAAGGTCCAAGGGATACAGTAAACCTGCAATGGTGCATCGGAATGTAATACGGCTGTTCCACGAGAGGCTAAAAGCACGAACTATTAGAAGAGTTACTCCTCTTGAAAATAAGTCGACATTTTGCCTTTTGTATTCAATATCGATGCAATTTCTGTGTTTCATCGTTGATTTGAAGGTCCAAGGGATACAGTAAACCTGCAATGGTGCATCGGAATGTAATACTGCTGTTCCGGGATGGGCTAAAAGCACGAACTATTAGAAGAGTTACTCCTCTTGTAAATAAGTCGACATTTTGCCTTTTTTTTCAATATCGATGCTATTTCTGTGTTTCATCGTCTTTTGAAGGTCCAAGGGATAGAGTTAACCTGCAATGGTGCTTCGGAATCTAATACTGCTGTCCCAGGAAAGGTTCAAAGCACGAACTATTAGAAGAGTTACTCCTCTTGTAAATAAGTCGAAATTTTGCCTTTTGTATTCAATATCGATGCAATTTCTGTGTTTCATCCTTGATTTGAAGGTCCAAGGGATACAGTAAACCTGCAATGGTGCATCGGAATCTAATACTGCTGTCCCAGGAAAAGCTCAAAGCACGAACTATTAGAAGAGTTACTCCTCTTGTAAATAAGTCGACATTTTGCCTTTTGTATTCAATATCGATGCAATTTCTGTGTTTCATCGTTGATTTGAAGGTCCAAGGGATATAGTAAACCTGCAATGGTGCATCGGAATCTAATACTGCTGTCCCAGGAAAGCCTCAAAGCACGAACGATTAGAAGAGTTACTCCTCTTGTAAATAAGTCGACATTTTGCCTTTTGTATTCAATATCGATGCAATTTCTGTGTTTCATCGTTGATTTGAAGGTCCAAGGGATACAGTAAACCTGCAATGGTGCATCGGAATGTAATACTGCTGTTCCGGGAGGGGCTAAAAGCACGAACTATTAGAAGAGTTTCTCCTCTTGTAAATAAGTCGACATTTTGCCTTTTTTTTCAATATCGATGCTATTTCTGTGTTTCATCGTCTTTTGAAGGTCCAAGGGATACAGTTAACCTGCAATGGTGCTTCGGAATCTAATACTGCTGTCCCAGGAAAGGTTCAAAGCACGAACTATTAGAAGAGTTACTCCTCTTGTAAATAAGTCGAAATTTTGCCTTTTGTATTCAATATCGATGCAATTTCTGTGTTTCATCCTTGATTTGAAGGTCCAAGGGATACAGTAAACCTGCAATGGTGCATCGGAATCTAATACTGCTGTCCCAGGAAAAGCTCAAAGCACGAACTATTAGAAGAGTTACTCCTCTTGTAAATAAGTCGACATTTTGCCTTTTGTATTCAATATCGATGCAATTTCTGTGTTTCATCGTTGATTTGAAGGTCCAAGGGATACAGTAAATCTGCAATGGTGCATCGGAATCTAATACTGCTGTCCCAGGAAGGGCTAAAAGCACGAACTATTAGAAGAATTACTCCTCTTATAAATAAGTCGATATTTTGCCTTTTGTATTCAATATCGATGCAATTTCTGTGTTTCATCGTTGATTTGAAGGTCCAAGGGGTACAGTAAACCTGCAATGGTGCATCGGAATCTAATACTGCTGTTCCAGGAAAGGCTCAAAGCACGAACTTTTAGAAGAATTACTCCTCTTATAGATAAGTCGATATTTTGCAATTTGTATTCAATATCGATGCAATTCTGTGTTTCATCGTTGATTTGATGGTCCAAGGGATACAGTAAACCTGCAATGGTGCATCGGAATCTAATACTCCTGTCCCAGGAAGGGCTAAAAGCTCGAACAATTAGAAGAATTACTCCTCTTATAAATAAGTCGATATTTTGCCTTTTGTATTCAATATCGATGCAATTTCTGTGTTTCATCGTTGATTTGAAGGTCTAAGGGATACAGTAAACCTGCAATGGTGCATCGGAATGTAATACTGCTGTTCCAGGAGAGGCTAAAAGCACGAACTATTAGAAGAGTTACTCCTCTTGTAAATAAGTCGACATTTTGCCTTTTGTATTCAATATCGATGCAATTTCTGTGTTTCATCGTTGATTTGAAGGACCAAGGGATACAGTAAACCTGCAATGGTGCATCGGAATCTAATACTGCTGTTCCGGGAGGGGTAAAAGCACGAACTATTAGAAGAGTTACTCCTCTTGTAAATAAGTCGATATTTTGTCTTTTGTATTCAATATCGATGCAATTTCTGTGTTTCATCGTTGATTTGAAGGTCCAAGGGATACAGTAAACCTGCAATGGTGCATCGGAATCTAACACTGCTGTCACAGGAAAAGCTCAAAACACGAACTATTAGAAGAGTTACTCCTCGTGTAAATAAGTCGACATTTTGCCTTTTGTATTCAATATCGATGCAATTTCTGTGTTTCATCGTTGATTTGAAGGTCCAAGGGATACAGTAAACCTGCAATGGTGCATCGGAATCTAATACTGCTGTTCCAGGACAGGCTAAAAGCACGAACTATTAGAAGAGTTACTCCTCTTGTAAATAAGTCGATATTTTGCCTTTTGTATTCAATATCGATGCAATTTCTGTGTTTCATCGTTGATTTGAAGGTCCAAGGGATACAGTAAACCTGCAATGGTGCATCGGAATGTAATACTGCTGTTCCGGGAGGGGCTAAAAGCACGAACTATTAGAAGAGTTACTCCTCTTGTAAATAGGCCGACATTATGGGTTTTGTATTCAATATCTATGCAATTTCTGTGTTTCATCGTTGATTTGAAGGTCCAAGGGATACAGTAAACCTGCAATGGTGCATCGGAATCTAATACTGCTGTCCCAGGAAAGCCTTAAAGCACGAACTATTAGAAGAGTTTCTCCTCTTGCAAATAAGTCGACATTTTGCCTTTTGTATTCAATATCGATGCAATTTCTGTGTTTCATCTTTGATTTGAAGGTCCAAGGGATACAGTAAACCTGCAATGGTGCATCGGAATCTAATACTGCTGTCCCAGGAAGGTCTGAAATCACGAACTATTAGAAGAATTACTCCTCTTATAAATAAGTCGATATTTTGCCTTTTGTATTCAATATCGATGCAATTTCTGTGTTTCAGCGTTGATTTGAAGGTCCAAGGGATACAGTAAATTTGCAATGGTGCATCGGAATCTAATACTGCTGTTCCAGGAGAGGCTAAAATCACGAACTATTAGAAGAGTTACTCCTCTTGTAAATAAGCCGACATTATGTGTTTTGTATTCAATATCTATGCAATTTCTGTGTTTCATCGTTGATTTGAAGGTCCAAGGGATACAGTAAACCTGCAATGGTGCATCGGAATCTAATACTGCTGTCCCAGGAAAGCCTCAAAGCACGAACTATTAGAAGAGTTACTCCTCTTGTAAATAACTCGACATTTTGGCTTTTGTATTCAATATCTATCCAATTTCTGTGTTTCATCGTTGATTTGAAGGTCCAAGGGATACAGTAAACCTGCAATGGTGCATCGGAATCTAATACTGCTATCCCAGGAAAGCCTCAAAGCACGAACTATTAGAAGAGTTACTCCTCTTGTAAATAAGTCGACATTTTGCCTTTTGTATTCAATATCGATGCAATTTCTGTGTTTCATCGTTGATTTGAAGGTCCAAGGGATACAGTAAACCTGCAATGGTGCATCGGAATCTAATACTGATGACCCAGGAAAGGCTCAAAGCACGAACTTTTAGAACAATTACTCCTCTTATAAATAAGTCGCTATTTTGCCTTTTGTATTTGATATCGATACAATTTCTGTGTTTCAGCGTTGATTTGATGGTCCAAGGGATACAGTAAACCTGCAATGGTGCATCGGAATCTAATAATGCTGTCCCAGGAGAGGCTCAAAGCACGAACTATTAGAAGAGTTACCACTCTTGTAAATAAGTCGACATTTTGGCTTTTGTATTCAATATCTATGCAATTTCTGTGTTTCATCGTCGATTTGAAGGTCCAAGGGATACAGTAAACCTGCAATGGTGCATCGGAATGTAATACTGCTGTTCCAGGAGAGGCTAAAACACGAACTATTAGAAGAGTTACTCCTCTTGTAAATAAGTCGACATTTTGCCTTTTGTATTCAATATCGATGCAATTTCTATGTTTCATCGTTGATTTGAAGGTCCAAGGGATACAGTAAACCTGCAATGGTGCATCGGAATCTAATACTGCTGTCCCAGGAAAGGTTCAAAGCACGAACTATTAGAAAAGTTACTCCTCTTGTAAATAAGTCGACATTTTGCCTTTTGTATTCAATATCGATGCAATTTCTGTGTTTCATCGTTGATTTGAAGGTCCAAGGGATACAGTAAACCTGCAATGGTGCATCGGAATCTAATACTGCTACCCCAAGAAAGGCTCAAAACACGAATTATTAGAAGAGTTACTCCTCTTATAAATAAGTCGATATTTTGCCTTTTGTGTTCAATATCGATGCAATTTCTGTGTTTCATCGTTGATTTGACGGTCCAAGGGATACAGTAAACCTGCAATGGTGCATCGGAATCTAATACTGCTGTCCCAGGAAAGGCTCAAAGCACGAAGTATTAGAAGAGTTAATCCTCTTGTAAATAAATCGACATTTTGCATTTTGTATTCAATATCGATGCAATTTCTGTGTTTCATCATTGATTTGAAGGTCCAAGGGATACAGTAAACCTGCAAGATGCATCGGAATCTAATACTGCTGTCCCAGGAAAGGCTCAAAGCACGAACTATTAGAAGAGTTTCTCCTCTTGTAAATAAGTCGACATTTTGCCTTTTGTATTCAATATCGATGCAATTTCTATGTTTCATCGTTGATTTGAAGGTCCAAGGGATACAGTAAACCTGCAATGGTGCATCGGAATCTAATACTGCTGTCCCAGGAAAGGTTCAAAGTACGAACTATTAGAAGAGTTACTCCTCTTGTAAATAAGTCGACATTTTGCCTTTTGTATTCAATATCGATGCAATTTCTGTGTTTCATCCTTGATTTGAAGGTCCAAGGGATACAGTAAACCTGCAATGGTGCATCGGAATCTAATACTGCTGTCCCAGGAAAAGGTCAAAGCACGAACTATTAGAAGAGTTACTCCTCTTGTAAATAAGTCGACATTTTGCCTTTTGTATTCATTATCGATGCAATTTCTGTGTTTCATCGTTGATTTGAAGGTCCAAGGGATACAGTAAACCTGCAATGGTGCATCGGAATCTAATACTGCTGTCCCAGGAAAGCCTCAAAGCACGAACTATTAAAAGAGTTACTCCTCTTGTAAATAAGTCACCATTTTGCCTTTTGTATTCAATATCGATGCAATTTCTGTGTTTCATCGTTGATTTGAAGGTCCATGGGATACAGTAAACCTGCAATGGTGCATCGGAATCTAATACAGATGTCACAGGAAAGGCTCAAAGCACGAACTTTTAGAAGAATTACTCCTCTTATAAATAAGTCGATATTTTGCATTTTGTATTCAATATCGATGCAATTTCTGTGTTTCATCGTTGATTTGATGGTCCAAGGGATACAGTAAACCTGCAATGGTGCATCGGAATCTAATACTGCTGTCACAGGAAAAGCTCAAAACACGAACTATTAGAAGAGTTACTCCTCTTGTAAATAAGTCGACATTTTGCCTTTCGTATTCAATATCGATGCAATTTCTGTGTTTCATCGTTGATTTGCAGGTCCAAGGGATACAGTAAACCTGCAAAGGTGCATCGGAATGTAATACTGCTGTTCCAGGAGAGGCTAAAAGCACGAACTATTAGAAGAGTTACTCCTCTTGTAAATAAGTCGACATTTTGCCTTTTGTATTCAATATCGATGCAATTTCTGTGTTTCATCGTTGATTTGAAGGTCCAAGGGATACAGTAAACCTGCAATGGTGCATCGGAATCTAATACTGATGACCCAGGAAAGGCTCAAAGCACGAACTTTTAGAACAATTACTCCTCTTATAAATAAGTCGCTATTTTGCCTTTTGTATTTAATATCGATACAATTTCTGTGTTTCAGCGTTGATTTGATGGTCCAAGGGATACAGTAAACCTGCAATGGTGCATCGGAATCTAATAATGCTGTCCCAGGAGAGGCTCAAAGCACGAACTATTAGAAGAGTTACCACTCTTGTAAATAAGTCGACATTTTGGCTTTTGTATTCAATATCTATGCAATTTCTGTGTTTCATCGTCGATTTGAAGGTCCAAGGGATACAGTAAACCTGCAATGGTGCATCGGAATGTAATACTGCTGTTCCAGGAGAGGCTAAAACACGAACTATTAGAAGAGTTACTCCTCTTGTAAATAAGTCGACATTTTGCCTTTTGTATTCAATATCGATGCAATTTCTATGTTTCATCGTTGATTTGAAGGTCCAAGGGATACAGTAAACCTGCAATGGTGCATCGGAATCTAATACTGCTGTCCCAGGAAAGGTTCAAAGCACGAACTATTAGAAAGTTACTCCTCTTGTAAATAAGTCGACATTTTGCCTTTTGTATTCAATATCGATGCAAATTCTGTGTTTCATCGTTGATTTGAAGGTCCAAGGGATACAGTAAACCTGCAATGGTGCATCGGAATCTAATACTGCTGTCCCAGGAAAGCCTCAAAGCACGAACTATTAAAAGAGTTACTCCTCTTGTAAATAAGTCACCATTTTGCCTTTTGTATTCAATATCGATGCAATTTCTGTGTTTCATCGTTGATTTGAAGGTCCATGGGATACAGTAAACCTGCAATGGTGCATCGGAATCTAATACAGCTGTCACAGGAAAGGCTCAAAGCACGAACTTTTAGAAGAATTACTCCTCTTATAAATAAGTCGATATTTTGCATTTTGTATTCAATATCGATGCAATTTCTGTGTTTCATCGTTGATTTGATGGTCCAAGGGATACAGTAAACCTGCAATGGTGCATCGGAATCTAATACTGCTGTCACAGGAAAAGCTCAAAACACGAACTATTAGAAGAGTTACTCCTCTTGTAAATAAGTCGACATTTTGCCTTTCGTATTCAATATCGATGCAATTTCTGTGTTTCATCGTTGATTTGCAGGTCCAAGGGATACAGTAAACCTGGAAAGGTGCATCGGAATGTAATACTGCTGTTCCAGGAGAGGCTAAAAGCACGAACTATTAGAAGAGTTACTCCTCTTGTAAATAAGTCGACATTTTGCCTTTTGTATTCAATATCGATGCAATTTCTGTGTTTCATCGTTGATTTGAAGGTCCAAGGGATACAGTAAACCTGCAATGGTGCATCGGAATCTAATACTGATGACCCAGGAAAGGCTCAAAGCACGAACTTTTAGAACAATTACTCCTCTTATAAATAAGTCGCTATTTTGCCTTTTGTATTTAATATCGATACAATTTCTGTGTTTCAGCGTTGATTTGATGGTCCAAGGGATACAGTAAACCTGCAATGGTGCATCGGAATCTAATAATGCTGTCCCAGGAGAGGCTCAAAGCACGAACTATTAGAAGAGTTACCACTCTTGTAAATAAGTCGACATTTTGGCTTTTGTATTCAATATCTATGCAATTTCTGTGTTTCATCGTCGATTTGAAGGTCCAAGGGATACAGTAAACCTGCAATGGTGCATCGGAATGTAATACTGCTGTTCCAGGAGAGGCTAAAACACGAACTATTAGAAGAGTTACTCCTCTTGTAAATAAGTCGACATTTTGCCTTTTGTATTCAATATCGATGCAATTTCTATGTTTCATCGTTGATTTGAAGGTCCAAGGGATACAGTAAACCTGCAATGGTGCATCGGAATCTAATACTGCCGTCCCAGGAAAGGTTCAAAGCACGAACTATTAGAAAGTTACTCCTCTTGTAAATAAGTCGACATTTTGCCTTTTGTATTCAATATCGATGCAAATTCTGTGTTTCATCGTTGATTTGAAGGTCCAAGGGATACAGTAAACCTGCAATGGTGCATCGGAATCTAATACTGCTACCCCAAGAAAGGCTCAAAACACGAATTATTAGAAGAGTTACTCCTCTTATAAATAAGTCGATATTTTGCCTTTTGTGTTCAATATCGATGCAATTTCTGTGTTTCATCGTTGATTTGACGGTCCAAGGGATACAGTAAACCTGCAATGGTGCATCGGAATCTAATACTGCTGTCCCAGGAAAGGCTCAAAGCACGAAGTATTAGAAGAGTTAATCCTCTTGTAAATAAATCGACATTTTGCATTTTGTATTCAATATCGATGCAATTTCTGTGTTTCATCATTGATTTGAAGGTCCAAGGGATACAGTAAACCTGCAAGATGCATCGGAATCTAATACTGCTGTCCCAGGAAAGGCTCAAAGCACGAACTATTAGAAGAGTTTCTCCTCTTGTAAATAAGTCGACATTTTGCCTTTTGTATTCAATATCGATGCAATTTCTATGTTTCATCGTTGATTTGAAGGTCCAAGGGATACAGTAAACCTGCAATGGTGCATCGGAATCTAATACTGCTGTCCCAGGAAAGGTTCAAAGTACGAACTATTAGAAGAGTTACTCCTCTTGTAAATAAGTCGACATTTTGCCTTTTGTATTCAATATCGATGCAATTTCTGTGTTTCATCCTTGATTTGAAGGTCCAAGGGATACAGTAAACCTGCAATGGTGCATCGGAATCTAATACTGCTGTCCCAGGAAAAGGTCAAAGCACGAACTATTAGAAGAGTTACTCCTCTTGTAAATAAGTCGACATTTTGCCTTTTGTATTCATTATCGATGCAATTTCTGTGTTTCATCGTTGATTTGAAGGTCCAAGGGATACAGTAAACCTGCAATGGTGCATCGGAATCTAATACTGCTGTCCCAGGAAAGCCTCAAAGCACGAACTATTAAAAGAGTTACTCCTCTTGTAAATAAGTCACCATTTTGCCTTTTGTATTCAATATCGATGCAATTTCTGTGTTTCATCGTTGATTTGAAGGTCCATGGGATACAGTAAACCTGCAATGGTGCATCGGAATCTAATACAGCTGTCACAGGAAAGGCTCAAAGCACGAACTTTTAGAAGAATTACTCCTCTTATAAATAAGTCGATATTTTGCATTTTGTATTCAATATCGATGCAATTTCTGTGTTTCATCGTTGATTTGATGGTCCAAGGGATACAGTAAACCTGCAATGGTGCATCGGAATCTAATACTGCTGTCCCAGGAAGGGCTAAAAGCACGAACAATTAGAAGAATTACTCCTCTTATAAATAAGTCGATATTTTGCATTTTGTATTCAATATCGATGCAATTTCTGTGTTTCATTGTTGATTTGAAGGTCCAAGGGATACAGTAAACCTGCAATGGTGCATCGGAATCTAATACTGCTGTCACAGGAAAAGCTCAAAACACGAACTATTAGAAGAGTTACTCCTCTTGTAAATAAGTCGACATTTTGCCTTTCGTATTCAATATCGATGCAATTTCTGTGTTTCATCGTTGATTTGCAGGTCCAAGGGATACAGTAAACCTGCAAAGGTGCATCGGAATGTAATACTGCTGTTCCAGGAGAGGCTAAAAGCACGAACTATTAGAAGAGTTACTCCTCTTGTAAATAAGTCGACATTTTGCCTTTTGTATTCAATATCGATGCAATTTCTGTGTTTCATCGTTGATTTGAAGGTCCAAGGGATACAGTAAACCTGCAATGGTGCATCGGAATGTAATACTGCTGTTCCGGGAGGGACTAAAAGCACGAACTATTAGAAGAGTTACTCCTCTTGTAAATAAGTCGACATTTTGATTTTTTTTTCAATACCGATGCTATTTCTGTGTTTCATCGTCTTTTGAAGGTCCAAGGGATACAGTAAACCTGCAATGGTGCATCGGAATCTAATACTGCTGTCCCAGGAAAGGCTCAAAGCACGAACTATTGGAAGAGTTACTCCTCTTGTAAATAAGTCGACATTTTGCCTTTTGTATTCAATATAGATGCAATTTCTGTGTTTCATCGTTGATTTGAAGGTCCAAGGGATACAGTAAACCTGCAATGGTGCATCGGAATCTAATACTGCTGTTCCAGGAGAGGCTAAAACCACGAACTATTAGAAGAGTTACTCCTCTTGTAAATAAGCCGACATTATGGGTTTTGTATTCAATATCTATGCAATTTCTGTGTTTCATCGTTGATTTGAAGGTCCAAAGGATACAGTAAACCTGCAATGGTGCATCGGAATCTAATACTGCTGTCCCAGGAAAGCCTCAAAGCACGAACTATTAGAAGAGTTACTCCTCTTGTAAATAAGTCGACATTTTGCCTTTTGTATTCAATATCGATGCAATTTCTGTGTTTCATCTTTGATTTGAAGGTCCAAGGGATACAGTAAACCTGCAATGGTGCATCGGAATCTAATACTGCTGTCCCAGGAAGGTCTAAAATCACGAACTATTAGAAGAATTACTCCTCTTATAAATAAGTCGATATTTTGCCTTTTGTATTCAATATCGATGCAATTTCTGTGTTTCATCGTTGATTTGAAGGTCCAAGGGATACAGTAAACCTGCAATGGTGCATCGGAATCTAATACTGCTGTCCCAGGAAAGGCTCAAAGCACGAACTATTAGAAGGTATACTCCTCTTGTAAATAACTCGACATTTTGGCTTTTGTATTCAATATCTATCCAATTTCTGTGTTTCATCGTTGATTTGAAGGTCCAAGGGATACAGTAAACCTGCAATGGTGCATCGGAATGTAATACTGCTGTCCCAGGAAAGCCTCAACGCACGAACTATTAGAAGAGTTACTCCTCTTGTAAATAAGTCGACATTTTGCCTTTTGTATTCAATATCGATGCAATTTCTGTGTTTCATCGTTGATTTGAAGGTCCAAGGGATACAGTAAACCTGCAATGGTGCATCGGAATCTAATACTGATGACCCAGGAAAGGCTCAAAGCACGAACTATTAGAAGAATTACATCTTTTATAAATAAGTCGATATTTTGCTTTTTGTATTTAATATCGATACAATTTCTGTGTTTCAGCGTTGATTTGAAGGTCCAAGGGATACAGTAAACCTGCAATGGTGCATCGGAATCTAATACTGCTGTCCCAGGAAGGTCTAAAATCACGAACTATTAGAAGAATTACTCCTCTTATAAATAAGTCGATATTTTGCCTTTTGTATTCAATATCGATGCAATTTCTGTGTTTCAGCGTTGATTTGAAGGTCCAAGGGATACAGTAAACCTGCAATGGTGCATCGGAATCTAATACTGCTACCCCAAGAAAGGCTCAAAACACGAACTATTAGAAGAGTTACTCCTCTTATAAATAAGTCGATATTTTGCCTTTTGTGTTCAATATCGATGCAATTTCTGTGTTTCATCGTTGATTTGAAGGTCCAAGGGATACAGTAAACCTGCAATGGTGCATCGGAATCTAATACTGCTGTCCCAGGAAAGGCTCAAAGCACGAAGTATTAGAAGAGTTAATCCTCTTGTAAATAAATCGACATTTTGCATTTTGTATTCAATATCGATGCAATTTCTGTGTTTCATCATTGATTTGAAGGTCCAAGGGATACAGTAAACCTGCAAGATGCATCGCAATCTAATACTGCTGTCCCAGGAAAGGCTCAAAGCACGAACTATTAGAAGAGTTTCTCCTCTTGTAAATAAGTCGACATTTTGCCTTTTGTATTCAATATCGATGCAATTTCTGTGTTTCATCCTTGATTTGAAGGTCCAAGGGATACAGTAAACCTGCAATGGTGCATCGGAATCTAATACTGCTGTCCCAGGAAAGGTTCAAAGCACGAACTATTAGAAGAGTTACTCCTCTTGTAAATAAGTCGACATTTTGCCTTTTGTGTTCAATATCGATGCAATTTCTGTGTTTCATCGTTGATTTGAAGGTCCAAGGGATACAGTAAACCTGCAATGGTGCATCGGAATGTAATACTGCTGTCCCAGGAAAGGCTCAAAGCACGAACTATTAGAAGAGTTACTCCTCTTGTAAATAAGTCGACATTTTGCCTTTTGTATTCAATATCGATGCAATTTCTGTGTTTCATCCTTGATTTGAAGGTCCAAGGGATACAGTAAACCTGCAATGGTGCATCGGAATCTAATACTGCTATCCCAGGAAAGGCTCAAAGCACGAACTTTTAGAAGAATTACTCCTCTTATAAATAAGTCGATATTTTGCATTTTGTATTCAATATCGATGCAATTTCTGTGTTTCATCGTTGATTTGATGGTCCAAGGGATACAGTAAATCTGCAATGGTGCATCGGAATCTAATACTGCTGTCCAAGGAAGGGCTAAAAGCACGAACAATTAGAAGAATTACTCCTCTTACAAATAAGTCGATATTTTGCCTTTTGTATTCAATATCGATGCAATTTCTGTGTTTCATCGTTGATTTGAAGGTCCAAGGGATACAGTAAACCTGCAATGGTGCATCGGAATGTAATACTGCTGTTCCAGGAGAGGCTAAAAGCACGAACTGTTAGAAGAGTTACTCCTCTTGTAAATAAGTCGACATTTTGCATTTTGTATTCAATATCGATGCAATTTCTGTGTTTCATCGTTGATTTGAAGGTCCAAGGGATACAGTAAACCTGCAATGGTGCATCGGAATGTAATACTCCTGTTCCGGGAGGGGTAAAAGCACGAACTATTAGAAGAGTTACTCCTCTTGTAAATAAGTCGATATTTTGTCTTTTGTATTCAATATCGATGCAATTTCTGTGTTTCATCGTTGATTTGAAGGTCCAAGGGATACAGTAAACCTGCAATGGTGCATCGGAATCTAATACTGCTGTCACAGGAAAAGCTCAAAACACGAACTATTAGAAGAGTTACTCCCCTTGTAAATAAGTCGACATTTTGCCTTTTGTATTCAATATCGATGCAATTTCTGTGTTTCATCGTTGATTTGAAGGTCCAAGGGATACAGTAAACCTGCAGTGGTGCATCGGAATGTAATACTGCTGTTCCAGGAGAGGCTAAAAGCACGAACTATTAGAAGAGTAACTCCTCTTGTAAATAAGTCGACATTTTGCCTTTTGTATTCAATATCGATGCAATTTCTGTGTTTCATCGTTGATTTGAAGGTCCAAGGGATACAGTAAACCTGCAATGGTGCATCGGAATCTAATACTGCTGTCCCAGGAAAGGCTAAAAGCACGAACTATTAGAAGAGTTACTCCTCTTGTAAATAAGCCGACATTATGGGTTTTGTATTCAATATCTATGCAATTTCTGTGTTTCATCGTTGATTTGAAGGTCCAAGGGATACAGTAAACCTGCAATGGTGCATCGGAATCTAATACTGCTGTCCCAGGAAAGCCTCAAAGCACGAACTATTAGAAGAGTTACTCCTCTTGTAAATAAGTCGACATTTTGCCTTTTGTATTCAATATCGATGCAATTTCTGTGTTTCATCTTTGATTTGAAGGTCCAAGGGATACAGTAAAATTGCAATGGTGCATCGGAATCTAATACTGCTGTCCCAGGAGGGTCTAAAATCACGAACTATTAGAAGAATTACTCCTCTTATAAATAAGTCAATATTTTGCCTTTTGTATTCAATATCGATGCAATTTCTGTGTTTCAGCGTTGATTTGAAGGTCCAAGGGATACAGTAAACCTGCAATGGTGCTTCGGAATCTAATAGTGCTGTCCCACGAAAAGCTAAAAATACGAACTATTAGAAGAGTTACTCCTCTTGTAAATAAGTCGACATTTTGCCTTTTGTATTCAATATCTATGCAATTTCTGTGTTTCATCGGTGATTTGAAGGTCCAAGGGATACAGTAAACCTGCAATGGTGCATCGGAATGTAATACTGCAGTTCCAGGAGAGGCTAAAAGCACGAACTATTAGAAGAGTTACTCCTCTTGTAAATAAGTCGACATTTTGCCTTTTGTATTCAATATCGATGCAATTTCTGTGTTTCATCGTTGATTTGAAGGTCCAAGGGATACAGTAAGCCTGCAATGGTGCATCGGAATGTAATACTGCTGTTCCGGGAGGGACTAAAAGCACGAACTATTAGAAGAGTTACTCCTCTTGTAAATAAGTCGACATTTTGCCTTTTTTTTCAATACCGATGCTATCTCTGTGTTTCATCGTCTTTTGAAGGTCCAAGGGATACAGTAAACCTGCAATGGTGCATCGGAATCTAATACTGCTGTCCCAGGAAAGGTTCAAAGCACGAACTATTAGAAGAGTTACTCCTCTTGTAAATAAGTCGACATTTTGCCTTTTGTATTCAATATCGATGCAATTTCTGTGTTTCATCCTTGATTTGAAGGTCCAAGGGATACAGTAAACCTGCAATGGTGCATCGGAATCTAATACTGCTGTCCCAGGAAAAGCTCAAAGCACGAACTATTAGAAGAGTTACTCCTCTTGTAAATAAGTCGACATTTTGCCTTTTGTATTCAATATCGATGCAATTTCTGTGTTTCATCGTTGATTTGAAGATCCAAGGGATACAGTAAACCTGCAATGGTGCATCGGAATCTAAAACTGCTGTCCCAGGAAAGTCTCAAAGCACGAACTATTAAAAGAGTTACTCCTCTTGTAAATAAGTCGACATTTTGCCTTTTGTATTCAATATCGATGCAATTTCTGTGTTTCATCGTTGATTTGAAGGTCCAAGGGATACAGTAAACCTGCAGTGGTGCATCGGAATCTAATACTGCTGTCCCAGGAATGGCTCAAAGCACGAAATATTAGAAGAATTACTCCTCATATAAATAAGTCGTTATTTTGCCTTTTGTATTCAATATCGATTTAATTTCTGTGTTTCATCGTTGATTTGAAGGTCCAAGGGATACAGTAAACCTGCAATGGTGCATCGGAATCTAATACTGCTGTTCCAGGAGAGGCTAAAACCACGAACTATTAGAAGAGTTACTCCTCTTGTAAATAAGTCGAAATTTTGCCATTTGTATTCAATATCGATGCACTTTCTGTGTTTCATCGTTGACTTGAAGGTCCAAGGGATACAGTAAACCAGCAATGGTGCATCGGAATTTAATACTGCTACCCCAGGAAAGGCTAAAAGCACGAACTATTAGAACAGTTACTCCTCTCATAAATAAGTCGAAATTTTGCATTTTGTATTCACTATCGATGCAATTTCTGTGTTTCATCGTTGATTTGAAGGTCCAAGGGATACAGTAAACCTGCAATGGTGCATCGGAATCTAATAATGCTGTCCCAGGAGAGGCTCAAAGCACGAACTATCAGAAGAGTTACTCCTCTTTTAAATAAGTCGACATTTTGGCTTTTGTATTCAATATCTATGCAATTTCTGTGTTTCATCGTTGATTTGAAGGTCCAAGGGATACAGCAAACCTGCAATGGTGCATCGGAATCTAATACTGATGACCCAGGAAAGGCTCAAAGCACGAACTATTAGAAGAATTACTCCTCTTATAAATAAGTCGATATTTTGCCTTTTGTATTTAATATCGATACAATTTCTGTGTTTCAGCGTTGATTTGAAGGTCCAAGGGATACAGTAAACCTGCAATGGTGCATCGGAATCTAATAATGCTGTCCCAGGAGAGGCTCAAAGCACGAACTATCAGAAGAGTTACTCCTCTTGTAAATAAGTCGACATTTTGGCTTTTGTATTCAATATCTATGCAATTTCTGTGTTTCATCGTTGATTTGAAGGTCCAAGGGATACAGAAAACCTGCAATGGTGCATCGGAATCTAATACTGCTGTTCCAGGAGAGGCTAAAACACGAACTATTAGAAGAGTTACTCCTCTTGTAAATAAGTCGACATTTTGCCTTTTGTATTCAATATCGATGCAATTTCTATGTTTCATCGTTGATTTGAAGGTCCAAGGGATACAGTAAACCTGCAATGGTGCATCGGAATCTAATACTGCTGTCCCAGGAAAGGTTCAAAGCACGAACTATTAGAAAAGTTACTCCTGTTGTAAATAAGTCGACATTTTGCCTTTTGTATTCAATATCGATGCAATTTCTGTGTTTCATCGTTGATTTGAAGGTCCAAGGGATACAGTAAACCTGCAATGGTGCATCGCAATCTAATACTGCTACCCCAAGAAAGGCTCAAACCACGAACTATTAGAAGAGTTACTCCTCTTATAAATAAGTCGATATTTTGCCTTTTGTGTTCAATATCGATGCAATTTCTGTGTTTCATCGTTGATTTGAAGGTCCAAGGGATACAGTAAACCTGCAATGGTGCATCGGAATCTAATACTGCTGTCCCAGGAAAGGCTCAAAGCACGAACTATTAGAAGAGTTAATCCTCTTGTAAATAAATCGACATTTTGCATTTTGTATTCAATATCGATGCAATTTCTGTGTTTCATCATTGATTTGAAGGTCCAAGGGATACAGTAAACCTGCAAGATGCATCAGAATCTAATACTGCTGTCCCAGGAAAGGCTCAAAGCACGAACTATTAGAAGAGTTTCTCCCCTTGTAAATAAGTCTACATTTTGCCTTTTGTATTCAATATCGATACAATTTCTTTGTTTCATCGTTGATTTGAAGGTCCAAGGGATACAGTAAACCTGCAATGGTGCATCGGAATGTAATACTGCGGTTCCGGGAGGGGCTAAAAGCACGAACTATTAGAAGAGTTACTCCTCTTGTAAATAAGTCGACATTTTGCCTTTTTTTTTCAATATCGATGCAATTTCTGTGTTTCATCGTCTTTTGAAGGTCCAAGGGATACAGTAAACCTGCAATGGTGCATCGGAATCTAATACTGCTGTCCCAGGAAAGGTTCAAAGCACGAACTATTAGAAGAGTTACTCCTCTTGTAAATAAGTCGACATTTTGCCTTTTGTATTCAATAGCGATGCAATTTCTGTGTTTCATCCTTGATTTGAAGGTCCAAGGGATACAGTAAACCTGCAATGGTGCATCGGAATCTAATACTGCTGTCCCAGGAAAAGCTCAAAGCACGAACTATTAGAAGAGTTACTCCTCTTGTAAATAAGTCGACATTTTGCCTTTTGTATTCAATATCGATGCAATTTCTGTGTTTCATCGTTGATTTGAAGGTCCAAGGGATACAGTAAACCTGCAATGGTGCATCGGAATCTAATACTGCTGTTCCAGGAGAGGCTAAAACCACGAACTATTAGAAGAGTTACTCCTCTTGTAAATAAGTCGACATTTTGCCTTTTGTATTCAATATCGATGCACTTTCTGTGTTTCATCGTTGACTTGAAGGTCCAAGGGATACAGTAAACCAGCAATGGTGCATCGGAATTTAATACTGCTACCCCAGGAAAGGCTAAAAGCACGAACTATTAGAACAGTTACTCCTCTCATAAATAAGTCGAAATTTTGCATTTTGTATTCAATATCGATGCAATTTCTGTGTTTCATCGTTGATTTGAAGGTCCAAGGGATACAGTAAACCTGCAATGGTGCATCGGAATCTAATAATGCTGTCCCAGGAGAGGCTCAAAGCACGAACTATCAGAAGAGTTACTCCTCTTGTAAATAAGTCGACATTTTGGCTTTTGTATTCAATATCTATGCAATTTCTGTGTTTCATCGTTGATTTGAAGGTCCAAGGGATACAGAAAACCTGCAATGGTGCATCGGAATCTAATACTGCTGTTCCAGGAGAGGCTAAAACACGAACTATTAGAAGAGTTACTCCTCTTGTAAATAAGTCGACATTTTGCCTTTTTTTTTCAATATCCATGCAATTTCTGTGTTTCATCGTCTTTTGAAGGTCCAAGGGATACAGTAAACCTGCAATGGTGCATCGCAATCTAATACTGCTACCCCAAGAAAGGCTCAAACCACGAACTATTAGAAGAGTTACTCCTCTTATAAATAAGTCGATATTTTGCCTTTTGTGTTCAATATCGATGCAATTTCTGTGTTTCATCGTTGATTTGAAGGTCCAAGGGATACAGTAAACCTGCAATGGTGCATCGGAATCTAATACTGCTGTCCCAGGAAAGGCTCAAAGCACGAACTATTAGAAGAGTTAATCCTCTTGTAAATAAATCGACATTTTGCATTTTGTATTCAATATCGATGCAATTTCTGTGTTTCATCATTGATTTGAAGGTCCAAGGGATACAGTAAACCTGCAAGATGCATCAGAATCTAATACTGCTGTCCCAGGAAAGGCTCAAAGCACGAACTATTAGAAGAGTTTCTCCCCTTGTAAATAAGTCTACATTTTGCCTTTTGTATTCAATATCGATGCAATTTCTTTGTTTCATCGTTGATTTGAAGGTCCAAGGGATACAGTAAACCTGCAATGGTGCATCGGAATGTAATACTGCGGTTCCGGGAGGGGCTAAAAGCACGAACTATTAGAAGAGTTACTCCTCTTGTAAATAAGTCGACATTTTGCCTTTTTTTTTCAATATCCATGCAATTTCTGTGTTTCATCGTCTTTTGAAGGTCCAAGGGATACAGTAAACCTGCAATGGTGCATCGGAATCTAATACTGCTGTCCCAGGAAAGGTTCAAAGCACGAACTATTAGAAGAGTTACTCCTCTTGTAAATAAGTCGACATTTTGCCTTTTGTATTCAATATCGATGCAATTTCTGTGTTTCATCCTTGATTTGAAGGTCCAAGGGATACAGTAAACCTGCAATGGTGCATCGGAATCTAATACTGCTGTCCCAGGAAAAGCTCAAAGCACGAACTATTAGAAGAGTTACTCCTCTTGTAAATAAGTCGACATTTTGCCTTTTGTATTCAATATCGATGCAATTTCTGTGTTTCATCGTTGATTTGAAGGTCCAAGGGATACAGTAAACCTGCAATGGTGCATCGGAATCTAATACTGCTGTTCCAGGAGAGGCTAAAACCACGAACTATTAGAAGAGTTACTCCTCTTGTAAATAAGTCGACATTTTGCCTTTTGTATTCAATATCGATGCACTTTCTGTGTTTCATCGTTGACTTGAAGGTCCAAGGGATACAGTAAACCAGCAATGGTGCATCGGAATTTAATACTGCTACCCCAGGAAAGGCTAAAAGCACGAACTATTAGAACAGTTACTCCTCTCATAAATAAGTCGAAATTTTGCATTTTGTATTCAATATCGATGCAATTTCTGTGTTTCATCGTTGATTTGAAGGTCCAAGGGATACAGTAAACCTGCAATGGTGCATCGGAATCTAATAATGCTGTCCCAGGAGAGGCTCAAAGCACGAACTATCAGAAGAGTTACTCCTCTTGTAAATAAGTCGACATTTTGGCTTTTGTATTCAATATCTATGCAATTTCTGTGTTTCAACGTTGATTTGAAGGTCCAAGGGATACAGCAAACCTGCAATGGTGCATCGGAATCTAATACTGATGACCC